>NW_003852533.1:1822246-1826241 GCF_000181295.1 Otolemur garnettii | reverse complement strand
CACCTGTAGTCCCAGCTACTTGAGAGGCTAAGGCAAGAGAATCTCTTAAGCCCAAGAGTTTGAGATTGCTGTGAGCTATGATGCCACTGCACTCTACTGAGGGTGACATAATGAGACTCTGTCTTAAAAAAAAAAAAAGTACTATAATGGAGGAGGAAATGTTTATTTCCACATAACATGTGGTGGCTTAAAAGGAAATAGGTGTGGTTTATGGACTGACACGGCCTGGGATGCTGAGAACCTGGCCTTTCTGCTGGGTAGGTAGTGCTGGAAGGTTCTATGCAGTCCATTCCAGCAGAGTGAAGGGACGGACATTTACAAGTTTAATGCATCTCACAAAACAGGCGATGGTGGAAAAGCACGCAGAGTTAAGACGTCTGCACTGAACCATTTAGGGCTAACAGACCCTGAAGGTCGGATGGCCGGAGTTATGTGGATCTAAGGTCAAAACCCTAGAGATAGATAAACAAGCTTCTGAAAGGAATCAAAGAGGGCGCTCAGGGCCCTCTGTGTGACTTCCTCTCCTCCAGAGGAGCCGGGTCTGGTAGAAAGGGTGTTTATTGCCTGGAGAGCCACAGAGACAGGGTTTGTGCCTGCCTCTGCCATCTAATTACGCCTTACCATCCCCATCTGTGAAATGGGGTGGTTATGCTGACTGAGGGGTAACATGGACAGAGTCCCTAAGAGACAGCAGATGCCCGGTAGCGTGAGGATTAGGAGAAAATCATGGATTTATGAAATATGATCACCTAGTTTCTGAACCTCCAGAAAAAGCCCAGACCCAGCGAGATGTAGAGACTTGGCCCCCACTCTGGATCACAGTGGGTGCAGACAGGTCCCCAGAGCCCATTCAAGGAACTTAGGGGTGTACTCAGCAGGACGTCAAGGGGGTGCTCCTCCAGAGTTACGGGGCTGAGGGAGCCCGAGTCACCCGTGATGGTTGGGACAGTATGCTCCAGCAGAGCTTGTGAGGGCCTCTCTGGGCCAAACAGGTGCACGCTCATACACACACACGTACAACACAAATTCATATACACAAGCACGCACATGTGTACAAACACACGCACACACGCACATGTGTACAAACACACAAGCCACACACGTGTACAACACACACAAGCCGCACACATGTACAGCACACAAACTGCACACGTGTACAACATACACAAGCTGCACACGTGTACAACACACACAAGCTACACACGTGTACAGCACACAAGCTGCACACGTGTACAAACATACAAGCCACACACGTGTACAACACACATTCATATACACAAGCACGCACACGTATACAAACACACGCACACACGCACATGTGTACACCCACACACAAGCCACACACGTGTACAACACACACAAGCCACACACATGTACAGCACACAAGCTGCACACATGTACAACATACACAAGCCGCACACATATACAGCACACACAAGCTACACACATGTACAGCACACAAGCTGCACACGTGTACAACACACAAGCCGCACACGTGTACAACACACACAAGCCGCACACGTGTACAGCACACAAGCCGCACACGTGTACAACATACACGAGCCGCACATGTGTACAGCACACAAGCCGCACACATGTACAGCACACAAGCTGCACATGTGTACAGCACACAAGCCACACACGTGTACAACATACACAAGCTGCAGATGTGTACAACACACAAGCTGCACACATGTACAACACACACAAGCCACACATGTGTACAACACACAAGCTGCACACATGTACAACACACAAGCATGCACACATATACAATACACACAAGCTACACACGTGTACAACATACAAGTTGCACACGTGTACAACACACAAGCACGCACACATATACAACACACACAGGCACTCAGGGACACTCCTGCCTCTGTTGACGTCAATCACCAAGGACTCACTGCTTGAGACAGAGAGGACACTCTGGGGGGCCTTCAAGACCTGGGGCACCTGCGGGGGAAGGGCAGACACAAAGCAGTGGCCTCCCCTTCACTGACCCCCAGCTGTGTCCTGAATCTGAAGGCCTGTCAGGAGGAAGAACTTTCTCCTCAGAGGACCTGAATCTTTTCTTTAAAGGCCTGAATGGCTGGGCCTCCTCCAACCCACACAACACACATTATGGAGGGTAATCCACTCTGAGTCGAATCCCCAGATTTAAATGTTGATCAGATCTTAAAAATTACCTGTACAGACATCTAGTCTGGTATTTGAACAAACAGCTGGGCACCACAGTCCAGCCAAATTGATATATAAAATTTACCACCACACTTACTGTGGGAAAGCAGGTTACATTTGGGGGGTTCTGGTTTTGGGGGTTTGCAGGTTTGGGGTACTGAGAGGGCTGTGGGTATTATGTACCAGTGCACGCTGGGTTTCGTTTGTTTGTTTTGGTCCTTGCTCACCCCTGCTAATGTTTGGGTTACTCCAGCAGTTAGCTATCTCCAAATAAACCATCCAAAAGTTAGTGGCTGAAAACACCAACTGTTCAATTCATGATTCTGTGAGTTAGCGTTTTCGACTGGGCTCAGTGGAATCACTCATGTGTCTGTGGCTGGCCACACTGCCCTGGCCAGGCCAGGCTGGGCGCAGGTGCTTGAGGATGGCCTCATCTGGGCTGGTGTCTCTGCTCCATGCGGCCTCTTGTCTCCGTCAGGCTAACCGAGGCTGTTCCAATAGAGGAGACAGGTCCTGAGGGAAAGCAAAGTGTGCAAAGGACTCTCACGACCTCAGATTTCAAGGGCTGGAGAAATAGCACTGCCTCTCCACTGGAGCTGTTGCTAAGTCACCATGCAGGGGGCATAGAAGGAAGAAAAATTGCAGCTATTTTTGCAAGCAATCTGCATTCTCCTCAGTTAATTCTGAGAATCCTTACAGGATGTCCCATCAATAGGACCCTCATCCAGCCTGCCACGGCCTGACACATCCTACATTGCCAGGGAGTTTGCTCTCCTTCCCAGTTCTGTCAGTCATCATTTTGAAGCCGTTTAAGTTTTCGTGAATGGAGGGAGGCTGTCCTTTCAATTCTGAACCATCCTGTGCCATTCTCTGTACCTGCCCCCGAAAGGTGGGGGTAGAAAACAGAGAGAGACCTTAGTCTGTACTCTCCACTCTAAAGCACAGTCATTGAAGATAATCTTTTTAAAAGGAGAAAGGAGGAGTATTTCCCTTTTTAAAAACACAGTTCTTAAATTTAGTCATTTCTAGGCACCTGAGTGCCTTGTAAAGCACTATTGCTTGCCCTGTAAGTCATTATCTCGAGCTTCCTTCATTATTATGTCCCGAAGTCATTATCTCCTAAGCTTCCTTCATTATTATGTCCCCCCACACAGATATTATGTCTGTCTGTCTGTGGTCTGTGCATGGAAAGAGTGAGGTGTTTTTGCCCCAGTTCCACCAGTCAGGTTTGGCCCCCTTGGGAGTGAGATTACCACGGGTGGGAGTGGAAGCTCCACGTCCCCACGTAAGTTTCTGCTCTCACCACCACGCCCCAGAATCAAGCCAGGATTTCTCTGTATTCGTCCTTCATCATAAGTCTGGGGCTGCTGACCCTGGTGAATCTGTCTTTACATGACAAACAATGAAAAGAGGAAGACAGGAGAAAAAGTCAAGTGGAATTTCATGAATACAGTTGTACTGACAGACGCAAGGCAAAGGAAAAGAAATCACCAGTTATGTCTAAAAACTGAACCACTGCTTGGAACTATCGATCTGAAAACAATCTCACAGTACAGATTGTAAAAGGAATGGCTTCTAAACCAATACCACTCCACCTGTCTCCTGATCCTTTTTCTTTGGTGTGTGTGTCTGACCAAACAATCAAGCACAACGCAGGTACGAATTTAGGTGAGTTCAGCTCACCCACCAATGTGCTCCCCTCAATCTAATCCCCAGAAGCAATGTTTTCATTGATCTTTAAGACTGCTATTATTGGCTCGGCGCCTGTGGCTCAAGCGGCTAAGGCGCCAGCCACATACACCTAAGGTGGC
>NW_003852533.1:1819322-1821827 GCF_000181295.1 Otolemur garnettii | reverse complement strand
CAGCCTCTGACTTTCTCAATGAAGTAATTAAAGCACCTTCCCAGGTCACACTTTGAGGAAGTTACTTGTAGACTGGTTCTTTTTCATAGGGGTTTAACATTATTTTCTTTCATGCTGGCATTTCATCTTGAATTAAATTATTTGCTGAGTTTTCCTCACAACAGTATTGTTAGGCATTAACTTGAAGATCAGTGACCAGGCAGATTCCGTCAATGTATGTGACATCCATAGGCCACTAAGGAACAGGATTCTCTGCGTCTTCAAAGACTGAAACAAATCTAAAGCAGGATTTGGTGGGTAAGCAGGATTAAGTTAGCTGCTCCTAAACTTTTTGAAGCATGAAGTTCTCAGTTTGATTCCCAGCCCTTTGGGCCGGAGTAGGGAAGGTATTTGGTTAATCCGCTGCAAAGCCTGTGCTTCACGGGGCCTTACATAGTGACTGAAGGGGGATCAAAAACGGTTCCAATTAAAGTTGTTAGAAAAAGAAAGAGAAAAGGGAGGGCACCAGCACTCGGGCCCCTGGAAGGAGTCAAAACTGCTGCCACATTTTTTTGGCTGTTGTTGCAGTGTTCTTTGGCCAGAGCCGGGTTTGAAGCCGCCACCTCTGGTATATGGGGCCGGCACCTACTCCTTGAGCCACAGGCACCACCCTGCTGCCACATTTCTAAGGAAAGGATGATAGTTTTATCAAGAGCTGATGTATGTATTTCCTGTAACCCAGCCAATGGGCTTCCAGAAGTTCATCCTAAGGAACGGACAGTGGACATAGTAGCGATTAACTATAAGGATAATAATTCCAGAGTTATTTATAATGAATGTTTAGTGTAAGCCCCCAACTGTCCCACCCCAGGGAAATGTTAAAAAAAACAGTGGCAGATTCAAACATTTTCATATAAAAAATGGGTAACAAAATTACTGAAATGTCAATTGTAAATCAGTAAAGCTGTTAACAAAAAGAACAATACTGTATGATTCCGTTTACAGGAGGTATCTAGCACAGTCAAAGTCACAGATACAGAAAGCAGGCTGGTGGTTGCCAGGTCTTGGGGAGAGAATGGAACAGGTAGTTGTTTAATATTCACGGAGTTCCAGTTGTGTAGAATGATGGGCGCACGGCAGTGGGCGTGTACGAGACGCTGCTGAATGACACCCTTAAAAATGTTTAAGAAGGGACTGGGTGTGGTAGTTCATGCCTGTAATCTCAGGAGTACAGGCGGCCAAGGCAGGAGGATCCCTTGAGGCCAGGAGTTGGAGATCTGCCTGGCCAAAATAGTGAGACCCCATCTTTAGAAATTTCTTTTGTTTTTTGTAAAAATTAGCCATATGAAGTTTAGTGTTCCAGTGATCTATGAGCTAAGATTGTTGCTGGATGGCAGAGTAAGACCCAGTCTCTCAAAAAAGTTAATAAGTAGAGAGGAAGAGCAGAGAGAGGGAGGAGTGAGAGGGTGGGGTCTTGGTGTGTGACACACCTCTTAGGGGCAAGACACAATTGTAAAAGGGATCTTACCTAACAAATGCAATCAGTGTAACCTGGTTTCTTGTACCCTCAATAAATCCCCAACAATAAAAAAAATTAATAAGTATAAATAAATAAAAATATTTAAGATGGTAGATTTTTGTTATGTATTTGCCACCATTCAACATTTAATAACAATTTAATGACAATTATATCTTGAAGATGACATTATGATTTTATTTGTCTGAATTTTCTAAATATTTTCTATAAACTATGCATTTTGTTTGAAATAAAGGTGAGGCCTAATTGTATGGAAAGAAACCCCAATACATCTTTAGTGAATATTATTTTTTAGTAGCTGATAACTTAATGTGACCACAGAAAAGGGCTTGGTTATTGTTGCTGAGGCATTTTCGTCACCTGGACATTGTCCTGATACGCGGCCCATACTTGTCCACGGAGATGTGGACATCCTCCAAGGCCCAGTTTGAGCCACTTCCCTAAGAAGTCTTCTATCACCTCAGTGAAAACATGTTCTCATCCCCAGAGCGGCTGTAACAACAGCTTAATTGTGACCAGCACTAAGACTAGCCTGTCATTTCATGTCCTAAATATCACATATTTTAGCAGATGCTGCCATCCCTGTTATGCAGATGAGGAAAGTGAGTAAGAGTCACAAAACACCTTGACTCCTAAAGAGCCTCCCCCCCACAGGCCGCGTGCTCTGGACCCCGCACCCTGGCTCTCCCTTCCTCACCCCTCATACCGTGCAGGGCTCTCAACGTCTCTGCGCTGCCTTGATGTATGTTCTGTAACAGAATTTTCAACCAGTCCTTGGTAAGAAAGTAGACCCTTGTAAGGTGACCACACAGGGGATGTAACAAGCTGGTCACACACGGAGGTGGTCACCAGAAGGACAGGGCCTGCTGTGCTGACCCGCACATGTGGTGCACATCTGGTCTGTGACGATTAGGTCACCTTGAGGAGGTGGTCAGTGTGGGGAGGGCTCAGTGTGAGGAAGGGTCAGTGTGAGGAAGGGTCAGTGTAGG
>NW_003852533.1:1816446-1818092 GCF_000181295.1 Otolemur garnettii | reverse complement strand
GACCCACTCCTGACCTATCTCTCCACTCTGCCCTCCCGACAATCAGACTTCGAGTGGCTTCTCTATAGTGGCCAGGGCTGCACCTGCACCGCAGTGGTTTGACTGTGCCCTGGAAGTTCCAGTGCTGGAAGGGTCATTCCTAATGCGGCAGTGCCCAGAGGGGAGGCAGGTAAGGGCTGATGAGGTCCTGAGGGTCTGCGCTAGTGAGGGGAGTAATGCTGTTATCTGTGGGGTGCACGGGTTACCTGGGAATGGATTCCTCATGCAGGAATGAGGCCAGGTGCAGTGGCCGAAGCCTGTAATCCCAGCACTCTGCCAGGGGTCACTTGAGGGCCAGGAGTTTGAGATCGGCCTGAGCAACATAGTGAGAACCTACCTCTACAAAAACTAAATCTTTTTTAACCAGCTGGGTATGATGGTGAATGCTTGCAGACCTAGCTGTATGGAAGTCCCAGGCAGGAGCATCACTTGAACCCAGGAGTTGGAGGTGGCAGTGAACTTCTTATGCCACTGTGCTCTGGTCAGGGTGACAAGACAAGGCCCTGTCACTAAAACTGAAGAGAGGGAGAGAAGATGAGTTTGACCCCTTCTCTGTGTGCACTCGCTGTCTCCCTGTGAGATTCCTTCTGGAATGTTACGATATGGCAAGAAGGCCTTGTCCAGGTGCGGGGCCCTTGATCTCGAACTCCCAAGCCTTTAGGATTATGAGACATAAATTTCTTTTCTTTAAAATAACCAGGTATTCTGTTACAGCAACACAAAACAGATAGAGACACATTCACACATATATTTATTTACTTTGTTTTTCATGGGAACCGCAGATTGTATTCGGCAGATTACCAGCAGTGTGGCTCTGCGACTCTGTGTGCTCTGCATACAGCGTGGCCCTGTGACTGCGCGTACGGCGTGGCCCTGTGACTGCGCATACATTGTGGCCCTGTGACTGCACGTATGGCATGGCCCTGTGACTGCGCGTACGGCATGGCCCTGTGACTGCGCATACGGCGTGGCCCTGTGACTGTGTGTCCAGTGTGGCTCTGTGACTGTGCGTACAGTGTGGCTCTGTGACTGTGCATACAGCGTGGCTCTGTGACTGTGTGTCCAGTGTGGCTCTGTGACTGTGCGTACAGCATGGCTCTGTGACTATGTGTACAGTATGACTCTGTGACTCTGCATACAGCGTGGCTCTGTGACTATGCATACAGCATGGCTCTGTGACTGTGTGTACAGCGTGACTCTTTGACTCTGCGTACAGCGTGGCTCTGTGACTCTGCGTACAGCGTGGCTCTGTGACTCTGCGTACAGCGTGGCTCTGTGACTCTGCGTACAGCGTGGCTCTGTGACTGTGTGTACAGTATGACTCTGTGACTCTGCGTACAGCGTGGCTCTGTGACTATGCATACAGCATGGCTCTGTGACTGTGCGTACAGTATGACTCTTTGACTCTGCGAACAGCATGGCTCTGTGACTCTGCGTACAGCGTGGCTCTGTGACTGTGCATACAGTGTGGCTCTGTGACTGTGCGTACAGTATGATTCTGTGACTCGGCGTACAGCATGGCTCCGTGACTGCGTATAGCGTGACCCTGTGACTTTGTGTCCAATGTGACTCTATGACTCTGCATACATTGTGGCCCTGTGACTGTG
>NW_003852533.1:1813168-1816200 GCF_000181295.1 Otolemur garnettii | reverse complement strand
TGTGACCCTTGATAGATTTTTACCTGGGTTTCTCCATGGGTAAAGTAGACATTATATTACCCATGTTATTATGAGTGTATTTAGACTAATTAACACAGCACCTACCAGATAGCTAGAGCTTAAAAAATGCTACATCTAGCAAACAAATGGACCCAGAAAGTTCAAGTTGCCAAACCATAATACACTTCCCATGCGAAGGGACCCTCAGGTGGAGAAGTACCATTTATTTGTATTATTCCCAATTAAAATATTGTGAGGCGGCCCTGGAGAGGGCCCGAATGGGGAGCTGGCCTGACAGCTGAGAGTCAGGGGAAGGTCTGGTGAGGCCTCACACAGGCCTCCCATGAAGGATTTGCTCCTTTTCTCAAAATCTATAAGGACACTAAGAATGCGGAATTGGGTTGGGCTAGAATGCACATGCGTGCGTGTGTGAACCCAAAATGAGCTGTGTTGAATTCTGACTGTATAACCGACCAACTTTCATCTTAAAAAACAAACAACAAAGAAACCTTTTCACATTGACATCCTCAGAGGGCAGAGGGACACAGACCCGTGGCGTGAGGCCCCTGAGCTCACACTTACGCCGCGTTCTGTGGCTTGCTGCCCAGTGTTTTCTTAGTAACTTGGAAGTTTCCAAACACTGTTATTCATCCACCTGGCCCTATTTACACAGCAGAATGAATACCAAGCTGAGAACTTGGCCTGTGCCTCAGCAGTGCTAATTCAGGAGACACAACTGACCCATCCAGGTGGGTGACTCTGCGGGGACCCAGAGTGGCTTTTTCCCTGGAGGCCAATGACATCACCCGCCGGGCGACCTGAGAGAAGGCCTCAGGCACAAAGCAGTAGCCACAGACCCATTTTCTGCCTGGAAGAAGCACAGGCAGATTCCTCCTCTCAAATTTTTATCAGCTGGCAAAGGCTGCACTCATTTCTCCATAGAAGTCAAAGAGCTATTGAACCCCCAGTCCTGAGTCCTCTATGGGAAATGATGGGGAACTCACTCTCAAGAGTGCCTGCTCAGGAACCCGGGGTCTCTCCTCTCTCAGCCTCTGCATAGCACAAGTCTGACTTGTCTTTTTCTCAAAACCAAGCCCAGTGTGCCAGCTTCCATCTATGCCTTGAAAGCGCCAGTCGTCCAGCTCCAGTTGCAGAAAAAGGTGGTGGAGCTCCCTGGTTCTAAGACAGGCATTTTTATTTCACGTCAAGTACACATCCTGGTTCCACAGTGTCGGTCACAAAACATTCAGTGTGGAAAAAATATCTCATATGGAGGCTAAATAAAACACAGCTAGCTGATTCCACTGTAGGTAAATTCTTTTGGTGACTTTTTGATGGAGAAGGCAGCCTCTCGGTCAGTGCCTGGCCCCACTACACACGTGTTTGCTGTGTGACTCTGGGCCTGTAGGGAGGGAGGGGCGATACCCTTCTTTACGCATCATCGGGGTCACAGCCAATGCTCCCATAACAAAAGACAGATTAACAAGAGAAGAGCACGACAAAATTATTCAATCAAAGTTTTATGTGCCTCCAAGGGGAGCCTTCAGAAATGAGGACCCAAAGACCCAGGGGAAAACCACATTCCTATGTTCAGTTTCAATGAGGTACGGACAGCCCAGCCGTGTGGAAATGTGACTGCACAAAGGATGTGACCTGATGACAACAGACTGAGCGGAGAAACCCAGCAAGGCGAGCCCCGAGTCTTCCTGCCTCTCAGTGTAGCATTCCTACCTACATCCCCAGGCTCCCCCACGCCCACCCCCATAAGACAGAGGGCCCACCTGGAGTGAGTGCCTTCAAGGGAAAGGGAGAGAGTCTCCCTTTAGGGGACAGGAGTTTTAGTTTCTATCATCTGCCTGGAGGAAGAGGAATTCTGATTTCTCTGTGACTTGCTTCAGGAGAGAAAGGGGGACAGGTGACAGGAGAGGGTCAGAGAGACTTTGCTTCTGCACTCCTCCCAGCGTCCTTCAGTTCAAAGCAGTTACGTGCCCAGGTGCCATGCTTTCCAATGGGTACAATGTTCTGAGCCCCAAGTGAAAATCAATGATTAAATTTCAGTTTTCTCATCTGTACAGTGGACTCTTGATGATATTTTAATGCACAAAACTCAAGTGATAATTTAGTAAGATCCTCTGTGTATGTGGCTTAACACGACATCTGGCACATATGAGCCCCTGACATATCTATCACTATTTACTAGTTGCTATGATGATTAATCCTTGAGAATAAGTATCAATACAAAAATACACCGTCTAGTTCTCTCTCTTTCTCAGTTGTACTGACAACAGGTGCTTCGAGATGCTTAGTTTGTGTTGCTCTCTGCAGACATCTCTTCTGTGGATAAGCTGTTCTGGCTCCAAAATCATAGCCTCTCTCATGATCTAGAATGAGGTTTGACTACAGCTCTGCATAGCAATTGCTAAGATAGGACCCTGGCTGATTGTAATAACATGATGAGGTAACTTTTCTGATTATCAAAAAAAAATTACTTTTGTTTTTACCCACGTAGTTTAAAACCTTTCTGAGGTACATGGTGTGTCCGTTCCTTTTTGCTTTTTAGTAAACACAGTACCTAACTGTTGGAAAGAAACAGCTTTAGTCACGCAGACTTAAATCCTGTGTCCACAATGTAACCAGCAGTGTGACTTTAATTTCTTAGCCAGGCTGAAGCTCAGTCTCTTTACCTGCAAACTATTCGTTTTTTAAATTGAATCTTTATAGGATCTTTTGTATCCTTCACTACCTAATTTCAAACATTAGCTCTCACAGCAAACTGTTAAGAAATAAATTTAGAAGGCTTTAGAGATTATACATGTGCTGAAAATTTCATATTTTAAAAGATGGCTGTTGTGTCATTGTTGGTATTTCTCATCAGGCAGAGGGTTTTATTATAAAGTGAATGCAGGCTCAGCGCCTGTGGCTCAAGTGGCTAAGGCGCCAGCCACATACCCCTAAGGTGGTGGGTTCAAATCCAGCCCGGGCCTGCCAAAGAACAATGATGGCTGCAACCAAAAAATAGCCAGGCATTGTGG
>NW_003852533.1:1811067-1812998 GCF_000181295.1 Otolemur garnettii | reverse complement strand
ATAAAGTGAATCGAAGGACAGGGAAAGAGTAGACTGGCTGGGAAATGTTTAACTTTTTAAGAAATTGCCAAACTTTTCCACATGGCTGGACCATTTTGCATTGCTGGATGGATGTAATTTGTCATGTTTTAATTGTGTAGATCCATGCAATATTGCCATGAACACAATTCTGTACTTTAAGCTTTGCTCTGCCTTCTGCAATTTTTCTGAGTCTGCGTCTTAATATCTCTCTCTCTCTCTCTCTCTCTCACACACACACACACACACACACACACACCCAGGGCCAGAGCAATATCCTCTGAGTATCTCGGCCCTTGATTTAGCGTCTCAGAGTCAGGTGGAGCAGCTGGGAAACCAGCAGTACATTGGATTTAGCCCATGAGTATAATTGACAATTTTTACTTATGTGATTATCTTCCTTTTCAAAGTCAGCCTTAGAGCAGAAAAGAAAATCTCTTTCTGGACAAACAAACAAAAAACACCCACGAATCTCCATGACAATGGAAGATGGCCGGGCCTCCTGGGTCTGAAGTCTGACTCTTACTTAATAGGATACTAGACAGGGAGATATCTTTTCAAGCAGAGAAAAAAGAAAAGAACAAGGAAAGAATCATCCCTCGGGATAACAGAACATACCAAATACATATTTTACCTTTTAGAAAATGACTCCGTAACTTTGATTATCAGTCCCTGGGGGAAAGAGGGGGAATCGTTTTTTATGGGATCTCAGGGAAACAGGAAAAGAGTGTTGTGTTGGGCAGCAATCCCTCCAAAGCCTTAATCAGAGAATGGATTCCTTATGGGCAGCAATCCCTCCAAAGCATTAATCAAAGAACGGATTCCTTATGGTTCCTTGTGTTGCTTTAGATAACAACAAACATGCTATAACCATCATTCTTCATATTACTGCTGTCCCTTATTACAAAGCTTTTTGCTAGAAAAATAAAAAGGTTAAAGGGAGACCCAAGTCATGTTCAGATTTTTGACAACTTTTCAAAGCTCTCCTTCTAAATCAGTCTGCAAGGAAGAGTTGTTACACCATGAAATAGAGAACTATGTAAAAATAACAGCAAGGAGAAAGTGTTTTCAGAAGAATTAGTAAATCTGAAATCGTATAGTGTCTCATATTATAATAGCTGCACCCTGAGCCTGATCGTTACCCCTAGTTCTGTTAAGAAGGATAATTGCTTTGTATGGCTTTAAAAAGCCACAGTGTTCCCTAAGCCAACAGTAATATATGCTAATAAATGTTACTTTGTTAATAAAGGGATTTAGGATTAGCAAAAATTTTCAGTTCTCATCCAGGAACAAATGGTGTCTAATTTTCCTTAGTATCTTTTGAAAAGTCTAAATTATCATAGGAATATTTAGTAGTACAATTGCTTAAGATTTGCCCACAAAAGAAAACTACTTTTAAAAAAATGTCCCTGTTGTGAATTTTAGGGGCGGTGGCTGAGTGTCCCTCTCACCTGCTTCAAGCTGGTTTTCTTCACCAACAGGGATGACAGATGCCCAGCAGCTGGACATAGGCCTTAGGTGATCTGGGAGTGAGCTGGGTTTGACCTGACCCTGCTCTACTCACCAAGTTCTTACAATCGATGTTAGGTCTTTGCAGAACTTAATTACAATTTCCTTGATTTTTTATGGACATTATCAATAAATAAGCCATCCTTTTTAATTTCAAATCATATTGTATGTGTTACACCTAGAACTCCCCCTGAATTCAGCTCATATTTGAGTCAGAATTTAGGAAGTGTACTTTGGAGTACTGGTCCCTCTCTGCCCCACTCTGTCTGCAGCTACTGTGGACTGTGGCCCCATGAACTCACCAGACCCCAGTCCCAGCCTGAGACACAGATGGTTGGGCCAGGCTGGACACTTGACTAAGGGAAGTTCATCCTCAGGTGAGCAGTAACTATGTGATTCCCTCT
>NW_003852533.1:1809753-1811047 GCF_000181295.1 Otolemur garnettii | reverse complement strand
ATGTTAGGTCTTTGCAGAACTTAATTACAATTTCCTTGATTTTTTATGGACATTATCAATAAATAAGCCATCCTTTTTAATTTCAAATCATATTGTATGTGTTACACCTAGAACTCCCCCTGAATTCAGCTCATATTTGAGTCAGAATTTAGGAAGTGTACTTTGGAGTACTGGTCCCTCTCTGCCCCACTCTGTCTGCAGCTACTGTGGACTGTGGCCCCATGAACTCACCAGACCCCAGTCCCAGCCTGAGACACAGATGGTTGGGCCAGGCTGGACACTTGACTAAGGGAAGTTCATCCTCAGGTGAGCAGTAACTATGTGATTCCCTCTGTGGAGGATTTTATCCAAGAGGAAAAGTGACTATCGCCAAGTGGCTTGTAGGTCATACACTGCACACTCACCCAAAGGCGAGGTGAGGCAGAAGTAAGACAGGCATAGGTGACACCAGGCAGAGGGGAGGCCAGGCAGAGGGGAGGCCAGGCAGAGGGGAGGCCAGGCAGGGGGGAGGCCAGGCAGAGGGGAGGCCAGGCAGAGGGGAGGCCAGGCCAGGCAGAGGGGAGGCCAGGCAGAGCCTCTTGCGCCCAAGATTATGCAGACTGCAGAATGTGAGTAAGCAGAGGCTGCTGAGGGGCAGAAAGTGAAATAAAACAGGCAGGTAGAGAGGGCAGAGATGAGATGCGAAACAGAGAAACAAGAAAAGAGGCAGAACACAGACTCTGTCCCGTCCCGACTTTGCGATTCTCCCTCCCAGTTTGCATAAAGCTCAGCTCTACTTCATGTCCCCGCTTCCAGGTCATAGATGACTTCAGAATTATTCATCAGATCCCAGTGATACGGTATGTGAGTCAAACACGCTTGTTAAGAATTCATCATAAAGTCATTTAGCCTTTTCTTCCCTCTCCACTCGCCTTACGCTTTATTTGGGGTGGGAAAGTCCTTTCCTTGCCCCTGTTTGAAATGTCTTTTCTGATCATTTTTCACATAACAGAACGTCCTATGTCAATTTAAATGGCAAAGAAGAGTCTCAAATCTTGCTCTATAGAAGGCCCCGTCTCATGTTAGATGCAATGTCCCAACTCCAAAGTCATAGCTGCTTCCTGGGAGTGGACAATTCCCCATGGGTTTCCCGTGTGTCCTATTTCGCTAGAGAGGAAATGACTTTCCATGTTCGGTACCATCTTTCGAGGATCAGCCTCAGAAGAGAGAGTGAGTGTCTCACTCAGGAAGAGCAGACCGCTTACAGATCAGCGCCATAAAGGGAACGTCTCCCTCTGGAGAAGAGGGCAGGCAC
>NW_003852533.1:1803200-1809516 GCF_000181295.1 Otolemur garnettii | reverse complement strand
CCAGGATCCATGAAACTGTAGCAGGCTAACTTGCAAACAGGGTAAAATCTCCCTTCCCGGTTCTTGACACTTCTTTCCCTGGGAAAGAACTTGTGCCCTGCATAAGGAGCAGCAGCGGGCTTTACTAGTCCTCTCCACCTCCTCTCCTATTCCCTGGCTGTGTTCCAGTTCAGAAGGGTTAGAGGGGTGGGCAGCAGGAGGGTAAAGCAGTAAAGAAAAAACCTTCTTACCTAACATGGCCCAGAGCTGGTTTCCTCGCCTCTGGGAGCCTGACAAATGTTTGTGTTACTTTCATGGTTGTTTAAGGAACCTACTGTTAGACGTCTCTTCCTGAAGTTCCCCTAACATCCTGATCCTCAGAAGGCACCTGTGTGTGTCTTGGCTCTGGCAATCCTGTGACATGCTGACTATGTCCAAAGAAACAGCCTCTCATTCTGGGTGGGCAGGAGTCAGGCACCTGGGCTGCACATCCTGCCGCTCTCTCAGGAAATCCTCCCTTCCTGGGGGTTGAAGGGAGGATCAAGACGGCTCCCACCTCTACCCTTGAGAGGAGCGAGGGACCAAGCACACAGCACTGCGCTAAGAAACACGTTTCACAAATTCTGGCTCCTTAATCTCCAACATCTCAACCCAAATTCTTGAGCGGGCATTTCCATTTTGGAGAGCTTTTTGTTTTATTCTGAATTGACACATAACCATTGTGCAGGGACACAGTGATGTTTCCATACATATAATGTATGGTGATCGGATCAGGGTAATTAGCACCTTTGTCATCTCAAACAGTGATCATTTCTTTGTGTTGGGAACATTCAGTATCTGTCTTTCAGCTGTTGAAGCCGTATAATGTATTATTGTTAACTAGTCATCTCATATTGGGGCCTGGGGGTGGAGGGGTCCCGGTTTCAGTTCCCCGAACACAGGCGACCTGGTTAGATTACTGGGCTGAGCGACAATCTAGACCAAGGCAGTAATTGAAACCCAAAACGAGTGGAAATAGAATAAAACTGGAGTGGCACAGGCAGCATGAACAGAGAGCAAAGTAACAGCAGAAGTTTTAGTGTAACAGAGAAATTTTATGTAGGAAGAACAAAGAGAAAGTTCAGAGCGTTTCCAAAGAGAGTCAGAAGTGGGTCCCTCTCACAAAGGAAGAAAGGTGAGAGCTACAGAGACGCAAGGGCTGCAGGGCTGTAAATGCCTTCTCCCTTTGAAATCCCTGCAAGTTCTTCATTGGCCCCCTGCGCCCCCCTTTCCTATTGGTCACTGAAAGTCTCTTTCTATTGGTCATTGGTTACCTTGGTTACTTCACGCCCACATTCTTAGGGGCCTGCATACTTCCTGGTTCATCAGGCTGGGCTTTCCTCCCACTCCCCTCGAAGCCCCTTCCTTATTATGTCCTACCACTAGAACTTATTCTTCCTATCTAGCTATAATTTTATATCCTTTAACAAATCTCTCCCTATACCCTTGGAATTTCCATTTTAACATGCTGTTGATACCTGAGTTTCAGGTTCTTGGTCTCAGGTGATTTGAAGAATAAATCCTCAGACCACAGATCAGTGGTAAGACAGAATTTATTTACAGAAAAAAATACAAAAACACTGAAGTTTCTGGTAGGGAGAGAAAACCCAAGTTGGGAGAGAAAACCTCTCTCTTTCTCTCCTCATCTCTCTTGTCTAGGGGTATCTATAGGTGTACTGGTTCCTTCTATATGAGGCCAGGAAATGAAGGGACACAGTCCTTTCTGCTGGGGCAAGGTGAATGAATGCATTAATGAATGGACACAGTCCCTTCTGCAAAGTTAATGAATGGACACAGTCCATTCACAGCATGGAGGCCTACGAAACTTACATGAATTGACCTAGGCATCGGAAATGGGGGTTCCATATTCAGTCATAAGTGCAAAGGGAAGACCAAGGCGCCGGTGTCTCCCCAGCAGTTGTCCAGTCTCTTTGGCTATAGGAGCCTCCGGTGGGGGTGGGGATGGGGATAGGAGGCCCCTCCCCACCTCCCGTGGGAGCCCCGACCTTGCCTATGCTCTAGCCTGCTAGTTCCTCTGCTGGCTCCCACCACGCCAACATCACCAAGGTGGAGGCAGCAGGTCCTCCAGCTCAGCTGGGCTGAGCGGGCTGGGGCCCCACCTGTCCTGTATCAGACTATAGCTCATATTTTCACTTGAGCCAGTGAATTGTCTAGTCCTAACCTTGCAATTCTCTCCGTCCAGTTTGTTCAAGATTTGGCTATACCTTATGTCCAGATTTCCAGGCTATAGATGACCATAGGATTACTCCTCAAATCCCAGTGACATGGGGACATTAGTGGTCAGTGATAACCAAATGATCCTTGGAGAAAGGATCAACTATGATAATTTAATAACTTTATTTCTTTCTCCCCAAAGTAGGATTTATTGGGAGATGGCTTCTCCAGTACTTTAACATCTGTGGTTTGTGCCATTTTATGAAATGCTCTAGTCCTGAAAATTGGTGTCTAAATAAAAATATTCATAAACTAGTGCCAAAAAATATTAAATAGCCAAGATGAAAGGGACAAATTCCTACAAAGACACAAACTACTAAAAGTGACTCAAGAAGAGATAGAAAATATGAATAGACCCATAACAAGTAAAGAAGTTAAATTAGTGATTAAAAATAACTCCCCAATGGGTGGCACCTGTGGCTCAAGGGCGCAGGGCGCTGGCCCCATATAATGGAGGGGACAGCTGGCCCCATATAATGGAGGTGACAGGTTCAAACCTGGCCCCAGTCAAAAACTACAAAAAAATAAATTAAATTAAATTAAATTAAAAACTCCCCACAAATAAAAGCCAAAGACCAAACAGCTTCCCTAATGAATTCTATCAAACTTTTAAAGATGATTAACACCAATTCTTTATGAAGTCTTCCCAAAAAAATAGAAGGGGAGGGGATATTCCCCAATTTATTCTATAAGGCCAAGATTAGCCTGATAGTAAAACCAAAGACAATACCAGAGTGGAAAGTCACAGATCACTATTCTCTTTGAATGTTGAATTCTACAACACGTCAAAGATTACCACCTGTGACTGTCTTAAGTGTGTCTTTTTTATTCTGATGTTTTGACATCTGAGGCCTTGATGAACTGGAGGAAATTTCCTCTCCCAAGGACAGCCAATTTCTAAAGATAAAAACACAAGCAAAAGAGGAAAAAAATAGGTAAATTAGGTGTCATCAAAATTTTAAACTTTGTGTTTCAAAAGGATGCTATCAAGAAAGTGGAAAGACAACTCAGTGAATAGGAGAAAACGTGTGAATGCTTTCTCCTACCATAGTAGAAGAACACTTACGATAATAAAAAGCAAACTAGCCAGTTTAAAAATAGGCAAACAAATTGAATAGATATTTCTCCACAGAACGTACAGAAATGGCCAATAAACACTGAGAAGATGTTCTCCATCATTTGTCACTATGAAAATTCAGATCACAGCCACAGGGAAATACACTTCATACCACGAGGATCCTAGGCTATAATTTAAAAGACCACGTGTTAGTAAGGATGTGAAAACATTGAAGCTCTCATAATACATTGCTTATGAGAATTTAAAATGCTGTAGCCACTTTGGAAAATAATACCTAAACAAAAAAGATGACAGGTGTTCATAGTTGGGAAGACTTAATAGCATATGAATATCATCTCTTCTACAAATAATATTAAATTTAACATATTTTCAATTAAAATATCAATAGCGAGTTTTGGCTATATGATTTTGGTTTTGAAATTTTATAAAATGGCTTTAAACTTTATACAGAAGAAGAATGTCCCCCAAAAGTCAAGCAAAGTACAGAAAGAGAACGAACAGAGGGGCCTCTCTTTACAAAAGATCATAATACACTATCAAGTCAAAAAGTTGTAACACAAATGCCATGACCCCAGCAGAGGAACTGATGAACGGATCAGTGACAACTAGAATACATTTCCCACCCTCCTGTGTCGAGGGGCCGTGCACCTGAGCTCTGGCTGATGAAGTCAGCACAGAAATATTGTGTCCCACCACCTCTAATCTTGGCCCATAAAAACCTCCCACACCCGGGGGCGGTGCCTATGGCTCAAAAGGGTAGGCCACCGGCTCCATATGCCAGAGGTCGGGGGTTCAATCCCAGCCCTGGCCAAAAAAATAAAACCTCCCAGACCTGATGCTCCACACACGTCTCCACTTCCAGGTAACTGGAGTAGCCATGATGATCTGGGCAGCCCTAGAGCACTCATGTTGAAGGTTGAGGCCAAGGCCTGCAGAGGGGAGAAGCCTGGGCCCCTGGGCCACCGGTTGGAAGAGGCAATCCTAGACAGCTGTCCACTCAGGAATACCCACAGCAGTTTAGAGAGAGCAAATAGTAATTTACTTTTATTAGCTGTGTTAGGACACTGAGATTCGGCAGTATTTACACACCACAGCAGCTAGTAATGAAGACCCAGATTCAATTCCGAATAAAACAAATGATAAAATTAATTTTGCCTTTGGAACTGTTTAACCATTAAAGATGAATAAAATTAGACCCTTTATCATATATAATAATGAATTGCAACCCAAGTGCCTATCAATACACGAGTAGATTAGTAAATTGTGGTATATGTATACCGTGGAATACTGCTCATGCCCTAAAAAAATGGTGATTGAGGGCAGCACCTGTGGCTCAAAGGAGTAAGGTGCCGGCCCCATATGCCGGAGGTGATGGGTTCAAACCCAGCTCCGGCCAAAAACTGTCAAAAAAAAAAAAAAAAAAAAGGTGATTGAGCATGTTTTGTGATAACCTGGATGGAATTAGAGACCATTCTTCTAAGTGAAGTATTACTGCAAGAATGGAGGAACAAACACCGCATGGTATCAACAGTAAGCTGGAACTTTTACTTTAGTTGATCAACACTTACTTGTACACATGAAAGTAAAACTCAACAGAAATCAAGTAGGTGGGGGGGAGGAGGGGCTGGGAAAATTCACCCCTACCTGGTGCAAGGCACATGCTCTGGGTGAAGGGCACACTTACAACTTAGGCTTAAAATGTACGAAAGCAAATTTTGTAACCCAAACATGTGTACTCCCATAACATTCTGGAATAAAAGAAATAAGGAATTGCACATAAAGAGTTGTTTCTTATATCTATAGGCCATGTGCCTGTCATCTTCAGAGAAGTTTCTCTTCAAGTCCCTTGACCACCCTGTACTCAGCCCTACTATGAAAACTAACTTGTAGCTTTCCTATAATCCAATTATAGCCCAAGAATACGGGGAAAGGGGAGAGGGAGGGGAGGGGTGGAGGGTGGATGGGTGGAGGGAGGGGGATGGGTGGGATCACGCCTATGGTTCATCTTACAAGGGTACATGTGAATCTTTCTAAATATAGAATATAAATGTCTTAACACAACAACTAAGAAAATGACATGAAGGCTATGTTACCCAGTTTGATGAAAATGTTTCAAATTGTATATAAAACCAGCACACTGTACCCCATGGCTTTAGTAATGTACACAGCTATGATTTAATAATAAAAAGAAGAGTTGTTTCTTTTAAAATAAAACAAGTGTAAGAGCTCTTCAGGAATACATGCATGAACAAGTGGTTACCTTTTAAACAAGATCAGAAACTCTGTGGCTGTTGCCATTTAAAATACCAGGGTGAGCATATGCAAAGCTGTAATTTTGCAAAGATGAGGTCACACAAGGTGCTGCAACTTGATCTTCTCTGTCTCTTGGGTGAACTCTCCGGGAGGGTCGGCTGCGTGCCGGCAGCAGCTCTGTAGAGAAGCCCGCATGGGAAGGAACTGAGGCCCCTGCCCACGGCCAGCTGGTCACTTCCTCACAGGTGACAAGCACTCTTCTCGGAGCTTGACATATATTAGTTCATTTAATTTGCCTGTCCCTTGAGGTAGATTTTATGATCTTCATTTCACACATGAAGAAATTGAGTCACAGAAAATTTATGACACCCTTTCTAGGTCACACAGCTTGTGAGAAGTGGCCGTGCTGAGATAAGAATATTGGTTGGTGACATTCACGCTCTGATTAGACATATTTTTAGGTTATTAGTATGAGGTTGGGGGAAGGGCAGGAGGCTGAAGGGCTGTGAAACTGACCCAATGAAGAAGATAGTATTATATCCTCATCACGCTCATAATTCATAAAATTATTATGTGCATATGCAGTGATTTGTAACTATAAAAAGAAAATAAGGGCTCGGCGCCTGTGGCTCAACCGGCTAAGGCGCCAGCCACGTACACCCGAGGTGGTGGGTTCGAATCCCCAGCCCAGACCCGCCAAACAACAATGGCGGCTGCAACCAAAAAATAGCC
>NW_003852533.1:1801467-1802940 GCF_000181295.1 Otolemur garnettii | reverse complement strand
AAAAATTTTTAATTGGTTTATCTCACCCAAAGAGAAAATGGTCCTAAGTATTAGCTGATTAGTCCTCAGCTCTTCCTGGCAAACTTTTTCATGGGACTGGGCTAACATAATATGTAGCATGTATATAGTGTCACCTCCATAGGCTCAAGTGATCACAAAGTCCGAACCAAAAGAGAATTTAAAAAAGGAGAAGTAAATAATATTTCATCTGTAGGTCTTTCTGTGATTTCTAAGATTCGTTTGACCCAGTATTTGTCACAGTGGTTTGGACTTACCCAGAGGAGCCCAGCCCTGGAACACCCGGGTCTCTGTTGATTCCATCTGGGTGGAAACCTTCCACAGCATCAGCTGTCAGGGCCCATGGAGAGATGGGTTGCAATTCTTTTCAGAACCATTCTCCAAATTACTTTTCACATGGAAACCTGTTAAACACTGTTAGCTAACAAAGTGTTTGCCAAGTGGGTGTCAGAGGATGCTAAATGCTGATCTTGCAAAACTGCTCTGGCTTGGATTCCCTTGGCCAAAATATGCCAAGCAAAGGGGCCTTTGATTATCACAGAATTACTGGAACAAACTGTGCTAATATTCACTCGTATTTCATAAATTGCCTTCACAAACAGGCCTGGAGTCATGTGTTAGGACAGTGGTTCTCAACCTTCCTAATGCCATGAACCTTTATTACAGTCCAAAGGGGTCACGAACCACAGGTTGAGAACCGCTATGTTAGGGTGTCTTTCTGTCAAAGTACATAAGGCAAAATAAGGTCACTACATACTTCATTGCAGGTCAGCCATGAAGAGACAGGAGACTGAGGCCCATGGGAGGTGAGGGGGGTTCTTTTTTTTTTTCGTTTTTTTTTTTTTTTTTCAAATAATAGGCATCATTTGCTGACATCATTACAAAAACAGATTACATTAGCAACAAAAAGTGTTTTCGTGAGTTGAAGTCAGAGCTCATTGCTCCCCCAAATTTTAAGTAAAACAGTGTACAACTTCAGTATTAAAATGTTAAATTTTACATTGTGTTTACCATTTTTATCTTCTGAACAATTTTATTGAGCAAAATGAGATAAAAGATTACATGTTTATCTTCAGGAATGTAAAGGTCTAATTCAAAGTTTTTATTATAAAACTAAACTCTGAAGATGTCTACAGAGTTGGCTTTTTTAAAAAATTTTTCTCTCTTTAAATAAGTAGTCTAACATGGAGAGTGTTGCACAGAAGCTAACAAAGGAAGAAAAACACAGACCCTTCCCCTCAGAGCAGCACTGAGGGCAATAGCTGGCCTGCAGGACTCCCTTGTGTTGGATGGATGAATGGGTGAATGGCTGGTTGGATAAATGGATGGATGGATGGATGGATGGATACATGGATGGATGGATGGATGGATGGATGGATGGATAGATGGATGGATGGATACATGGATGGCTGGATGGATAAATGGATGGATGGATGGATGGATGGATGGATGGAT
>NW_003852533.1:1799142-1801026 GCF_000181295.1 Otolemur garnettii | reverse complement strand
GGATGGATGGATGGATGGATACATGGAAGGATGGATGGATGGATGGATGGATAGATGGATGGACAGATGGACAGGTGGATGGCTGTCAGCTGCATCTCCCACCACTTGCTCCCCTTCTCCTTACAGCTCTGCCACACTGTTCCTGCCCCAGGGCCTTTGCACTTGCAGACCTCTCCCCTAGGGGTCCATCCCCATGCTTCCTGGGTCTCCATTCTTATTTCACTTTTTGAAAGTCCAACTCAGATCACCCCAGCCGAACCCCACACTCCAGACTCACAGCTTCCCTTTACTTATTCTGTCCCTCAGCAGGCGTCACTCGGCACTCCGGTACTCCCTTCTTCATCTCTTTTCTCCTTATTCATCACGTGTCTGCTGCCCTGCAGAGGACAAGCTCTGAAAAAACAAAAGACAAGTTGAGGCCCTGCTATGTTTCTAGCGTCTGGAGCCACACCAGGAGGATAGCGGGCATTCAACTGCCCCGCAATGAGTGAGAGAGAGTCAGAGAGAGAAAGAGGAACACTAATCCAGGAAGACTCAAAGGCGCATCCTGGCTCAAGTCGGACACTCCCATCAGATTTTCCTTAAAATCCATTAAAATATCTCATACAGCCTCAGAACCTTCCACTTAAGATTATTCAGTGACCAAATCATGCTGTTTCTACCTGACTGACACCACAGGGCCAACAGCAGCTTGTGCCCCGCGCATCATTTGTTTCCTGTCCAATCTGGGTCAAGGCTTCAAAGCCAAAGGAGAGGGGACAGAGACGCACTCGGCACATCCAGAGAGCCCCTTTGTCCCTGCCGTCTCCAGACGTCCGCACCGTGGCCGAGCCACTCAGACATCTCAGTACTTTAATTGCCGCTTCTCTCAACCGTGGGACTAGCTAATATGGCTATTAGGAGGATTAATGATTTTATGATGCTGACAGGTGTCAGATAAGTTATTTTTAAACATAATTAAAATGCTATTTCCTTCTCTCTCTTTTTTTTTCTGTTTCCAACTCAGGGTCAGAGTTTCATCTCCTTCCTCCCACAAATCACAGAAAATCCCTGCTGCTGTGTAATTGCAGTGTGAGTGGGCCTTTGAGGGGCGTGTCTGTGCTGCAAAGCACAGCTCTCCCCCTTTCTGGCACTGAATCTGAGACCTGGATGCAATGAGGTAAACTTGGGGTGCTCTGCCGGCCCCCTCCCTCCAGGTGCCGTTATCTGTGGACACCATCAGGCAGCCAGGCCACACTCCATCAGGGCGCCTGAGTGCGTTCCAATCATTAACACTGCAGTTATACAAACGTTCCTCATGACGTGGCCTTCTCACTATTTTTATCCTTTGGGGAACCATCCAAGTCTCCCATGGAAATTGTTCTCAGTCTGTCTGCTGAGGCAGCCTCTGAGGATTTTACCTGTGCCCTGGGCTGCCTCCACACCAGTCTGCTTCCTTATCGGCGCAAAGAAGGTTACCTGCCCCAGGACCTGCAGTGTGCTAGATGTCTGGACCTCTGCGTCACCACTCACGGTAGCTTCACCCGACAAGGCTCCACATTCCACAGGTGAACAAAAGGCAAAGATAACTTTGGTAGCTGGAGGAGATCTAATAGGACACCTGAGTTCCAGACTCACAACCAGTTCCTCACTGTCCTCCAAAGAAAGAGGGTGTGTCATCTGTCTGCTCATGCGTCCTGGAGCCCCAGGGCCACAGGGCTGACATCTGCTCTGGTCCTCAGCACATACACTTGGGAATCTTAGCTTCTGAAATACACCGAGCACTTTCCTGATCAGGGAGCTTCAAAGACATTACTCTGTCTGCCTGGAAATCTATTCTCCCAAACCTTTGAAAACATAATTCCTGCTCAAGCTTTTGGTGTATAAGTAAATGTGGCTTCCCCC
>NW_003852533.1:1789752-1798976 GCF_000181295.1 Otolemur garnettii | reverse complement strand
CAGAGGTTTACAGTTATGTGACAGCCCTCACTAAGCTTTCTGCTATTTTTCTGACTTTTGCTCATGGTCACAAGATGGCTGCCACAGCTCCAGGGATCATGTCCTCACGTAAGGATATCAAAAGTTATAGAAAAGAAGGGAAGGGTTTACTGCTCACATAGTTCTCTCTTTATGAGGGAGGAAAATCTTTTTTTAAAACGTCCCCATGTCCAACTAACTTCCACTCAGATAGCATTGGATGGGATTGAGTGATGTGCCTACCTGCCAGGATAGTTAGGAGCTGAATTTTGTAGGCAAGGGAGAAGGGCTGTGGAGCGGGCAGCCGGCAACGCCCCTGAGCAGCTTTTCCAATTTACATGTTCTCATGGCACCCTGTGTTTTTCCTTCATACCTATTATAACAATTTTTACTATGAAAATATTTCTGCTCAGATGTAAATGCCACCAGGACAGGAATCATCATTAACTCCTACCTCCCAGCACGGTGGCTGGCCCCAGGTACAGGCCCCCATAATTTGTGGGACCCCCCCCCACAAAATAACAATGCATGGCTCCATGTTAACAAAAGAGGGACGTGCTGTTAAAAGTACTAAAATCTAACGTATTTTCCTCCCAGAGTCTCTCTTGAATTACTGCGGAGCTCTTACGTGCTACTTAATAGCGTCCTAAGATAAATTTGAATGGTTAATTTGTAGCATGTGGTTTTTTGCCATTCTCCTTTATGTTGCACATTGCCAAGTTTAAATGCAAATGTGAGTGAATTTAACTATTGTAAAACCATCAAAATTACAGTTTCAGTTTTGCACCTCACACAGGCACATGAATATTTTTACCAGAAAAGCAGAAATACTGTACCAAATCAACTCAACTATTTTAGTTAATTTCCTGCTATGCATTGTATTGCATTCTACCACCGCTATCCACCCTGAGCTCGCTAATGAGTACAGATGATTGAATGTAAAAGGAACTACCCCTTTCTGTGTCATTATTTGCACTGTAATAAGACCAAGAGAGAATACAATAGGGTTCCCTAAGTGCTCACTTTTCCTTCTGTGTTTGAAGCAAATTCCGATTTGAATGGAAAGCGCTTTCAGTGGGGCTGTGGAACCCCCTGCATGCCTAGTTGTGGACAGGACACACTACCTTGTACTCACTTTGAGTCTCACTGAATTCTCACACGTCCTGGATCTGCCGCAGTGTTTTACAACTTTTTTTTATCTCACAACTCACTTGAACCTATATGGTTAAACTTCTGTGGCACACTTAAATTGTGTTGATCAAAAAAAGTTAAAGAAGAATGTACTTACTGTGCTTTGATTTTTTTTGAAAATAATTTAATTAACGATCTTTAAAACTTTCCATGGCACACCTAAAATCCTCTCAGGGTGCACTGATTCACTGGTTGACAATCACTAGTCTGGAAAGTTCTCCTTATAGGGGTCGCAAATGCTGTGTGCAGACGGGGCAGGGAGGAGCGAGGAGACACGATCGCTGGGTGGGTGTCTTCTTCTCTGCCGGGGCTCACACTCCGTCGTCTCATCAGACTTCACCTACAAACACATGTTCAGCCATAAAATTATCATATAAAGAAATTCATGATGGTGATGGCAAAGCGTTAACCCAGACACGGGGTCAGTGTGAGCATGAGACCCTCTGTGACAGCACAGGTCACACACCTATGAAGCTGGATGTGTCGGCCCATCTGGGCGCTTGCTAGTGTTTGACGGGTGAATGGTGAATGGTGAATTCATCTCTTTGCCTGTTCTCTGATAAAGCCCATGTCTCTGACATTTCCTCTGATGATCTGTTCAGATTCTCAAGGTCTTTTCCCAAGTTTATGTGGAAGGCGTACCTGGCTTCTAACAGTTCAGGGATGGAGACAATTCAGCAGCGGGAGAAACTGGAGTACTGGAGGTCTGGGCTGGAGGAGCATCTCTGGCCCTTGGAGACACAGTCAACTGTCCAAGATACAGGGCCCACAGGACCGCAGGAAACTTGGCGTCTATTTCTCTAAAGAAACAGAACCAATAGGATCTGTTCATGATGGGGGATTTGCAATGAGAATTGGGTCATTTAATTATCGAGGCCAAGGAGCCCCATGACCTGCCATTTGCAATCTAGAGGAACAGGAAAGCCAGTGGTGTCGTTCAGTCTGTGTCTGAAGGCCCGAGAACCGAGGGGACGAGGAGGTGAGACCCACAGGGTGGGACAGAGGTGTGAGACCCAGATTCTGAAAGCTCTAGAACCAGGAGCTCCAGTGTCCGAGATGGATCTCCCAGCTTGAGAAAAGAGTAAATTCATCCTCCCTGGCAGGCTGGACAGCGTCCTAAGATAAATTTGAATGGTTAATTTGTAGCATGTGGTTTTTTGCCATTCTCCTTTATGTTGCACATTGCCAAGTTTAAATGCAAATGTGAGTGAATTTAACTATTGTAAAACCATCAAAATTACAGTTTCAGTTTTGCACCTCACACAGGCACATGAATATTTTTACCAGAAAAGCAGAAATACTGTACCAAATCAACTCAACTATTTTAGTTAATTTCCTGCTATGCATTGTATTGCATTCTACCACCGCTATCCACCCTGAGCTCGCTAATGAGTACAGATGATTGAATGTAAAAGGAAACACAGGCACATGAATATTTTTACCAGAAAAGCAGAAATACTGTACCAAATCAACTCAACTATTTTAGTTAATTTCCTGCTATGCATTGTATTGCATTCTACCACCGCTATCCACCCTGAGCTCGCTAATGAGTACAGATGATTGAATGTAAAAGGAACTACCCCTTTCTGTGTCATTATTTGCACTGTAATAAGACCAGTTGTAATTGTTTCTCACCAGGAAACAATTTTTTACCAGCTACCTGAGCATCCCTTAGCCCAGCCAAGCTGACATATGAATCAACCATCACATTTGGGTTGGGGCATCTGGGCCTCGACAGCTGTGGGATCCCACGTCAGCACAGCAGCCAGGAAGCAGGGCCAGCTGCTGTCCCACTGGCACCCCTGCAGCAAGAGGTGTGAATGGCGCCCCCTGCAGTTGTGCAGGGGTGGCCTGGGCCAAGCACTATGATTCCCTGTTGTCAGAACCACAGATCTGGCAGAGAATAAGAATCTGGCGAGCCTGGACTCCTAAATGCTTAATTCAGAACTCCAACCTATACACAAACTGGGGTCGTAAACTGGAGATTGAGACCAAAATCCACATAGAACACCAGGTCACTGTGCAGCCACAACCCAGCAGGGACAGATAGTACCTACGTACGGTGTGACGGGCAAATGGACAAGGATCATAAATGTAGGAGTTACACACATTTCAGGCAGGAGGTCTCACAGCCCCCACCAGAGTAAACCTCTTAAGAAAGGGTAAGACGCGTTCTCTTCTGGCTTTGCAGACAGCTTTGGCTCCATTTTCCCACTGGCTTCCCTGCACAGTCTTAGGCAGGCTGTTAACCCCGGAGCCTGTCCTCTCATCTGTGACATGAGAACAGAATACCCTCCTCACAGGACAGCGGAATGTGACCTGCTCAGGAGAGACAGTGCCACCCACTAGTCTCCTTTCAGAGTTCAAGTTCTCCAGGACACTTGCTGGTTTGACCACTTCAGCATCTTGTATTGTGAACCTCTTAGAGAAAATCCCAGCCAGAATGTATATTTTAATAGCAAAAAGAAAATTTAAAGGCCATTACTCTGTATGAAAATGTTCACCTGTACAAATTTTGGCAAAATTAAATGCTTTGCCTCAGCATTCAAACCAGCTATGAAATCACCCCCAAATTATCCTTATATTTCCATTTCCTGACAGCCCCTGTGCCACAGTCAGTCCTACCCACCATGTCCCTAAATATTACCCTGACCCCTGTCTTTGATCATGCCACCCAGATGTCTGAACTTCCTCACTGGCCACTTCACAAGTTCACCTTAAGATTGGTCTGACGGCTGCAGGCACGCTGGTCTCCACTTGTGCAGCGACTCACTCCACCTACACTACTGTGTCTGGAAGAATAATGTGTAGTATGGATGTTCTCTTTGCAAAATAAATAAATTGCATTTATTTGTATTAGATAGACGCTTCCCTAAATACCTGCTGGTGAAAATGTTTTCTGCCTTTTTAAGTGTCTATAATTCTGTATTCATCACTTTCAGAAGTATTAGAACCTTTTATTCTTTCTGCTTTCTGTGTAAACAGTCACTTCAGACTGTAAGCCTCACCCCTCGAGTATGTAAGCCACATGTAAGCCACATGTAAGCCTCACCCCTCGAGTATGACACTTAAAGGTATTTTTTTGCTTCAACATGTTTGAGAATTAACAAACTCTCCCAATTTGAAAAGAAGCCATTTCCTATAAAAAAGGAAAAAAAAGCTATTACTGCATTAAGAGGGATGAAGTGGTTTTTCAAATTTCTAACTATTTCTACAAAAGCTGTATTTCAAAACACTTGTCCATTTTATTTCACACAGCCATCAGTGCACAAATGTATTCCTGACCTCCTAAGTAAAAACAAAAATATGCCTTGACCACAGAGACCTGGACTTCCAAAGACCTAACCTGCTCCAAATATGTGTCCCCCGTACTCAGCCTCAAAGTCTGTTCTGCCGGGACCTCCACCCACCAAATCCTTAGGTCACTTCTGTCTGGTCTGTCAGCGCAATCGCAGGTGGCCCGTCCCATTCTTCTTGAAGCGCCATCTCCTTTTGTCTTCCGTAACATCTCACCCTCTCGGTCTTTCTTCTGTCTTACTGAGCTGTTCTTTAAAGACACCTCTGGTCGTCTCTCCTCTCACAGACCTCTAAATATTGGAGCAAACTAAGGCTATGACCAAACCCCCCTTAGATCTTCTTCATCAGATGAGCAGACCCAGATCAAATTTCTGGATGTGTCTTAGCCATGAAATAGAAGTCCCTGGACTTGAACATCCAGTGGCCAGCACGACATCTTCAATTAGACGCCTCAGAAATAACGTGGTGAAGACGGGCCCTGCTCCACAGCTCCCCCCGGTCTGACTTTGCACCAGCACGACCCATCCCAGCAAGAGGCACCACCGTCCACCCAGCCCCCCGAGCCAGAAATCCACAACTTAAACTTAATTCTTCTCCTTTATCCCCCACCTCCAGTCTGTCTACCGGTCCTGTCCTCTCGGTCATCCAGAATCGTCCGTCTCTGTGTGTCCAGCTCACCCCCTCCCAAGTGTCAGCGGCATCCATTCCTTAGCCTAGCCGAAAACCTCAGGATGGCTTTCAATCATATTCAAAATAAAGTTCGGACCCTTACCGGCAGATGATGAAGCCCACCGTTACTCAGCCCCACATCTCCTCTGATCTTATCCTTACACTGTCCCCTTACCCCTCCACCCCACCATAGAAATGGTCCTCCAACATGCTGAGATTCTTACAACCCCAGGCCTGGACCAGCTTTTTCCTTTGCTCAGAAGAGTCTCCAGTTGTCTTTGCACAACCATCGCTGTCCTGTCGGCTTGAGTTTTGCCTTTGCTGACCGTCCGTAGTGCGGCCTCTCCTGCCCACTCATATCCTTCCGTCCCACCACCCTGCTACTATGGTAACCGAAGCATCTTTCTTTCTCCTCCTTCCTCTCTTGCTCTGTATCCGTTTTGAATCCTTTCATCCGAATCCTGTCTGAGTCTGAGGTGTGGTTTGAATATGTCCCCAAGTTGATGAGTTGGAAACCTAATCCCATTCTGTCAGTGTTGAGAGGTGGCACATTTTGGAGGTGATCAGGCCATGAGGACTCTGCCCTCATGAATGGAGTAAGGCCATTACTGAGGAGTGGGTTCCTGACACGTGAGTCCGACCCCATCTCTCGTGCACCCGCCCTCTTGCCTCTCCACCTTCTGCTATGGGGAGACTGAGCAAGATGGCCCGTAACAGATGTGGACCCCCGACCTTGGGCTTTCCACCTTCAGAACTGTAATACATAAACTCTGTTCAGTATAACTTACTCCGTCAAGGTATTCTGCTATAGTAGCACAAAACAGACAAAGGTCAGCATGGCTATGGAATGCCCTGTTATTCAGACACGCACTCACACCCCCATCCTAGACCATCAAGGGATTCGTGATTTGTGAGTCAGCTACTACAGAGCGGGCGTAGACAGATAAAAATAAGAATTTGGAGTTCAGGCCTGTAGTTACCAGCCTGGTGGGCAATTACGTTGAGCCATGCCAAGTTTCTGTAGAACCTGGAGAAAGATGGGAGCACTGATCACAGTCTTCAGGAACGCCATGGAATGTCTCTTTCCCCAACAGGCCTGGGGCTGCCTTCCAAAGAAGGCAGGGAGTCGTGCTGCCCTGTGTGCAGTGGGGCAGGGTCTGCGCTCTGCCCACCACCCGCCCCGCAGCCCGGATCAACCTGCTTCCCCTTCTTAGTCTTAGGGCTGTTTTGTTTTTTTTTTTTTTCGATAAAATTTGAATAGAGTAGCATCAAAGAAAAAGGATGCCTTCCTAGTCAAGTGAGGACTGAGTAAAATTCAGAGATACTAAGAGGTGAGCAGACAGTGTCAGAAAACAGGAAACCAGGAAAATGAAGAAGGGAAGTATATTCACTCTTCAAACCCCACTAAACCTTAGATCTCTGAAATGTTCTCTTACCTTCAGCAGCATTTGGGGGACGTCAGTCGCTACCCCTGAGGCACAGAAACACATCACTTCTAGTACAAGAATTTTTCTGTGTTTGGGTTGTAATCTCTCAGAAAATATGAATCAGCTCTTTTTTTATTCCTAAAAAATATGAGGGAATTTTATGAAATGTTTTATTTATGCTGCTTTACCAATTCTGGGGGAGGGGGAGCAGTATCAAATAGTTCTAAATATTTGTAAACTAAGTAAGGTTGCAAGTTCTTTAATATTTTTTGAAATTGGTAAAGAGTAAATAAGAAAAACTACTGAATATGTTGAATATTATTTCCTATATGCAAATGCACTAACATTTTACTTGTGTGTTTCCCCAGAAATTCATTGACTTAAAACAAGCTCCTAGAATCTAAGGCAGCATTTTATCAAAAATGAGCAATATTTACAGATACACTTATAAATTTCCATCCTCTGTAATTTAAGAATCATTAAGATAAATGACCTCATATAAAAAATGATGTTCCGTTGTTTAATAAAACTCACAAAGACTCTCCCTGAGGGTGTTAAGCAGCTAGATTGACAGCGGTGAGATTCGCAGCGTCTGTTCACTGTATTTCACTGACGCTCCTCCTCGGCTGTTTGTCTATATGAAGTCTTTATACTTATTCTGGAGAGTAAGGCCAAATGTTCGGGTAATATTACTGTAAATTATTATTTTGCTTAGAATACTCAATATTCAAAATGTTACCTCGCACATCTACATTCACCAGGGGGTAGGAATGAATATTTGGTTTGGACTGTGTCTCATTTATTTGTTTATTTTGCTTTACTTTTCCTCTTACGACAGATGGTTTTAACACAGATGGAATAAAAACCAGATTGCGGTTTACTGGGGATCACCTGTTCCTGGTGTGTAGTCCTGACCTTGAGAATGTGACCCAGTGTTGCAGCATCAAAGCTTGTTATTGTAAAGATATGAGCTCTGATGAGGCCTCCTGATGTGCTTCACAGCATGCTGTCTGCTCCCCTCACCCCCGCGCATGTTCAGTCACAAGGTCAAGACCACTCAGGTGTGCCTTGCTGGAGTCTGCTGCCTGGCCAGGTGGGTGGCCCACAGTGTGAAGAGCAGGTAGCACAAAGCAAAGCTCACTCTGCAAATTCCTAGCAAGTGTTCCTGCAGAACTATTTAACCTGTGCACCTGCCAACACCAGTCAACTGCCTTTGAGTCCAAGCCCAGAGAAAAAATGCAAAGATTCCCCCACAAGAGCGATGATACCCTAATGACCAAGCCACAGGTTAGAAAGGAAGATCAGAATGGCTATGTAGGTTTTCAATTTAAAAGTTTTTAATTTTAGGATAGTTTTAGATTTGCAGAAAGGTTGAGAAGACAGCCAGAGGCTTCTTGTGTCACTCATTCAGTTTCCTTGCTGTTAACATTATTCATTAGTGTGACACTAACAACTAACTAATAACCAACTAATAACTAACTAATAACCAGCACCAGGAAGTTACTAAGTAAAGGCCATACTTTATTCTGATTTTTTTTCGTTTATCTTGACAACTTGTTTTCTGTTTTAAGAGCCCGTTGGGATATCACATTACATCAAGCCTCCCTTGGGCTCTTCTCAACTGGGAACGTCCTTGTTTCCTAATGACCTGGACAGCTTTGACCGGCCCTGACCAGGTGTTGTGGAGACTGTCCCTCTGCTTGGATTTGTCCAGTGTTTTTCTTGTGATTAGACAAGGTTTACAAGTTTTGGGGGAAGAAGACCACAGCAGGCTGTTGTCATCGCCGTGTGTTGATGCCGCACCCATCAGCGGGCCGTGGACCTGCCGCTGTGAACCTGGACTCACGGGCAGAGATCGTGTTGACAGTTTTCTCCATGGAAAGTTTCTCTTTTCTCTCCTTTCCACAGTTCTCTCTAGGGAAAGGACCTGCCACATGCAATCCGTATATATACAAGCTTTGTTTGTTGTGGGATATACAAAATTTGTTAAGACATGGTCCCTGAGCTTAAAGAACTAGATTTAGGTAATGAGCATGGAGTACAGGAAAGAGTAATTACTGTTGATGTCAAAGTTAGGTTAAAATTCTAGACTTGTTCCTTATAGCTCTCAGATCTGCGCTAGGTACCTGGACTTTCCGTAGTTTCAGTTTCATTTAGGAATCCGCTCAGAAGGCCACTGATCTCTTGTGTGCATACAGTGCCGGGCACGTGGTGGGGCTGCTGTAAATGGTTTCTATGAAAGTAAAAGAGGGTTGCTCCGGCCCAGGAGTTTGCAGTTGCTGTGGGCTGTGGTGATGCCGTAGCACTTTACCCAGGGCAACATAGTGAGACCGTCTCAAAACAAAACAAAGCAGTGAGTTCCCATCATGCTGGCTTCCTTCATCCCTCTCCTTGTGAAAAAGGGGATGAGGGGAGTATTGTAAGACATAGGGCATGTTCACAAAAATAAAGTTAACTTCAATCTTTTTTTGAAACTATTTTTCAGGATTGTATAATCCCTTAAAGTAGCAGGAAGTGCTCTCAGATGTCACAGAAGGGCGGCTGGGGCGTGCTGACCTCGTACAAGGACGCCCTTCTCAGAGAACGGCAAGGGATGCTGGCTGGACACGGTGGGCAAACTCC
>NW_003852533.1:1789230-1789471 GCF_000181295.1 Otolemur garnettii | reverse complement strand
CCTCCCCTCAAAGGAGTGTGAGCGCTTCCTACAAGGAGAGTGATGTGCACCTTGTCACTGTCACCTCCCTCTTTTCTACTCTTATGAAAATATTCCCAGTAAAAGTGACATACACACAAAGCAAATAAAAAGCAAGAAGCAGAGAGCGTGAGTAAAGGAGACATTAGACTGGGAAGGACAGCGCTGTGTATGTAGCCGGCCAGCCCCCAAACAGGAAAGGCGGAACCAGAGCCAGTCTCAG
>NW_003852533.1:1786530-1788301 GCF_000181295.1 Otolemur garnettii | reverse complement strand
GCCCAGAGGAGCTGAAGAGCATCCAGCAACCACAGCTGCTTTTCTGACCACTGTTGTTGGGCTCAGCCTTTAACCGGCCTCCTGTCTGTGGTTCTCACCGAGCAGTGAATTAAACCAGTACTTGTGGGACCTGACCCATTTCCCGCTGCGGTTTAAGGAAAGTTTTCTACTTTTCCCTAACTTCATGAACACAGCTTCTATCCCCGCCTCATCTCTTACACAGCTAGTTTTCATGGCCAGGAAGTTTTTTTTTTTTTTTTTAATTCTCTCTTGGCTTGAATTCTGACCTGTACTCACATATTCCCACACAGATTTCAATGTACTAAGTCAAAGATTTCCAAATATCCACCGAAAACATGACCATCTACTAAAGGGAACTCATAAAAACACAGGACAGTCACGAGTGTCATCCCAGGCTCTCACGGGCCCAGGTCATGTCAGTCCCTAAAGCTGCAGAGAAAAATTCCAGCATCAGATTAGAGAAATGTGAAAGCGGAGCTAGTCACCCGGAACACGGCGCCTGCTTTCCAGAGGAATGAAACTCAGCGCCCTGTGGGTTGGAAACATCTAGTGAGATGGTGCTTCTGGGGCTTGGGGCTTTTAGGATTCTAAACCTGTATGCAGCTTGTGGATGGGTGAGACCTTAAAATCTGTGATGAATTTTTAGCCTACAAATGCAGGGCTTTGATGTTTGATTAGCGAGTACTGCCAGGGGCTTAGAAAGCACAGGCCTTTACTTTGTAGGCCTTTTTTTTTTTAAGTGCATTGGACATAGGCTATTTTGGGATTGAATCTGAGCAACCTTAATGACTGAGCTGTGGCAATAAAAAAAAAACTAGATAAGAGGTTTTTGAAGTTAGTATTTTCTATTTTTGAATATTTGATTGCATTTTAACTTATTTATTACTGGTAAAATACCTGTACGCTAAAGAAATCACTGGTTTAAGAAGTCAAACACTGCCTGTAGCAGGCAACCAAATGACTCCGTGGGTTTGTGTGTCAAACCCAATGACTTTATGAAATTATTGGGGGGTGTGGGTTGGCAGGCAACTAACATCTTTTCCTACAGTGAACCTACGTTTGTTTCCCTAAGTAACACACCTGAACGCAGGGTCCTGTTGGCCACAGACGACTCAGTTTCTCCTTTTAGATTTTCCCGCCTGGCCTGTGGTCACTGCTGGGTGAATGTTTACTGACCTAAACTAAAGCCACATGGAGGAGCCTCATGTCTGTGGCTCTAGGAGATGTTATTTGTTGTTGTTGTTGTGTTGTTTTTGCATATTGCTCTCCCTTGAAGACAGCACTGTTGCTTCTAGGATAAATAAGTTCCTCCTTTGGTGAGGTTGTTTCCAGCTGTGCGAGGTGGGCTACCTTGCTTTCAGCTGTGTTTCAGTGAATTTTTTAAACCATGTCTCCCTCCCTGGCTTTCAGTGCCTTAAGCCCAGTGGGGAAGAAATCTGGGAACAAATGATCCTAATGGATGATTTCGGGCCCTTCGCTTAAGAGCTGAAGTAAACAACTTCAGAGAGAATTGGACAGGGAGGGAGGGTCTGGGGAGGACCCGGGAGGGGAAGGGGGTGAAGGGCCTGGGGAAGTCCAGGGGCCCTTGGCTTGTGAGGTGGAGCTGGGACGCTCATACCAACAAGGACTAAGCCCAAAGCTCTTCCTCACCTGTCATCTCACGAGATGGGTGAGACAGAGAATATCACCATCCCAGAGATGGGAAAAGGCACTCAGAGCAGTTGAGTGACCTGCCTGAGGTTGCCCCCGA
>NW_003852533.1:1785212-1785800 GCF_000181295.1 Otolemur garnettii | reverse complement strand
GGGACCACAGTAAGCCAAGTGCTGCAGACCCCTCAGAACCATCCATCACCTGGTCTGCAGAAAAATTGTCTTCCACAAACCAGTCCCTAGTGCCAAAAAAGTTGGGGACTGCTGCTCTCTGAGGTATGCATGATGATTGTTTCACAGATGAGGAAACTTAGGTGCATGAAGTTCGGGGATGTGCCCAGAGTCACATGGCTGCTGGTCCTGGCTCTGAGCCCCTCTGGGCCAGCAGATCACAGAATTTTACACATTAATTTCAGAACAAAGAAACCCTAAGTGATTTATCATCAGCTCAATTACTTTAACTATCTGTATCTATTCTATTATAAATTCATGTAATTTCACACCATGTTCTGAAGCTTTTTTAATGGATAATTCCTAAAATTGACTTAAAGACATCATTTCCCTTATGATACTTAAGAATATGTGCTGCATATCTTGTTTAGTCACTAAAGTAAATAATAAGCCTGGTGTAAAGAAAAGAAACTAAAACCTTACAAGAACATATAGAAGAAACTCTTCAGTCCTTGGGAAGTTTAGCTCCCCTCCCTCCCCATGGTTAATCGCCACAGTGGGGTGATTGCC
>NW_003852533.1:1783600-1784298 GCF_000181295.1 Otolemur garnettii | reverse complement strand
GGGGACACAGGCAGACCCCCAGAGGATGCCCACGGGGGACACAGGCAGACCCACAGAGGATGCCCACGGGGGACACAGGCAGACCCCCAGAGGATGCCCACGGGGGACACAGGCAGACCCCCAGAGGATGCCCATGGGGGACACAGGCAGACCCCCAGAGGATGCCCACGGGGGACACAGGCAGACCCCCAGAGGATTCCCACGGGGGACACAGGCAGACCCTCAGAGGATGCCCACAGGGGACACAGGCAGACCTCAGAGGATGCCCACGGGGGACACAGGCAGACCCTCAGAGGATGCCCACGGGGGACACAGGCAGATCCCCAGAGGATGCCCACAGGGGACACAGGCAGACCCACAGAGGATGCCCACAGGGGACACAGGCAGACCCCCAGAGGATGCCCACAGGGGACACAGGCAGACCCCAGAGGATGCCTTCCTGCTCTTTCACAAAATCAGAAAGCTTTGGAGCTTGATCATGTCCCACTCATTTATTTTTGGTGTTGTTATAATTGCCAAGAGGGTCGTCTTCATAAATCTTTTCGCAAGCCAGGATCATCAAAAAGTATCATCAGAAAATTTCCCCACACTTTCTTCTAGAATTTTTATCTTTTTGTGTCTTAAATTTCTGTAGGACAGGGCATAGTGTTGAAAGTGCTAGGCACTCAGGACAGAGTCACGTGGGGAAAGCCAAGCAT
>NW_003852533.1:1779652-1783278 GCF_000181295.1 Otolemur garnettii | reverse complement strand
TTGCACTGACAAATTTAAATCTTTTATCCAGCAAGAATCAATTTTTGTCAATGTTGAGAGGTATGGGTCCAGTTTCAGTCTTCTACATGTGGCTAACTAGCTCTCCCAGCATCATTTATTAAATAAGGATTCTTTTCCCCAGTGTATGCTCTTGTTTTATTTATTAAAGATCAGATAGTAATACATGGCTGGTTTCATCTCTAGTTCCTTATTCTACTCTGTAGATCATTATCTCTATTTTTGTGCCAGTACCTTGCTGATTTGATCACTGTAGACTTATTGAATAAGGAAGCCATTATCTCTTGTTGCTGAGAAATCAGCTCTGAAGGCAATTCCAGAGGAGAAGCTCCTAAAATATTTGGGCATGGTTAAGTTTGTCCAACACATACTAATTATTACCTATGACACATCAGGCACTGTGCTAGGTTCTAGGAACATAAAAATGGGCTGAGTGCACACATTTCCTGACTCATGATGCTTACAATGTAATAGAGAAGAGAGATATTGGGCGGTGCCTGTGGTTCAAGGAGTAGGGCACCAGCCCCATATACCAGGGGTGGTGGGTTCAAGCCTGGCCTGGCCAAAACTGCAAAAAGAAAGAAAGGAAAAGGAAAAAAAATGAAAAGAGAGATTTATCAAAGTCACATGAATATAATGTAACATTGAAAGTGCAATTGTTGGGAAGAAGAAACTTATGCAGCAATATTTTGAAAAGTGTCTCATGCAGATGGCCAAGTTGCTGTGTGCTGTGAGGAAAGGGGAAGGCACTCATTATTTTCAAGACAAACCTCATTCAATCTTCACACGATTCTGCAGTAGACAAAGTGGAGAGTGGCATTCTTGTGAGGAATGCAGTTCAGTTAGAGAAAACACACCAGCCCTGTGACAGACCTGATTTTTGGATTCAGGCCCCGAAGCACTGCTGGGCACCTTTGAATTTGCTCACCCTTCATCTACAGCTTTTTGATACTGATAAATAGCAAGGCAGAGAGGGATGAAAGGGTGGAAATGCATGGCAAATAAGGCGTGGATGAGGCAGTGGAGAAGGCCGAAATGTTTTGCATAACATCAGAGAGCAAGACGGACCTGGAGGTACTAAAATGACAGTTCAGGGAAGCAGTTCTGCTAGCAAAAACAGAACATGAACAATCTGATCATGTGAGATCTGATACAGAAAAGTTTATGACAAAGGGGGTTAGCAAAACAGCCATCAGGAGATGAGCTTCTCAAAGCATCACCAGGGGACTTTAACTTTCCCCTAAAGAAAAGCCTTTCCAATAATAACTGGAAGAGTCTGTCCATGACTGCACACTTGATTTACTACATAAACTTTACATGCACTAATAATCTTAAAAGATTAGTATGATAAGTACATACACTTGTGAATGATTAATTCACTGGGCTGTTTACATTCATTTGAATTCACTATAAGAACTTGAAACTGCATGGACATAAGTGTTCCATTTACACTTTTTTTTCCAATTAAAATTTCTTTTTGTAATTGTTTTGGGTTCACTGAGGGTACAAAGAATTAGTTTACACTGTTTGCGTTTGTTAGGTAAAGTCCTTATAATTGTGTCCCACGGCCGAGGGGTGTACGATACACCGAGACCCTCATTCCCTTCCCTCCTCCCCTCTCCCCACTCCCTCGTTCCCCCATTCCCCCACCTTAAATTATTTAAGTTTAAATCTTATGTGGATATGTATTAGATTGTCTTCTGGCTTCATATTAGAACTGAGAACATTGAATTCTTGCTTCTCCGTTCTTGTTACGCTTTACTGAGAAGAATGTGTTCCACCTCCACCCAGGTTAATATGAAAGATGTCAAGTCTCTGTCTGTTTAATGGCTGAGTAGTGTTCCCTGGTGCACATACACCATAGCTTGTTCCATTTATATTTTAATTGGCATTTCAGTTTTGAAAAGCTGGCATCAAGTTGTTGAACAGGACAATATTCTGCAATTTCAAAATTTTCCATAGGAAAGTCTGCTTTTGCTTATGTTTGAGGTTAGATTTTAAGCTTGGCTGGGCGTGGTGGCTCAGACCTGTAATCCTAAGCACTCTGGGAAGCTGAGATTAGCGGATTGCTTAAGTTTAGGAGTTTGAGACCAGCCTGAGCAAGAACAAGACCCTGTCTCCACTAAAAATAGGAAAACTAGCTCAGCATTGTGGCAGGCAACCTGTAGTCCCAGCTACACAGGAGGCTGGGGCAAGAGAATCATTTTGAGCCCAGGAGTTTGAGGTTGCTCTGAGCTATGACACCATGGCAGTCTACTCAGGGTGACAATGTGAGACTCTGTCTCAAAGAAAAAAACAAACAAACTGTTTTTCACGTCACTGAGTATTTTCATGGAAGGATTTCCATGACAATCATTTGTTTTTCAAATCAGGCCATGACTGAACATATTTAGAATTATGGATAATATCATTTATAACTTTTGAAACTTTCTTGGAGATAAAATTTCTTATAAGTATGAAATTTTCTTTTTGGACAGGTATGTAAGAGCAAACGTTTTCCCATGCATGTATATGTGTGTATGCATATGAACGCTAGAATATTATAAATGACAACTGTATGTCTCAAGGTGGGTGTAGGTATAGATACAGATATAACCATGAATAAATCTAAAATAAAGGTGGGTCTGTGTGTCATGCAAAATGCAAAAGGCAGCACGCTTGATTTTATGATCCTGACAGCACCCGGCAGCGTAAACACCTGGACAGCAGAACTGCATCTCACTCAGCTGTGATTATAAAGGACGCCTTGCCTGGCATATAGTATGTGCCCAGGAAAGTAATGGTTAAAATACAGTGCGTTAGTCATGAGAGTCCATCTAATGCGATACGTCTAAAGAGAAGAACTGGGGCTGCTTTGTGATTCGTTGATTATGACAACAGAAATCCTTGAGAACCCTGGGTACATTGTTTGGAGAGGTTTTAACATCGAACCTTATTGAAATACATTTATAAAGATATACTCTGGGTCTTTTTAAAAATCTTCTTTTACTCTGGTATGTAGGAAATATGTTGGGAGAATCAGGAGGCCAGTCACACAGTTCCTCCTGCACCATCCAGCCACGGCCCCCTCAGTGCAGGAATTCTACACAAATACAGATTTCGTGTAACATCCGGCTGGGGAAGGAAGGAAGGAAGGGTCCCTGCAGGCACAGTCTCCTCCTCACCTCAGGGCCCCCCCCCATCCCTCCCCGGGGTCTTCCTCTTGCTTCTTCTGGGTTTTCTCCTTCATTTGCTTCTTCTTTGTTCTCCATCCTCTCATTCTCCCCCTTCCTCTAGATCAGCAGTTCTCAACCTGTGGGTCGCGACCCCTTTGTAACAATGAAAATACATATCCATTGCGGCATTAGGAAGGTTGAGAGCCACTGCTCTAGACCAACTATTTTTATCTCTTGGCACACTTGACCCCATAGTTGAACTTCCATGGCACACTTAAATGGCGCTCATCCAAAAAAGGGGTAACCAAAGGGATACAATTACTGTGCTTTGAACTCCTTTCGAAAATAATTTAATTAATGACCTTTAAAAATTTTCATGCACACCCAAGACCTTCTCACGGTACATCAAGGAGCCACGGCACAGCTTAGAAATCACTGCAGTAGATGCCCATG
>NW_003852533.1:1769921-1778915 GCF_000181295.1 Otolemur garnettii | reverse complement strand
GAACCCCTGAGCTAAGGGTCCAAGAGCAGAAGTTTTAAGATAATCTAAAATGTTTGTTTCCCATGAAATTTGTGTTACTACAGATAAATCAACCGATGAGCAAATAGTGAACGATCCTCCAATTACTACCTAAGCGTTGACATTTGATACACAGTAACTTTACTGAGCTCAACTGGAGGGGCTGGGAAAGCAGCGCCACCGTTTCCCTGCGGGTGAGAACGTGGCCCTCCTTCACAGCCGGCAGCGGTGAGCCCACGTTTCCCGGCTTGGTCTGCTTTCAATTTATGTGGGTTGAATGAATAAGCAGAAAACAAGATTAAGCACAAAAAATCTAATATGATGTAAGTCAGAGAGATGGGAATAGGCAAAATATTTAGGAGAATTAAAAATAAACCAGCCTCACACAGAAGGCTTGGGTAAAGAAGCAGAGGGAGGGGAACTGGGGAGGTTGGTGTGCTCCCTCGGAGCCCCCAAATCGTCTGCAGCGCACCCTGCCACACCCCTCCCATCCGCCACGTCCCCTCCCTAACCTGCCACGCCCCTCACCACCGGCCACGCCCCCACCCCAACCTGCCACGCCCCTCACACCTGCTACACCCCTCCCCACTGCGCTGGGAATGGTGTTCTCTTTTCCGTATCCCTCCAGAAGGTGAGCTCTGCTTGGAGGGCGAGAACTGTGATCATGTTAGCTCAAAGTTTAGCACAGAGAATGGGCCAGCAAGATGTCAATAAGCCTGTGTTGAATAGGTGAATAGTAAATTAATATATATTATCTTGTAGGAAGTCCTGACAATTAAGTCACAAGCTCATCCTAGAAAAAGTGCTGCGTGCCTCACTGCTGACCATCACTGCGGTTGCCTTGAAGCGCTCCCTTGAGAAGCTGTACCGACGCGGGTGCCTAGTCCACCCATCAGGCAATTGTGGAACTCTTTTTTTGGAATGACCATCAGAGCTGTCATCATGCAGCGGTTGGACAATTAAGTTCACCAACACCCCACTGAGCGCTTACACTGGCAGCGCTGTCCAGACAGCTCAGTAAGGTTTCATACACTGGCACCTGTGTCAGTGCTTCACAGCTGTGTCCTGTGACTGTGTGGTGAGGTCTTGCTGAGTGGCCTTCATTACTGTTGTTGTGTGTTTTTGTGTAATGTACAATGGCAGCGCTGATGGCCATTTCAGAAAGAGTTCCCAAATTGCCTTGAACGATGGGCCAGGCATTGGCACCTGTGCACAGCTGCCCCAGGGGAGTACTAGGAAGGTGACTGTAGTCATATCCAGTCGTGAGGTGTGTAGCACTTTTTCTAGGATGAGTTCCAGAACTTAATTGCCAGACCTTGTATAATGTTTATAGAATGGTACGCTTTGAAGTCAGAATAAGTAGCTGGGTTTTCATCTTGAAGGTAATGAGTGATCAATTAATATATCTGATATCTGAGTGGGAGCAGATATATCTGAATAGTGAGGCTTGAGACGCTGACATTGTGTCCTAGGTAAGAGTCGGTGGGTGGGGATGATGTGAGTGGGAGCAGACAGAAATAGCCCTGTGACTGGTACAGACAGTGCTTGGCATCCCCCACACTCAGTGTAGTGGACACTGGGCTCCGGAACTGCTAATGTCCTTGTTCTACTGATCCCCCCCAGCTCCTGCCTACATCATAAACGTAACCCTCTCCACTCTGAGTTCACGTAACTCTTTGCTCTTCTCCTTCTCCATCTAGTCCTCTCCCTTTTCACAGTACTGTTATCTGGGGCATGTTTACACCACGTTCCATTTGTCTTTAAAGTCTGACAAGTACATATAATTTTATTCAGTAGAATTTTAAAGAGAGCTCTATTACTTACCTTGCTAATTTCCATTATTCTGTCAACAAAAGCATCAACAAATAATGGCAAAACAGATCAAATCAGGTCAATAGAACTTGATTTTGAAGGAGAAAACAGAATGTTCCAGCATTAACTCACCTTAAAATTCTGATATGGAAATAAAAGAATGCTGTTCTAAGACAGTAACTAGACACACATCACGAATAATGAAATTCCTTAAAAGAATATTAACTGGGTTTTAAGGACTTACACAATAACTGCCCTGCCCTTGACAGGAGTTATTTCCAGGGACACGGGGGCCATCTCGTTCTAAAGCTGACCAAGTCTAAGCACAGTTATCAAGGCTTAGGGAACAGAACTGATGTGAAATGATCGACTTTGCTCTGTAAACATTCTACTTACCAAGGTTAACATGTTCTTACTAAATCTAGTCTTAGCAAGTACTGAGAAGGAAGAGCTTTTTCTAGGGAATCCATCTAGGAGTATTTCTTATGTGTCAAGGACTGAGTTAAACACGGCTTTTTGTAATTAACAGTATTAAATCTGCAGAGCAACTATGTGAAGGGAACATTACTACCCCCATTTTATAGGTGGAAAATGAGGGTCGACAAATCAAGTGACTTGCCCAGGGTCATACCTTGTAGCCCAAGGAAGAAGCATGGGATGCTGAGAAAGGCTGTCTGCGTTAGGAAAGCGTTCTACTCATTGGCAGCAGTGGAATGTGGGCAATTAACTTCTGTCCTGAGTCTTGGCTTCTTTTAAAATTTGCAGGCTATGTGCATAATGGTTAAAGTATGAACTCCAGGGCCAACTGCCTGGGTCTGAACCCAAGTGCCGTCACCTGCTACTTTGTGATCTTAGACAAGCTACTTAAATCCACAGCTGAATCTCCTCCCTGAGAAATGCAGCGATGAAGCTGTTAATAAGAATTGGCTCACAGGAGCATTCCATGGTGTACACAGATTAGTGAAATGCTGAAAACTGTGCCTGGCACACAGGAAATTTTACAGACACATCTGTGTCCCCCATTCAAGTCATGCTGACCTACCTGTCAGGATTGTCACAAAAAAAAACAAAAGAAGATGTAAAGGCACCAAGTTCATAATAATAAAGATTCATTGAATATATAATAAATCACAAAGGTTCACAATTAGTTTGAAATCCAGTGACAAGGAGACCAAAAGGTAATAAATTCTGTACGGCCACTATCCCTTCACAGAAGCTGCAGATGCCAACAGCCTTGGGGTTCCGTGTTAGACAGTGCCTGAATGAGCTGACCGAGTTCTCCAGGCCAGGGGAAGAGTTCTTTTTGTCTGGGGTGTGGGCTTTCTGAAGGCAGCGTCAGCGCACCCTGGCAGCAGGTGGGTTTGCACACAGAGCGCAGGCACTCAAAGTTCCACTCGGAAATGTGTGGACAGCACCATGCACGGACTCCTTCGGGCCCTCAGGATCCAACAGTTGCCTTATTCCAAAGACACTTCTGCATGAGTGGGCTCGGCTCCAGGACTGCTACAGAAGAATGAAGAACAGGACCCAGCTGTCTAAATTTTGTACATGGGACCCAGCTGTATTCATGTTGTACATGGGATCCAGCTGTCTCTGTCTCGTACATAGGACCAAGCTGTCTGCGTCTTGTACATGGGATACAACTGTCTGCATCTTGTAGGTGGGGCCCAGCCATCTGCATCTTGTAAGTGGGACCCAGCCGTCTGCATCTTGTAGGTGGGGCCCAGCCGTCTGCATCTTGTAGGTGGGACCCAGCCGTCTGCATCTTGTAGGTGGGACCCAGATATCTGCATCTTGTAGGTGGGACCCAGATGTCTGCATCTTGTAGGTGGGACCCAGCCGTCTGCATCTTGTAGGTGGGGCCCAGCCGTCTGCATCTTGTAGGTGGGGCCCAGCCGTCTGCATCTTGTACGTGGGGCCCAGCCGTCTGCATCTTGTAGGTGGGGCCCAGCCGTCTGCATCTTGTAGGTGGGACCCTGCCGTCTGCATCTTGTAGCATCTTGTATGTGGGACCCAGCCGTCTGCATCTTGTAGGTGGGACTCTGCCGTCTGCATCTTGTAGGTGGGACCCAGCTGTCTGCATCTTGTAAGTGGGACCCAGATGTCTGCATCTTGTAGGTGGGACCCAGCCGTCTGTATCTTGTAGGTGGGACCCAGCCGTCTGCATCTTGTAGGTGGGGGTTGTGTTCAGCTGCTATTGGTAGACATTTGGGAAATAGCAGCTCAAACAAACTCTGGCCAGAAGTCTAGTGGGTCCCATCCAAGGCTGGTACAGAACCCAGCAGGGACTAATCCTCTCAGCCGTGCTAAGGGTGGAGAGAAGCACTATGATTATGGTTGAGACCTGTCAACAAGAGGACCCCAGGCCCCAGATTCAACCACCCTCAATCCCTAGACTTTGGTTTTATTACCTTAGGCGAGGTCCTGATTGTTCATGTCCAAATGGGGCTTTGAGTTTCCCGGCTTAGCTCCACAGGGGCAGTTTCTCCCAGTCTGAACCTAGAACACCCAACAAGAACAGCTTGTACAGTCAAAGGCCTGCCAGAGCTAATAGCTGGGGGCTTCCTCTTGGTACAGCTATTTGGAAATCTGCTTGGATCTAGCAACAAATTTTTAGCAGCTACCAGCTGAGACTCTAGGCTCCAGAATTTAGTAGTGCAGAAAGGGTTTCCATTCATTCATTACAAACCACCGCATGCCTGGCACTTCCGATGCTTTAGTTTTAATACCCAACACTCACAACCATCCTGCCATGTAGGCCTTCTTCCTCCCCGTGTCATCCAGCTCTTCATTGATGAAGAAAGTGAAACTTGGAGTGGTTGAATGGTGTGTCCAAAACCACACTAATAATAAAAGCTAGGATTGTGATTCAAATTCTGTTGGAGTCTAGTTTGAACAAAATACATGTGGGGAAGGAACAAATTTCTTAGCAGGGTAGCAGGACGTCAGTCTTTGCCTTCCTAGCTGGAGCTCTGTTAGTAGACGGCTGATCCCACCTCTGGGTTCCTCATTTATATGCTAAGCTAAAGGGTGGGTCCTGGCCCAGGCCCAGCTCGGCTCTGGTCTGTTTGTCCTGTGTGTGTTCACCTGACTCCACTGCGATTGACGGAAGCAGGTCAATCCCTGTTCTTCTCAGCTCCACGAATCCTACAAGTCAGCCTGTTCAGTCCACAGTTAAGCATAGAGCTGCCCTTCAGTCCAGTGAGTAAAAATCTGCTGACCACAGAAAAGTCACCAACTGCGCCAGGGTTTCCATGTCGGGAAGTTGCAGCACACACTCGGCAAGCACAGAGGAAGACGGGCCTCCCAGAAGTTAAGGCGGTCAAGCTGGCGGTGGCCTCCGGAGGGGAAGGGCTCAGCCAGGAAGCCAGCCTGGCAAGTCTGTCTACGTCCAGACTAAGGAATTGGGAACAGTGGGACTGTGTTAGGACGTGGGCAGGTGTCACCAGTGAACAATTTGGGAGGAAGAAGAGGAAGCAAGGAGATGTCAAGTCCTAAGGCTCCAACCCCAGGGAAGACGCGGAGACAGGCTGGGTCAGAAAGCCCTACGTGGTGGGGACATTTTAAATCCAGGCTCTCCATAAGGAGCCCAGGGATCTGACACCACGGAAACCCACTGCCCGAGGAGTTGCCTGGGTCACCTCCCACGTGAGAGCTGTGCAGGGTGGGCCTCGTTGCCCGGGTCACCCCTGAGGGAGGCTGGGCCTCGCTGCCTGGGTTACGCCCCGAGGGAGAGCTGTGCCGGCTGGGCCTTGCTGCCCGGGTCACCCCCTGAGGGAGAGCTGTGCAGGGTGAGCCTCGCTGCCTGGGTCACCCTTGAGGGAGGCTGGGCCTAGCTGCCTGGGTTACGCCCTGAGGGAGAGCTGTGCAGGGTGGGCCTTGCTGCCTGGTGCTACATTCGGTGGGTCACTTGGGGCTTGTCTTGAAATCAGCACCCAGAGATGGGCCCTGTGCCAGACTATTCTGAAGCCAATTTCTAAAGCCAATCTGATGAAACCAGGAACACATCTTCCAGAATTTCTTGCCCTATATGGCTGCAGGACTGACAGTCACTGGGGAATAGAAGTAAAGTAGTGGCTGGTCTGCTCCGAAGGTCTTTGCAGTCGATCAGAGTGACCGAGTGACCGAGTGGTACAGAGAGCCCCGGCTTCTAGTGCCCTCACTCCCCTCTGCCCGGTCCCCAGTCTTCCTCCCAGCTGCGGGCCCTCTGCCTCCATCACTGGAAGCCGAACCGCAGCCCCACAGGGGCGGTCGCCGCATAGAATCGACAACGTCCCATGAACGTCCCCATTGTGTCCCAGTTCAGGGCCAGGCTGCTCTCGACCTCCCATATCCTCCCTGCATGGCCCGTCCTGTCCACCTGCTCCTGTGTCTCGGGAGCCTGGTTAGCACCTCTTGTTCTGATCTCCGATTTCTCCTTCTGGACCGTTGCTTCCCAAGCTCCTCCCACCATTGTGCAAGGTCTTTTACTCCACATACTCATGGTGGTTATGCTTCATTTCCAATCTCAATGGGACCTTGTTCATCTAGGAAACCCCCTTGTGTCGTTACATCTTCCCCGTATCCATAGGGATGAAGGGAAGTGAGGACAGCTGAGAATAAGCTGAATCCCTCAGGTCAGTGAGCTGGTTTCTCACTATCCTCTTGCACCCAAAGCTCTCGAGACAATATTCCTTATGTTTATTTCGCCTCACGCCTCTACAAAAAGCACCAGAGCCTCCTAAATCTTCAGTGCAGGGTGAGCAGAATCTGCCTTGATTTTCTCTGACAGACACACGTGGGCACAGCTACAGTGCAGTTTGAATAAGAGACGTGGTCCAGTGGCAGGGGACAGTGTTAGAGTGCACAGAAAACACAGAACTTATTTGTCAGTATTTACGGCATGTAACAGTAATCCTACCCAAGCCCAGGCAAGCAAAAGTACTAGCTTATTATTTCACTTACGTGGGACAGTGATGTGTCCCATTTCAAGCATAGCTGGACCAGGGGCCTGTCTTATCATTTCTTGATACTGTTTTTCTTGAATAATTGGCTTAATTCTCAAGCAACTGATCTCTCAGTGATGAAAAAGCTGGTTACAGATACACATTCTACAAGTTAATTACTACTACAAAAAGAAAGAACTCAGCTAGCTTTGGCATAAACTTCCAGAGAATGACTTTGATCCAGCTTGAGGCTCATGACAGTTCCTGAAACAGCCATCTCAGCCAGCGAATGTGGCGTCAGAACTCAGCCACATGCTACACGTGCTGGCGTAAGGTTTCGCTTCCACAGCAAAGAGAGTCACAAAATAATGCAACAGCTTCATGAAAATAGAGGTAAACGTCTCTCTCATGTGCCTGGGGTGACATTCCGTATGAGGGGGTGCTCTGCTCCACGGAGTTATTCAGAAATCTGGGTCTCTCACGGTTGGTTTTCCTGCCAGCTGCTGGAGTCTACATGCTTGGACCTGGTGAAAGCTCATCTGCCCTCAGACATCGGGGAGAGGAGAGAGCAGAGACACAGCCGCCTGCTGTCCTCAGGCCTCAGCTGAGGACAAGTATACAGCACTTTCGCTCACAGCACGTTGGTTTGATCTTAGTCACATGGCCAATGCCAGAGAAAAGGGAACCAGAGAAATGCAGTCCAGCACCGTGCTGGACAGAGAGGGCATGTCCACGGTAACCACCTGCACTCCACGGGCCCAGCTCTGTGGCTAGGAGAGGTGAAAATGTTACGGCCAACCCATGTAGAATGAATTCCCCATGAAATGGAGGGTTCTGATTCCAATTCCAGAGACCAGAAAAACTCTGGCGTTCTGAATGAAACAACAGGTGTGCCCTGTAGGAAGGTAGTGGGAGGTGCATTGAAGGGCACATTGGGGTCAAGTATGATGAGATGAGCAGGTCTCAGAATCAAACACTCTCCAGTCAGCCAGACTGTGTGTCTGAGAGCAGGTGCCGCAGAGCTCTTCAGTAGGATGAGATGTGTGTAGGGGAGGGTCATCTCCCTCTGTCTTTCTCTGTGTGTGGGGGAGGGTCATCTCTCTCTGTCTTTCTCTGCCTGTTGGTTGGATGGACCCCCACCCCCCACCCCACCCCTGTGACAAAAGACAGATCAACAAGAGAAAAACAAACAAGTTTAGTAACATGCAAACCTCACATATACAGGGGAGATGGTAAACTAGAGGAATGAAGAAATCTCAAAGATATGGGTTTGAGTTCAGGTTTAAATATCATCATCTTAAAGAAAGAAGCTCCAGGGAAAGGCTGGTCATGGAGAATCGTCCAGGAAAACACAGAAAACAGGGTCAGGTTTGCCATGCCAATTTCACTGTCCTCTTCGTGGAAGTGTCTCTAGAGTCACTCCTCTTTCCCCCCTTGCTACAGAGAGAGACACCATCATGAGTGGAGATTTCCTTTAAAGACTCAAATTTCCCTATAAAATGGGAACTTATACTCTATTTTTAGAGCTTCCCCCATGTCTGAAGCTTCTCAAATCAATCAGCTCAAAATAATCCTTACCCCAAAGAGAAATATTTTGGGGTAGCGTATTCTGGTCCCCTACAGTCATATTTTGAGCTAGAATATTTTGATTTCTTACAGTAAACATGATGCGTATTTTTGGTCTTCCACAGCAACTTAATTTTATTTTTTCAAAAGAGACTTGTGGTCAACTATGTTTGAAAAACACTGGGTTAACCAAAAATAAAGCCAGTTCTGCAGTAGTTCTCAGAGTCTTTAAAATGCTAATCTCTGAGTTTGCAACATTTGCCAAGATCAAAGGCAAGATCTTGGAGAGTGTGGGGGACTATTGCCCACAGAGCAAAACTACAGAAAAAACCCCACTCCATAGTCAAAGAAGATGAGTCACCCTGGTGCAAGGCGTAAGACGGGGGCCACCACTACTGGGATGGCCGAGACAGAGAGAGATGACCCTTTCCACGGACACATCTCATCCTGCTGAAGAGCTCTGAGGCACCTGCTGTTCTCAACCTGTGGATGGGGTCCCCTTTGTAATAATGAAAATACATCCTGCATATCAGATATTTACATTATGATTCATAACAGTAGCAAAATTACCGTTATGAAGTAGCAATGAAAATAATTTTCTGGGGCAGCACCTGTGGCTCAGTGGGTAGGGCGCCAGCCCCATATTCCGAGGGTGGTGGATTCAAACCCAGCC
>NW_003852533.1:1766974-1768809 GCF_000181295.1 Otolemur garnettii | reverse complement strand
CTTTCGTTCAGTAGCGTCTACTCTCCCCCTTTTTTCTTTAATCATTGAAAAATTAGTATCTGATTTGAGTTACACTTAGTGTAAACACAAATTGCATTTCAAAGACTTAGCACAAAAAAGAGTATGAAATATCTCATTAAACATTTTTGGCCAGGCTCAGTGGCTCATGGCTATAATCCCAGCAGTTTGGGAGGCCGAGGTGGGAGGATCACTTGAGGCCAGGAGTTTGAGGTTGCTGTGAGCTATGATTATGCCACTGCACTCAGCAAGATCCTGTCTCAAATCACAATAATTTTTGTATTAATCATATGCTGAAATAATATTTTGACTATATTAGTTGAAATAAAATTATTAATTTATTGATTTATATTACTTTTTTTTTAATGTGGCTACTAGAAAATTTGAAGTTTCATGTGTGGCTTACACTCCGTTTCTGTTGGACAGGGCTGCATTAACATCACCTAAGATCAGTTCCCCAAAACAGGTCCTACTTGTTCAATTAGTGATGATATCCTCAGATGCCCCCCAGCTTCTTGTAACAAAGCAATCCTCACCGACCACCAGAATTTGGGTAAAAGTGGGGGAAAAAAAAGTGAAACTAATTAGAAAATCCATTAATTAGCATACTTTTGAACTTAAATCCTTTGTTTGGACCCAATTTTCCTTTGCCTTCCTCATATAAATCAGCACCTGTCAACAAAATAATGTGTCTGAACTTTACAGGAATGCAGAAAATTCCCATGCTGGGCCTTTTCTGATGATAAGATGAGATCAAACAAATTTTCACCCCCCAAAAAGACAGCTAAATCAAGATCTAAGACACTTATTAAGTTAAAAGTGATTGCCCTTCAAGCTAAATCTCTAAACAGCACCCTCGTTCTGGTGCTTGTTTTTATATTCAGACATCAGCTATACCCTAAATCAAAGAAATCAAAGGATTTAAAGGGCTTGTTTTGTATAGACTTTATTTGCAAGCCTGAAATATTAAAATTAACCAGTATGTACTGAGGAAATGTTCTGTGCCCACATATAGGGACCTTCTGGGGCGAGTGCCTCCCTGTACTCATGCCCGTATGGTATCCATGCTTGTAGGACATGTCTCTGCCCAAACACAGCTGCAGGTCAAGGGGTTTGTGTTACACCTGACCCAGGCTGGCCACACAGAGAAACTGGACTGCACTTGGTTCCTGAGGAGCTCTTGATCCAGGAGATGTAGAAGGTGGAGGCTGGGCCCACCATTTGCAGGCCAGAGCGCAGCAAGATCATCTATCCTAGGATCCAGAAAAAATAAAGTTGAGGTACCTGCAGGAGTGGAGCCAAGAGATAAAGCGTTTCAGGAAAAATAAAGCAAGTATCAGCAGGTGCAGGGGCTCACACCTGTAATCCCAGCTCTCTGGGAGGCCGAGGTGGAAACCAAGTTGGAACTAAATTCCCTCTTAGGTTAAGCTCCAGGGACAGAAGATGAACTCTGGTCTCAAGCCCCGTGACTCCTACCCTCAAAAGCCCTGCTCCCCAGTCCAATGGCCACAAACCATTATGTCCATTATGAGCTGTCCATTATGAGCTGATTTAACAGCAAATTAACGTGGCCACTAAGAATTGGCGAGAAAGCCGGGGCAGACTGACAAATGGAAATTTTTTATTTTATTTAATTTTAATTTATTTAAATTTAAATTAAAAATCTGAAGTAGCATAAAATATTTTTCCAATAAACACAAACTTATAGGAAATTCAGTGGTTTTTTTTTTTTTATTGAATGGTAACTGTGTACATTAATGCACTTTTGGAGTGTGGCGTGGGAATGTCCACGGTAACCACCTGCACTCCACGGGCCC
>NW_003852533.1:1765013-1766954 GCF_000181295.1 Otolemur garnettii | reverse complement strand
GAGCCAAGAGATAAAGCGTTTCAGGAAAAATAAAGCAAGTATCAGCAGGTGCAGGGGCTCACACCTGTAATCCCAGCTCTCTGGGAGGCCGAGATGGGCAGATGGCTTGAGCTCAGGATCAGCCTGAGCAAGAGGAAGACCTCACTCTAAAGTAGCTGGGCATTGTGGCGGGCGCCTGTAGTCCCAGCTACTTGGGAGGCTGAGGCAAGAGGGTTGCCTGAGACCAAGGGTTTGAAGTTGCTGTGAGCTATGACACCAAAGCACTCTACCCAGGGCGACAAAGTGAGACTCAGTCTCAAAAAGAAAAGAAAAGAAGAGAAAAGCAAGTATCATCGGGCTCCAATTTTCTCGTTCCCGCTCCCAGTACCTCCTGGCACATCTCTGCAATGGCCACTCCACAGTCACTAGAGATTCCTTTGCACACTTGGTAAATTCCTCTGTTTCGTTTCTGACTCAAGCTGACTTGAATGAGTCTCTGTTCCGACAACAAAGTGACTTGCCCATTCCTCAGCCATGCACGGCTGCTCCTTTCCCTTTAGGAGATTATTTAAAGGGAAATTAATTAGTGGAGTTATAAGAAATTAATCAAATGGTAAAATACCATACTTGGATAGAAAAGGCAGATTATCTAGGATGGATATTTTAAATTAAATTCAAACAAGTACATGTGGTGGTCATACAACAACTGAACTCCTGTCCCTATATTAAAAGTGGAAAGAGAAGATAACAAAAACAGGAGAAAGGAAAAAAACTCTCTAGACTTTAAAGTTCTTTCGTTCAGTAGCGTCTACTCTCCCCCTTTTTGTTTTTGTAAGATCCTCCAACAAGGTGAGTTAGGGGAGGATCAGACACTTGGGAGTTACGAGTCAGCAGGTGCTCTGGAAGGGTCTGGTTACGAGTCAGCAGGTGCTCTGGAAGGGTCTGGTTATGAGTCAGCAGGTGCTCTGGAAGGGTCTGGTGAGGCCTCAGCATTACAGAAGGTCGTTGAGGGAGGAGCAGAATTCAAGTGCTGACCCCCCATGCAGGGGGCCGCAGTCCAGCTCCCAAGAGCCACCAGAGCCACTGCCCGGCCTAGGAAACCGGGAGGATTACTTGGGCCTGAGGCCCAGACCAAAGGTCAGTCCCACAGTGCGCAAGTTCAGCCGAACAAGAAACATGTGCCCCAGGTGGGAGCCGATCCCCAGCCAAGGGTAACATACAGGCTGCCTTTAAGGAGGAAATGAACTCCCAGCCAGGAATGTAATGCTGAGAATTAAGTCAGGAGAACGGGTTAGGATTAGAAAAGGAGAAAGAACAGTTGGGTGTAAGGCTGAGCGGATGCAAACAGCAGTGAAGTGAAGGGAGCCTGAGCCAGGAGGGAGGCTGGGAGCAGGGACAGTGACCAGCCAGTTTGCAAGGACCTTGTGGCTTGGGAGGGCAGGAGGCCCAGGGTGGACAGCTGTAACAGGATGATGAATAGTCCTGACAGTGGACAGTGTCCAAGGGCCATAAGTCTGGTGCCCACCCACAATCCCACACTCCCCACAAAGGTAAAATGTGCCCCCCTCAAATGCTTTCTCTTCAGACCACAGCTGAATGTTTGCATTGCTGCTGGGTCACCTAATCCAACCCAGTGATTTTAAAGGGAAGGCTATTAAGGGCCAGAGAAGTTACATGACTTCATCAAAGCCACATAGCTAGCAGCAGGGTAGGGACTAAGTGCAAATTTCATGACTTTTGGTCCAACTCTGTCCTTTTTGAAGACTTCCTTTCCCTTCCAAACTGCACTATCCAAAGTTTATGGGGATCCTGCTTTATACAACCCCCCCCCCCAACCCAGCACACTTAACACCCCTCACTATGTCCCGCAACAGACCTGGATCCGTATGAGAAAAGTGAGGAAAGGGAGGGGGAGGTGACTGGATTGGTCATGAGGAGCCAGAATGTGATCTGACTTTTGAC
>NW_003852533.1:1761652-1762733 GCF_000181295.1 Otolemur garnettii | reverse complement strand
GAGTTTCCTCCTCCCTCGCCGTCCATTTCTCCTCAATCTTGCTGCTTTCCTTTGACTCTCTGACTCAACTGTGGGAAGGATCCCCAGAGTCGGTCCTTAGACTCCTCCTCCTGGTGCACTCACTACGCAGGCGATCCCCCTGGTCTCGAGGCTTTGAATTCCATCTGTGCATCGAGGACCCCATCTTTCTCTCTCCAACCCAGACCTCTCCTGCTAAAGTCCAGACTCATCTGTGGCCAGCTGTTTGCTCGGATAGGACGTCTTCACTAGAATGTCCCATCTGAGCTCAGTGAGTGCAAAGCCAAGGTCCTGGCTTGTCCCCCATCTGTCTGTCCCCCATCTCACCTGATGGCGGCTCCATCTTTCCAGCTGCTCCGACAAAAACCCAGAGTCACCTAAATCCTTCTTATCTCACATCCTGTATCAAGTCCACAGGTAACTCCCATTAGACGTACCTCAAATTATATCCAGAATTCAGCCACTTCTCACCACTCCTCTGTTCCCACCATCATCTCTTGTCTGAGTGAGTCAGTGATCTCCTATCTCAACCCCCTTTGCTGCCCTGGACCCTTTTCAGTGTAGTCTTAGGACAGAGAGGGGCCTTTTGAAGTCACCAGCCGGGTCACATTCCTTGTGTGCTCACAGCCTCCAGGGGTCTGGGGCCTGTCTCAGAGTGAGAGCACATCCTTCCTGAGAACCTCCAAGCCCTTTCATCTACCCCTGGGCCATGAGTGCACCCCCGGCCCCTTCTCCCACCCCTTCTTGTTAACCCCACTTCAGCTTCTGGAACTTCCCTCAAAATCCTGGAACTGTCCCGCCTTAGCATCTGCACACACAGTTATTCCGCCGGTGCTACTCGTCCCCAAACATCCACCTGCCTCACTCCTGTGCCTCTTTCAGGCTCTGCACAGATACTTGCCATGAAGCTCTCCCTGGCCCTACCACCTAAAAAAAAAAATTTTTTTTTTTTGAGACAGAGTCTCAAGCTGTTGCCCTGGGTAGAGAGTGCTGTAATGTCACAGCTCACAGCACACTCAAACTCTTGGGCTTGGCTCGGTGCCTGTAGCTCAACCGGCTAAGG
>NW_003852533.1:1759946-1760909 GCF_000181295.1 Otolemur garnettii | reverse complement strand
ATTGATTGGAGTCATGTAATTCTGTATTTTATAGACTGAGAAACTAACACACAGAATAACTGGAGTTTCTCGTGTTAAATGGTGTGGCCTGAATGAGCGCCTGGGGCCTGCCTCTCCAGACTGAGTTCTTCCACAATACCCAGATATCTTCCACCATTAGATTTAGAATTCTCTACACATGGTCTTGCCACCATGGGAAAATCAATTGCAACTAGCCAATGAGGAACTTTTCCCCTCAACTTGGCTCTGTAGATAGACTGAAATTGTTGTTTCATATTTTTACAAGCCATTTAAATTAATGCACAAAAAGGATCCCTGCAGCTCAGACCTAAGACCAGAATTAGGAGACTACATGTGTCCATCGCTAGCAGACTGGTTACGTGAATTATGTTGCATCTGTATAAAGGACTATTTCTGCACACATGAAAAAAAATTGAGGTAAATCCATAAGCACTGATCTGGAAATCATATCCACACGACATATTTAATGTTCCATAATTGTTATGCATAATTCTAAAATTCAAAAACCCTGGAAACTAAAATGTGGGCTTTTTTGGTAAACTTAATTTGTGGCAAAATATAACCAATCCTAAACTCACTTGGCATCCAATACCTACATGAGACTATGCAAAGTCTTGATTTATCCCACTTGTTGTGAATAGAATCTTCGTATCTCCCAATTTAATCACGGTGCCACCTCGGCCTGCTGGCAGTGCGGCGTGGTGCTCGCTGCATGGGCCAAGCCAGTCACTGCACTGAAGTCCAGCCGATTCTGAACCCACCACAGCAACTTGTGGGCTCCACTGAGTGGACACACAAAATTCAGAATAGCATCTGTGGGGTGATCCAAGTATGTCATTTAAAAAGACACATACACTGGTTTGTGCCTGGAAATTCTGCAAAGACTGTGTATCTTTTATAAAGAAAAACTCTGCAGCAGCAATTTTGAGTAGAAGGACCCGC
>NW_003852533.1:1756250-1759679 GCF_000181295.1 Otolemur garnettii | reverse complement strand
GTGTCCCAGAGTGAGAAGCCACATCTTAAGCCACAACCCCTCTGAGTAGGAGCAGGATGGGGGGCAGGGGGCCTCACCCCTGACTGGCAGGACAGATGGATCTTCCCCAAGGGAGGCAGTGCTGAGGGGTGATGGGTGTGACCCATGAGCCAATGACAGATGTCACCAACACATGGGACAGGGCCTGACCTGACTCGGGCTCTGCCTGCCACTAACCTGCTCATCTGTAACTGAGCAAATCTCTTGAGCCCTCTGAGCCTGTTTTCCACAGAAGGCAAGATGAGCACCGTTGGCCCTCTGAGCTCCAAAAGTTCTCTGACGGACTAGGTACAATATTTCTTGGACTTAGAAGTGCATGGAAACCACGCAGGGATCTTGTTAAACAGATTGAGATTTGACGGGTCAAATTACCCAGGTAATGCCTAAGTTGCTGATGAATCAAACTCAACTTTGAGTAGCAAAGTCCGAGAGCGTTGTGCTGTGACTCACAGGGGAGACCTCTCAGCCAAAGTTAGCACAACCTGAGCCTTGAGTGGCTTATCTTACAGTAATAAGGCTGCTCCAAACTTCTCTGGTGACCCAGTACTTATGGGGTTTGTCCTTCCTGAAGGCAAGCAACTTTGATCTTTGATCTAATCACTAATCATACACTCACTGATTTTATCCACATACTAACACTCCAAAGTATTACCTAAGAGAAGACAAATGATTCCAACTTTGGCTTACAGCAAATACAAAAGAGAACCACTTTTCATGGTTTTCATAATTAATATAAACTTCAGAGAATTTTTTAAGCTGTAGAGCAAATCATTGTCCAGTAATACCAGGACATTACCCAATAGAATTTAGCTCAGAAGGACCCTGGGAGAGGACTGGGGTTTCATTTATGGCTGTTCAGTGTTAAGTACACAGATGGGTTTCAATAAATAATTAATTATAATGGAACTGGGCTGCCCTAAAGTGAGTTGAGTGTAGCACTAATGGATCACAATGAGCCTGTTTATCTAAGGTTGCACCTACATTAGGAAGTCAAGGCCCCCATCAAGTTGGATGGTGTCTAGTCTACGTTAGGTATAATTTTAGAAGTCAAGGGCTCACCTGTCAGACATTTTCCAAATTACATGTTCAGACTAGAAACCCCGTCAGAAACCTGCCCCGACGGAGGCGTTGGTCCCCGGCCGTCGGATGGCACCCGGCCGTCGGACGGCACCCCGCAGCTGGCTGTCTTGAGCCGGGCCTGCTCCCTGGCCTGCTCAGTCCACTTCGGAAATACAGAAGACGCGGACAGTCCAATAAGATGGCACCTGCAAAGTGCTAACAGGATGGTGTTTGGGGTATTTTGAGTTATAATTCACGTAATGAAGAACTTCACTTTTTTTTTTAATCCTCACAAAGGCTTTTGTCCCAAATGGACAGCTTAGAACCTCAGGTCCCAACTGACACTGGACAGAGAGAGCTAAAAAACATAACTGTAAGGAAAGGGCTTCTAAGGAAGAGGAAAAAATAAATGAATTAATATTTAATATGCTGGGTGGTAATGAGGGGAGTGTCGAAGCCCTCGGCCAGAAGGCAAGCATTTCCCACCTCACACAGGCCGAGGGGAGCCCTCCCAGCTGACCACAGCAGGGCGTCCCCGAGGGCCGCGAAGCACAGGGGTCCGGCTAGAGAAGGGGCACACCCTGCGTGTTAACAGGAAGGGAGGGTGGGATTGTACAGCGTGAACTGTGATGCTCACGTTGTGTTTACACACGATCACCTAACAATGCAAACATTTTCAAACCTTTGTCAAAATGTTTTACCCAAAGAATAATTTTTTTCCCCCAAATCATTTACTGACTTTGTTTAGACTCTGATTTGGACAAGTCAACCGAATAAGAAAAGCATATTTTGAAGCATCTTGGGAAAATTAAATATGGACTGATTATTAGATAAAGCCAAAGAAATGTAAATATCATTATCTCTGATAATAGCTTTGTCCTTATAAGAAAGTGCCCATGCTTTTTAGAGATTCATACAGGCTAAGCATCCCCAATCCAAAAATCCAAAATCTGAAACTCTCAAAATGCAAAATGTTTCAAACACTGACATGAAACGGTGACACCCTTGCTTTCTGATAGTTCAATGTATACAGACTTTGTTTCATATGCAAAATCATTAAAAATATTGTATAAAATTACCTCCAGGCTATGCATATAAGGTAAATTCATAACATAAATGAATTTCGTGTTTCAACTTGGGTACCATCACAGGATATGTAGATGCAAATATTCCAAAATAAAAAAAAAATTAGAATTCAAAAGACTTCTGGCCCAAAGCATTTGGGGTAAGGAATATTCACCTGTACTGAACTGTGTCAGGTAAAAGGCCATGGCTTTATTTAAAATACTTTAACAATAAAAACAATAACAAACAAGGAGTTCTAAAATAACTGGTAACATCTTGATAGAGTCTCCTCCTGGGGGTAGACGTGGGGATTAGTTCTGCTCTTCTATCCGCTCCTCTGTATGTTTAAAATGTTTAGAGTAAAAGGCAATTTGTAAACCAGTTCTATTTTCAGTTATTGTTAAAACATTACTTTTATCTTTAGTAAAGGACAGAGTAAGCACATAGCTAAGGAAGTTTCTATTAAAAGAGAAAAAAATGGACTTCCAATATCTGGTCCAGCACGTAAGGGGCTTGGAAATCACAGCTCCATCCTAGCAACAAATAAAAAGCTGAACGCATTGAAAACTCAGCAGCTCTTCTTAGATCCCTGTGAGAACTGAAGTTGCTGGAAAGTGCTGCCCCTAGAACCGGAAAGGTGATCAGGCAAGACCGAAGAAGCGCCAGGATGAAGAATCTCCTGGAGGAGAAATCTCTGCGCAGAAGCCTCTGTGAGAAGCCTAGCCGGGCTAGGGACACGGGAACAGCAACTGACGAATGTCTGGAGGTTAACGCGACAAGTCTGAGTTTTAACAACCCCAGGGGTCCCGGGCTTGTGAGTGTTAACTATGAGCTCCCTACCAGCTTCTCACAGTGATGAATGGAGGGAATGGTCACTAGTAATCTATTATAAGTATTTTGAAATCTGTACTTTCTATAAGTCTTACTATTGGTAAGTTAAAATTAATTAAAATTTAAGTTTTACTGATTTTTCTTTTTTTTTTTTTTTTTTTTGAGACAGAGTCTCATTCTGTTGCCCCAGGTAGATCAATGTGGCTTCATAGCTCACAATAACCTTGAACTCTTGAGCTTGAGCAATCCTTTTGCCTCAGCCTCTTAAGTAGCTGGGACTACAGGCAACCACCACTAAACCTGGCTAATTTTTCTATTTTTAGTAGAGATGAGGGGGTCTCACTTTTTTTTTTTTTTGAGACAGAGCCTCAAGCTGTCCCCCTCGGTATAGTGCTGAGGCATCACAGCTCACAGCAACTTCCAACTCCTGGGCTC
>NW_003852533.1:1752971-1756230 GCF_000181295.1 Otolemur garnettii | reverse complement strand
CCTACCAGCTTCTCACAGTGATGAATGGAGGGAATGGTCACTAGTAATCTATTATAAGTATTTTGAAATCTGTACTTTCTATAAGTCTTACTATTTGTCAGATATATTTATATAAAATTTGAGTGTTATTAATTTTTCTTCATTTTTTTTTTTTTTTTGAGACAGAGTCTCACTTTGTCGCTCCCAGTAGAGTGCTATGGTGTCGTAGTTCACAGCAACCTCAAACTCTTGGGCTTAAGCAATTCTCTTGCATCAGCCTCCCAATAGCCTTGCAGATGCCCGCCACAACACCTGGCTATTTTTTAGAGATAAGGTTTTGCTCTAGCTCAGGCTGGTCTTGAACTCCTGACCTCAGGTGATCTGCCCATCTTGGCCTCCCAGAGGGCTGGGATTATAGGTGTGAGCCACCGCACCTGGCCAAGTTTTACTGATTTTTCTACCTGAAGTCTCAGAGCTACCAAAGCTGTCTAAAATGAGTGTATCAGTCACTTGGAGCCTAGAATGTGGCTTCTTACTGTTCACGGGACATGCCTATCGATCATACTATTCACTAAATATACAGAAGAAGATGGTACTGGGCAGCGCCTCTGGCTCAAAGGAGGAGGGCGCTGGCCCCCCATGCCAGAGGTGGTGGGTTCAAACCCAGCCACTGCAAAAAAAAAAAAAAAAGAAGAAGATGGCATAATTTATGGACTTCTGATAAAACATAGATGCGTTTAATGATTTACATCATATATCTATAGAAGCAAGTGTTCAGTAATCACTCAGAGGCATATTACACAACAGACCAAGCAGTGATAGAGCAATAGGCGATCACTCTAGGTGACTTTAGTTTACCGAGAATGCCACATATGGTGTTGATAGAAACAGACCAGATGATGGAATGGGGACTGTCTGAAAAGTGCCAAGGAGCTAAAAGGTGATGCTGTAGGCTCAGGCCTCGGGAACGTACATCTTTTGTGAATTTTCACTTCTAGATATAATTGTAATGGCTACTGCAATAATGATTAAACTTGAATTATTTTAAATTACTCAGGGTTAAAATTCAGCAAAAAAACCCCACATAAATATAGACATAGACTCATTATGGAAGTAAAAAGGTCTTTGATGGCTATCTTGTTTTTCTCTAATAAAAATAAGGATTCATTTATATGTTTTAGAAACAGTTCATCAGCACTTACCACATGCCAGTGGTCCTGCAGCCCTCACTGGTGGGAAGGAGCTACACCCAGGCTACTTCCAATTTCTGGTCCAGCATGTAAGGGGCTTGGAAGTCGCCGCTCCATCCTAGCAGGGAGGTGAAGGTGTTATACCCAAAGCCAGTGGAACAGAGAAAGGCCAGCACACTGAGTCCAAATTAAGCCAGGGTCCTTTATTGATCAGTCAGACTGAGAATGGGCTCACGCCTCAAAGTCTCTGGACCCCTGGAAGCAGGGGTGGAAACCTTTTAAAAGGGGCTTTTGGTGGGGGGTAGTCCTTAACACAAGCTGAATTTGACAAGAGCCAACACCTGGTAGGGGGAGGCCTTCCAAGGGGAAGCTGGGGTTTTGCAGTTATTACAGAACTCTTTCAGCTGAGCTTCCTGTCTTAAAGGGGGAGTGTTGAAAGCTCTTAGGAAGATGGAGTTGGGGGGTAACAAAGGGAGTGCTGGTATTAGCCCCTAGTGTGGACGGCTTGACGGAGAGGCTCACATCACAATGTCCACCCACAAGTCTTTAAAGAGAACTGTAGGGTCGGCGCCTGGGGCTCAGGCGGCTGAGGCGCCAGCCACATACACCTGAGCTGGCAGGTTCGAACTGCCAGCCCGCCAAACAACAATGACGGCTGCAACCAAAAAATAGCCAGGTGTTGTAGTCCCAGCTACTTGGGAGGCAGAGGCAGGAGACTCGCTTGAGCCCAGGAGTTGGAGGTTGCTGTGAGCTATGATGCCACATCACTCTGCCCAGGGCGACAGCTTGAGGCTCTGTCTCAAAAAAAAAAAAAATAAAGAGAATTGTAAAGATAAACCTGTGACTCTTCACCACACCTGTAACTGGAAGGCAGGTGGCAAGAAATACAGCAAAACAAAGGCAGAAAATAACTCAGAGGTGACTTTTTGCCGTATCTCCTGGAGTAGCCTCCCACTGACGGTGTAGATGGTGTCACCCCACACACCTCTGAACACTGAGCTTCCTGCTCTCCGCTACCTGGCTGTGGATAAAATCAGCAGCAGGGCGCCTCTGTGCTGACCACCTTGCCGGGATCTTTCCTCCGGCTTCCACCTGTCGTGTATGACCATCAGTTCTACGTGCTCCTCTCAGCCCATGTTTCCCAGTGTTTCATGTTTCTGGACACTCCGCGGGTACAAACGTATCTTCACCTCGGCTGTAACCTCAGTGGTGTGCAGGTGTGGGTTGTACCAGCGTGACAAGTCCCCGACTAGCACTCTGTGAGGAGGCTGCTCATCTAATCTGACAGACTCAGGATGACGGCTGCTCATTGGATCCACCCTAAATGAGTTTTATCATGCCTAAAAAAGTTCTTCAATTCAGGATTTAACTATCAAAAAAGAGAATAAGCAAGAATGAGGGAACCCAGGATACGGAGTGAGGGTGCCTCAGAGGGATTACTAAACTGATCATGAAGGAATGCAGCACCCTACAGGGTCTAGAACGTAGCCTCGAGTCCAGTCACTTTTATATCCCACGGCCCTTGCCCTGGGCCTAGCAGAGGTAGTTCCTTGCGAACATGAGGCGTCAGGACCAGTGTGACAGCCTGCAGGCCTGCACCTCCCAGCCCACCTGTGTTAGAGCTACAGTGAAGTGCTGTTCACCAACTTTCTCACCCGCTTTTTCACCCCCGCTGGTAGAAAACAGTGCCCAAGTTTCAGCCTCCAAAGCATTCTTCCTGCTCTATTATCTCCATAATGCTGTGTCTGTTCATGCCCAGCCCTGGGCCAATATCTATTTCTCTATATCCTCTGGATCAGAAAAGATATCTAATTTAATCTCTTCTCTTTCTACCCATCCCTGCCTCTGAGTCTTCTCTAAACACATGACCTCTTGCATGGCCTTCTGAAAGGGTGACTACTTACTAACTTCTAATCATGCGTCACAAAGTTGGGAGACGGAGTTTGTGCTCCATCATGACTGTCTCCACGTCAGTCCATTAGTCCCACTTGCTCCTATAAAAACTGCTGCGCTGAGCTCCCCAACACCTGGGGTAACAACGCTCCCTGAGCTCCCCGACACCTGGGGTAACAGCTCTCCCTGAGCTCCCC
>NW_003852533.1:1749802-1752893 GCF_000181295.1 Otolemur garnettii | reverse complement strand
CACCTGGGGTAACAGCTCTCCCTGAGCTCCCCGACACCTGGGATAACAGCTCTCCCTGAGCTCCCCGACACCTCAGGTAACAACGCCCCCTGTCCTCTTCGTTGCACCTGCTGTCGGCCTGCCCCACTCCCTCACCCACCAAATACTACCGGTCAGTGTCTTTTCCTGCACTCGAGACCTGTCTTCATCCCTTGACCTTCACATCTTCAAAACCATCCCCTTTAAAGTCAGCCCTGTTCCCTGTATGTGGCCCACCCAAGTCCAACGCCCCTTCCCTGTGATGAGCCCTCTCCTTCCATCCGTTGCCATTGCCAGTTATCACTCTTCAGCGCTCCTTTGGCCTTGGTGGAATCCCCAGATCTATTGCCTCCTCAACTTTCATCCAACCAATCTACATCTTTTTTCTTTGCTCACCTCCATACCCATTCTCTTTACTCTTGTGCATCTCCGTCTTTAGTAGACTACTCAGGCAAAACCATCACCCAGCCTGCCAAGAGCACAATGACCTCCCTGTGGTAAGGCCAGTCCTCACGTTGCCCAGAGTCTGGGTTGGCCTCTCACTCCTGAGAGGTCCCCCTTGGTGCTCAGTGTTGCTGTTCTCAGGGCTGACTGATCAGTGACGCAGAGGAAAGCACTGCAGACGAAATGAATAGCGTGAAAGGGAGACTGAGGGTCAGTCAGGCACTCAGTAACTACCTATCTTTATTGATCCTCTTATATACTCTAAAAAATCCGATAAAAGTTTAAAATAACAAACAGTTAAGAAAGCAAGGTGAAATCACGGAAACTGCCAGAAAAATTCCAATTCAGCACAATTACTGCTGAGCACTTATACAATTGATACAAATTGAGAACATTTTGCTTGGGGCTGACCCACAAGGGCACCAGGCTGTCTGTTCTGTTAGGCCATTTCCTTAAACTAAAACTAGTAACTATCGTGTGAATGAGGAGAAAGGAACAAAGGAGAAAGGAGCAAAGCCCAGTGCCCCGACAGGTGTTCAGCCCCCAGCTACGACCCGCCATGGCCCTCTGGCACCTTCCTTTCTGAGAACTGTGATTTTCTGCTTTTCCACAGGCCCAGGCATGTCCTCAGAGTAAGGGAATTCCATCTTAGGGCCACGTTCCTCAGGGAGCACATGAGGCTAAGGTACCACGTCTGAGCGTGGGGAGCGGTACCCCTTCAGCTCAAGGTCCGCCTGCATTCCGTCTTCTCCCCACTTTTCTGGCTCTTCTCCTCATCTTCCTTTTCATGCTCAGTCTCTTCTCTCCACCTACTTAAACTTGGAGTTCCTCAAATTTCTGTCCTGGGTTTTCTTCTATTTTTCCTCAATATTAATCATGTTTCTTCTTTTATCAAACAGATAATGTCTCCCCCCTCTGTCAACCAATAAAGTTATTTAATACTCAGCGCGCTCACCGCTGCCTATCCCCCACTTGTTTGATCCCCTTCACATAACTAAGTCATTTTCCCACCTCGATGTCCTATGATTTAATTCCTCGACGTCTTTCCTCTGACTGTTTCTTGTACCTACACATACCCTTCACTTTCTTCACTTTCCTTATGTCAAAATCCTCCCCATCCTCATCATTTGAGTCCAAACTCAAACATCACCTCTCTGAATCTTCCTCACCTCTCCCCCAGAAAGCACCCCATCCCTGCGAATCACTGGGGATTTTGTTTTGAATTTCTTGGTCCCATCACAACATTATTTTCTGGGTACAAGCCACAGACAGTGGGAACCCTGTTGTTTTATGCTTATCCTGAAAAGCATTCTGCAGAGTGACCAAACATGGTAATTGCTGAGTGACCCAGCGCTCTGCAGGTCAGACCATCGTGGCTCTTTCCCCTCAGAACATCTGTAGGGTTTATTTTGTGGCAGCCAGAGGCAGCTCTTTATTGCCATTTTATCCCTTCGAGGGTGCTGGCTGCACCTGCCATAGGACCAGGCTGGTTCCCTACGTCTACGTACCCCCCACGTGCAGCTCTGCATCCCCAGAGGCTTTGTGTTTATGGGGAAGGAGCCTGGGACGTGGCTGTCTCTGCAGGATCCCTGTACCATATCCAAACACATGACACCTGCATGGGTTGAAGAACCCCTATTAATTTGCCACAGAAGAAAGATCCTATTGATTAAACTAAAATGACTCTTAAATAAATTTTTTATAAAATGTTGGTGAAACCAAATTAACTCTCATCAGTATTCCCATTTTTTAAAAGGCTTTCATTCACCACCTTTTTGAGGTGTAATTGTCACACAGTAAATTGCGTGTATTTAAAATGCACAGTTTGGTAAGTTTTGCCACGTGTATATACCTGTGAAGCCATCTCAAAAATCAAGACAATGAACAAATGCTTCACCACCAAGACTCTCTGCTCTGTCCTTGTAGAAATCCTCGGTCCTCCCCTCGTCCTCGGACAGCTAGGGCTCTGCTTTCTACCATTATGGAGTATTTTGCATTTTCTGATATTTAATGTGAGCAGAATTATATAAAATGTATTTTTTTTACTGGCTTATCTTGTTAGTGTACTTTTTTCGAGTTACTCGTATTGTTGCGTGTATGAACAGTTCACTTTTTACTGTGGATAGTGTGGATGAACTGGATGAATATCTGGGATTTATTTATTCATGGAACTTTTGATGACATCTGGGTGTTATCCACTTCTGGACTGTTGTGAGTAAGGTCATTGGGAGCATTTCTGTACAATTCTCTATATGAACGTACACTTTCCTTCATCTTAAGTAAATATCTAGGAGAGGGATGACTGGATCGTAAGTGTGTGTTTAACCTTTAATAGAAGCTGCAAACCGTTTTTCCAAAGTGGTTGCACCACTTTGCATCCCAGGAGCAACGGAGGAGAGTTCTTGTTTCTCTCCATCCTCCTCAACACTTTTTGTGCTCACTCTTTCATTCTAATAGCCGAGCCGCATGGTTGTTTCTTATATTGATTTTAATTTTTATCTCAAGGGGGTTAAATTTTAATAATCAGATAAAGGCTTGGCGCCTGTGGCTCAAGCGGCTAAGGCGCCAGCCACATACACCTAAGGTGGCGGGTTCGGATCCCCAGCCCGGGCCTGCCAAACAACAATGA
>NW_003852533.1:1728094-1749071 GCF_000181295.1 Otolemur garnettii | reverse complement strand
AGTGCTGTGGTGTCACAGCCCACAGTGATTCTCTTGCCTCAGCCTCCCAAGTAGCTGGGACTACAGGTGCCCGCCACAATGCCCGGCTATTTTTTTGTTGTTGTTGTAGTTACCATTGTTGTTTAGCAGGCCCAGGCCAGGTTTGAACCCACCAGCCCCAGTGTATGTGGCCGGCACCCTAACCACTGAGCTATGGGCACTGAGCCACAATAGGCATCTTGATAAGGAGATTCCAAAGTCTCTTTCAGACTCAGTTTTCAATGTATATTAAGGTTTGATGGATTTACAGCAAACTGACCCACTTAATCCATTCATTTACCATATCTGACGTCAGCCTTTTTAGGAAGCCTGCGATCTAGTTTTGAGTTACTGACAAACCTGTGTAGATGGGTAAATGTGTCTCCTGAATTCATCAGAAGGGACGTGATTGCCCAGCTGGCACTGTGACGCTTAAACGTAGACATCCTGCTTCACCGTCAGAGAAACAGCTCTTGCCTGCTCCTCTCCTCTCCGGCCTTTACTTCTATTTATAGATAACAAAGCTACGTGCTGAGTTCTGAGTGATTTACCTGGCTCAGGAGAAAATGTCCAGCATGTATATTCATTAACTCATGGAATGTCAGGGCAGAAGGCTAGACACAGTCGTATTCATGGCTATTGATTTGTTCATGAAATATTTATTGGGGGCCAAAGTGTGGGCCAGGCAGACTCTGTTCTATGCACTGAAAACTTACATTCTATTTGCAGGAGACAGACTGTTACCAAATACAGAAATCAATACAAAATATTTTACATGGTGATGGGTGTCAGAGAAGAATAATGCTGGATTGCACAGGGTGAGCAGGCCTGATATTTGATCAGAGCCCTGAGGGAAATGGGATAGAGAAGTACGTGGACAGTGGGCAAAGTCATACACACACACAAGTGTCATTGCTGTGAATTCAGTCTGGCCTTCTATGAAATGTGATTTAATCAGCATCACATTTTTGTAAATAACAGTATCTCTTACCGAAGACTAATACACGTGTATTTATTTCAAAAAGCCAATGTATCTGTTTTCTAGAAGCTTAAAATCTAACTAAAACGATAGACAATGTGTGGAAAAATTAATGCCGTCTGCAATGTGAGAAAGTTCATCTTATGCAAATAAGCAAGACTTCCGGAGAGATGGGACTTGATCGAGCAGGATTTCAGCCTATACAGATTGTGGAACTAGGGTCTTTTCAGGCAGAAAAAATGAAATTAATGTAAAAATACAGATGGAAAAAGATTAAATTCATTTTCAGCACAGTACGTGGGAATCTCCCCACCTCTGAAATCGAGGTAACATCTCCTGAACTCGGGTTATTTCACAGCCCGTGAACCCGAAGCTCCCTCCCGCCTCCCGGGTCTCCCCAGTGTTTCCTCCACACAGGGTCTGATCTACACTGTAGTGAAGATCAGCAGTCCTCACCAATCCCACGCCTTCTGGGGATGAGCAGATTTTCCTATAAACTGGGGTGATGAAGTGCAGAGGGTCTCACTGTGTCCTGCACAGCCTTCCTCCAACTTGGAGGCTTCATCCGACTTCCTCTTTGCCCGTCTCTCTCTGTCTTGCCTGCTCCCTTCTCCTCCCTCCCCAGAGCCCCCCACTTTTGAACCAGGAGCCTCATTTTCCCTCCCCTGCGCTTGACAGCTAACACCCCAGCCGCTGGGGAACTCACCTTCCGTCCTGATCACACATCAGAACATCTTCCTCAATCTCGACTATTCCCTCTGCAGGGGAGTTTTGGTGCCGGTTGTTAGGGTGACGCTGATTGCTCGTGGCCAGTTTGCCTGGCCATGTAAGAGCACACTAAGCTGGTTCTGGTTGAAAAAGGTAAAGAGTGGGAAAGATTGCCTGGAGGCCAAGAGCCTCGGACCAGCAGGATCAGAATCTGTCCCGTGTAGGGGACACCAAGAGTCAGATGACCTCTGAGCAAGATGACTTACAGCTGAGGGGTGGACCCTCTGGCCATTCATCAGCAGGTGCTCCTTGTGGGCGGAGCCTTCAGCACTAGTCATTTGTTAATTACTCCCCTCACCTGTGTTTACCTCTCACTAAAAGGCTAGTGTGGAGGTTGCTCGGGGCTGCCCTGCAAAGAAGCGCTAGCCCGCCTCCTACAAGCTTGCACTTCTAATCGCCTCACACCTGGATCCTTCCTGTGGTCATCGAGACCAGGGCCATAGGGGCCCAGGGGTAGCAACAGTCCTGCGGAGAGGCCCCCTTGCTGGCTGTTGCAGCACTTCCCTCTCAACATGATCTGGGCAAAGGGGAGCGCTCCAGAGTGTTCCAGCCAGCCCAGCTCTCCCTAGCACACGCTCTCTCCCTCCCTATGTAAAATCACAGGATTTTAGCTTTTCAGAGTGGTCAGGGGTCAATTAACCTAAAGCATGTCTGGGAGGACAAATATTACAGAATAGCTCTGGAAAGCAGAGGTTTATGAGTGGGAAAGGAAAGCTTTTGGTGGAAATCCAGACGGAGTCCCAGGCCCAGGGGGACATCAAGCCAGTGTGGATGCCTAGATGGTCCAGGATTTAAAAAGGTGGACAATAGCCGTCAGGAGAGGCTGAAAAGAACGTAGTCGCTAAGGAACCGAGGTTTTTTTTTTTTTTTTTTTTTTTAGACAGGGCCTCAAGCTGTCCCCCTGGGTAGAGTGCCGTGGCATCACAGCTCACAGCAACCTCCAACTCCTGGGCTCAAGCGAGTCTCCTGCCTCTGCCTCCCAACTAGCTGGGACCACAGGCGCCCACCACAACGCCCGGCTATTTTTTGGTTGCAGCCATCATTGTTGTTTGGCGGGTCCGGGCTGGGGATTCGAACCCACCACCTTAGGTGTACGTGGCTGGCGCCTTAGCCTGTTGAGCTATAGGCGCCAAGCCGGAACCGAGGTTTAAGGCACAGAAGTGTGTTAGCTACTGAATAACTGAGAAAGCGTGCCAGGAATCCGTTCCCTGGAGACCTGAGGTCAGATGTCGGGGACTTTTGAGAGAGCCTTTAAGGAGAGAAAAAAAAAACAGGCCGTGGTAAAAACATGTGAAAGAGAATGGGGCGTTTAGTAAAAGGTGCTTTAATAAAGTCTGATTTAATCGTTCTTATGAATAAATGTCATCAGTAGGTGATCAGTCACAAATTGTTCATAATTACTGTGTACACGACCCTGTGCTAGTGACAGTGGGGAGTAAGACATGACCCTACTTTAAAAGGACATTTCTAATTAAAGTGAAAAAAAATGAAATGAACAACTCAAACCAGAATAAAATGACATGTAAGTTGAGTGGCTCAGACACCCAGGAAAATGCTACCTGTGTCTCCAAGGCTTTAGTATCACAGCCCTGGGAAGCACTCTCCTGACTCTCCCGACTCTGGACACCTCTGCCCCTCAGGCCTTCTCCAGTGCTCGCCACACGCTGCCTTATGGGTGTGGTGGTGACTCACACACTATAATTCACTTCATGCAGCAAAGCATTCACATGCATCTCTGATCTACCAAACTGAACAGTCAATTCCGTGGCCCAGACACAGACTTTACATCTTTGCATTCTTCACAATGTACAGGAAGCCAGGAAAGTATAGTGGTCCAGATCAAACCTTTGAAGTCACACCATCTGGCCAAATCCTGGCTCTCGCAGTGATTAATTGCATGGTTTGGGGTAAATTTCTTAATCCACTGCGCCTCAATTTTCTTGTTTGTAAAATAGAGACAGTAAGACCCACATCTACTTAACTATGTTCGTGCTTCAGCAGAAATGCTGTATATGAACTAATGTGTGCTTTGCACAGTAAGAGCTCGGGGTTGGAAGATGCGTGGTTATGACTATTGCCCTGGCACAGGGCCCTGCAGTGAGCACATGCACCACATGGGAGTCGAGAGAACATGAGAACTCATGCCGGACAGGACATGGCCCCAACACCTCCCCTGTCTCTGAGAAAGTTCTAGTACAAACAAAGACGGAAGAAGCTTGGAAAGATCCTGGGTCAGACTAACTACATACTGCAGGTGGAGAGCTAAGGGTGCAGGATGTGACCAGTTGTGTTGAACAAGCACAGAGAAGCCTGATGAAGTGGGTGGAGAGGCCTCAAATGTCAGCCAGAACGTTCAGATGTGATGGAAAGATGATGGATAAAACTGAAGTCTAACGAAGAAGAAATAGTTTTGGGGAAAGATTGCCAACATGGACCAACAAGAGCTGGGTGGACGAGTTGGAGGCTGAGAGCCGACGTGGGGCCGGGTGCGGTGAGAAAGCTGTCAGGTTTGCACAGAGCCTGGTACTCTCTGGACTCTGTGATCATGTGTTAAGTGAACAGGGCCCCATAAATGGGGAGTCAGAAGGGAAATCACAACATTATGTTCACAGTGGGCTAGTTGCCACGAATTGAAATGCCTATAATCACAAGTCTTGGGATGGCATTGAGCCCATCAGATTCTTCCTCACGAAATTATACTTTTCCTCAAGAAAATAACAGTTTTGTCACATGGTTAATTTAGTCACCAAACATGGATATCTCCCACATGGGATTTACAACCTGAACAATTCTTACGAATTCATTTTTAAAAAAGGTTTCAGTGATTTTTTTTGAACATCAGTTAGAAAAATCAACCACCAAGTTGACCTCAGATGATCTCCAATACTTTTGACCCTTGTTCCTTTGACTTCGTACAAGGAACCTGATTTCTGCCAAGTGCCAGTGAGGACAGTTATGTTTCTAGTGTAAACGACTGTAGTGCAATCTGAGTAATGTCCAGGGATGCTGATTGTTTCTAAGCTCTGTGGCAAGTACCTGAGGCCGCTCTCCATGTGAGTGCTGAATGAGAGAGTGAGAAAGGAGAGGTAGGCTGCAGGCCACGGGCCAATTCCATGTTGATGTGGGGATGCGATGGGAGCTCTCCGGCTGGAGTCTGATGATACTCCAGAGCTAAATCCTAGAGTCTTGATGCGATCACATTTCATGCCTGTAACAAGACACCTCACAGTCATGATCATACTTTCTTTCTCCCCTTCAGAAATACCACTTAGTCAATGAATGGTTACAGATTCACATACACACAGGGTTTATTGAAGAAACCTTGGACTAACTTTGTGACTAACAGCTAAGTATATTATTTGCACCATTTCCAGAAGCAAGTCAATGATCTCTAAAGACCACTGAGTCTAAAATCTCCCTAAAAAGAAAACCCTGGGCCCAGATGGCTTCACATCAGAATTCTATGAAAACTTTAAAGAGGAAATGGTACCTATATTACTCAATCTTTTCCAAAATATAGAAAAAGAAGGAATACTACCCAACACATTCTATAAAGCAAACAGCACCTTGATCCCCAAACCAGGAAAAAACCCAACAAGAAAAGAAAATTGATAGACCAATATCACTAATGACTATTTATGAAAAAATATTCAACAAGATCCTAGCAAACAGAATCCAGCAACACATCAAACAAATTATACACCATGACCAAGTGGGTTTTATCCCAGGGTCTCAAGGCTGGTTCAATATACATAAAACTATAAATATAATTCATCGCATAAACAAATTAAAAAATAAAGACCATATGATTCTCTAAATTGATGCAGAAAAAGCTTTTGATAATATCCAGCATCTTTTCATGATCAGAACTTAAGAAAATTGGTATAGAAGGGCCATTTCTTAAACTGATAGAGGCCATCTACAGTAAAACTACAGCCAATATCATATTAAATAGAGTTACATTGAAATCATTTCCACTCAGATCAGGAACCAGGCAAGGTTGCCCATTGTCTCCATGGCTGTTTAACATTGTAGTCTTAGCCATCGAAATTAGGGAAGAAAAGGTGATCAAGGGTATCCCTATACAGTCAGAGGAGACCAAACTTTCCCTCCTTGTAGATGATATGATTTATATCTGGAAAACACCAGGGATTCTACTATAAAACTCTTAGAAGTGATCAAAAAATACAGCAGTGTCTCAGGTTATAAAATCAACACTCATAAATCTGTAGGCTTTATATATACCAACAATAGCTAAGCTGAAAAAACTGTCAAGGACTCTATTCAATTCACAGTAGTGCCAAAGAAGATGAAATATTTGGGAATTTACCTAACAAAGGATGTGAAAGAGCTCTATAAAGAGAACTATGAAACACTAAGAAAAGAAATAGCTGAAAATGTTAACAAATGGAAAAACATACCATGCTCATGGCTGGGAAGAATCAACATTGTTAAAATGTCTGTATTACCAAAGCAATATACAATTTTAATGCTATCCCTATTAAAGCTCCACTGTCATACTTTAAAGATCTCGAAAAAATATTACTTCATTTTATATGGAATCAGAAAAAAACCTTGAATAGCCAAGACATTACTCAGAAATAAAAACAAAGCAGGAGGAATCACGCTACCAGACCTCAGATTATACTATGAATCGATAGTGATCAAAACTGCATGGTACTGGCACAAAAACAGAGAGGTAGATGTATGGAACAGAATAGAGAACCAAGAGATGAACCCAGCTACTTACCATTATTTGATCTTTGATAAGCCAATTAAAAACATTCAGTAGGGAAAAGATTCCCTATTTAACAAATGGTACAGGGTGAACTGGATGGCAACCTGCAGAAGACTGAAACTGGACCCACACCTTTCACCATTAACTAGGATAGACTCTCACTGGATTAAAGATTTAAACTTAAGACATGAAACTATAAAAATACTAGAAGAAAGTGTAGGGAAAACACTTGAAGAAATCGGCCTGGGTGAATATTTTATGAGGAAGACCCCCGGGCAATTAAAGCAACACCAAAAATATGTTACTGGGATCTGATCAAATTAAAAAGCTTCTGCACAGCCAAGAACACAGCAAGTAAAGCAAGCAGACAGCCCTCAGAATGGGAGAAGATATTTGCAGGTTATGTCTCTGACAAAGGTTTAATAACCAGAATCCACAGAGAACTCAAATGTATTAGCAAGAAAAGAACAAGTGATCCCATCTCAGGGTGGGCAAGGGACTTGAAGAGAAACTTCTCTGAAGAAGACAGGTGCTTGGCCTACAGACATATGAAAAAATGCTCATCATCCTTAATCATCAATGAAATGCAAATCAAAACCACTTTAAGATATCATCTAACCCCAATAAGAGTAGCCCACATCACAAAATCCCCAAACCAGAGATGTTGACGTGGATGTGGAGAAAAGGGAACAGTTCTACACTGCTGGTGGGAATGCAAACTATTACGTTCCTTTTGGAAAGATGTTTGGAGAACATTTAGAGATCTAAAATTAGACCTGCCATTTGATCCTACAAATCCTCTACTAGGTATATATCCAGAAGACCAAAAATCACATTACAACACAGATATATGTACCAGAATGTTTATTGCAGCCCAATTCATAATTGCTAAGTCATGGAAGATGCCCAAGTGCCCATCAACCCATGAATGGATCAATAAGTTGTGGTATATGTACACCATGAAATATTATGCAGCCTTAAAGAAAGATGGAGACTTTACCTCTTTCATGTTAACATGAATGGAGCTGGAACATATTCTTCTTAGCAGGGTATCTCAAGAATGGAAGAAAAAGTACCCAATGTACTCAGTCTTACTTTGAAACTAGTTTATAGCTTTCATATGAAAGCTATAACCCAACTACAGCCCAAGAAGAAAGGGAAAGAGGAGAAGGAGGGAAGGGGAGGGGAGAGGATGGGTGGAGGGAGAGTAGTTGGTGGGACCACACCTATGGTGCATTTTACAAGGGTACATGTGAAATTTACTAGGTGTAGAATATAAATGTCTTAACACAATAACCAAGAAAATGTGGTGAAAGCTATGTTAACCAGTTTAATGAAAATATTTCAAATTGTATATAAAACCAGCACACTGTACCCCATGATTGCATTAATGTACACAGGTATGATTTAATTTAAAAAAAAAAAAAGAAAGAAAACTTGAAAATCAAAGTACCATAACACAAAGTAGTGCACAATCTCTAATACATAAAGTAATAAAAGAATACAAAATTAAAAAAAAAAAAGACCGCCGAGTCTTTGCCAGCACCTTAAAGAAATAATCAGGAAAGGGGTGTCACACGAGGATGAGTAAGAAAATGCACCACAGCCTGGTTCATGTCTGTGAAAGGGCAGGGGAATTTAAGGAGTTATTCAGAATCTGAACAAAAAGCACAGCTGTGCCCCGTTGTGTAAAACAGGGTAACTTCATGCTCCAAAGGGTAAGAACGAAGAGTGACTTTTAGTTTTAAGAACACAGGAGACAAAGATGCTTTGATTACCATCTCAGCCCTGCACCCCGATCGGGACAGGTGCCTCAGAAGAACAGAACAAAGAGACACTCCCAGGGAAGCCCTCACTGAACATCTACTTCATGCTAGCACTTTAAAGACATCAGCTCAGCCAGTACCACAACCACTGTTAGTCTTATTTGTAGGGAGGATACTACGTCTCTAGAAAGATTAAATAAATCACCAAGTCGCAAAGGTCATAACAAGTGACAAAACTGCTCTGCAAACTCAGCTCTGATCCCCATAAAACTGCTTTTCCAGTATCCCAGAAGTACCAAAAATGCGATCCTTTTTCGGGATTAGTTCACTGTGGGGGAATCAAAATTCACAAGACAACACAAGTTCAGCACTGCACACCTCAGCCCCTGGCCCAGTGCTGAGTCCACAGATGTAAAATGTCAAATGAGAGTCGAGGAGAAGGGGTAGAGTTGCGCGCACCACCCCAATCCCTTCATAAATGCGGGTTTTTAATGTGCACATATATCTATCATATGTGCATGAAGGGGAAACGTGTGCTTTTTGTTGAATAATGAACGTGTTTATAATGCTGGCCTTTATTCCTAAACCAGCTTCACTTGTGAATGAGCAGACAGTCCCCTGTGCCTCTGCCCACAGGACAAAGGTGCCCCCTTACAAAGTCTAAAACCTCACCATGAGAGTTGCTTATTTCTGGTAAATTTAAATATATCTATAACTAGAACTTCGAATGAGATTATTTATAAAGAAATGGAACTGACAAATGGTCCCAGAGCCCTTGATCTCATTAGCCAGATGAACACCATCCAAAGGGTTTAGAAAGTGTTTAAGAGTTGGGGTCTGAGACCCACCTAGGAAATCTAGGCAGTGAGAGGCTGGACTAAGCACTTACTGAAGGGGACGGGAGAGGCTGCTCTTGGAGAATCATCCCACTTGCCTAGAGTTTTGTGGAACCAAAGTTGTGCGTTTCCAAGGACAAGGGGCTCGGATTGCTGTCTTGGCTCCTGCCCAGCAGGGTCACCTGGCCTGGACTGAGGTCACTTCCAGAAGAAAGCTGATGTAAAATATCTCAGGAATGGAAAGGTAAGCATCCCATACATTGAATACTATGTTGAAACTAGTAGATTAACAGCTACAGGCCCACATGAGAAAGAAAACACAATTATATTAAAGAAAGGGGGAGGGGATTCAGTAAGTTTCCACCTAACAGGGGCAATGCAGGTATACGTGGCACACCTCCTGGGTGAGGGGCCCAACTGCAGCTCGGACTCCACCTTACAAATGCAGACAATATAACCTGATCGTACATGCCCTCATATTAATCCGAAATAAAAAATATAAATAAGTAAATAAATAATTTTTTAAAGAGCTGATGTGAAGCCTCTGTTGCCCAGGGACTTATAAAGGAATAGAACAAATTTTTACCTGCCCAGAACAAGACGCTGGCTTGGGACGGGCCTAACCAAAGTGTTGGCATTAACCGCCAGCCGTGTGGAGAGAGTACAAAGCCACTGAGCCCAGCAATGCCTGGCCAGTCACCTTTCCTCCCCCCATTTACCCATTTCTTCCCCTTTTGATCCTAGGGGGGTCCAAAATGACAGCCCGTCTGGTGAGCGCAAAGATAATCGAGCCCAAGAACCGCACCCTGTTCCCGCCACAGACTTCTGTTCTGAGGTCCCAGGTGGAGGTGAGGCGTCCGGAGCTTCCATAGCTAAACCATATTAGGGGGCATTCTGGTTACTGAATCGGAGCTGTTTATACCAAAAGTGACTGGAAGACTCTCTGTTTTCCAAGAGCGAACAGAAAAGTTTTACCTGCTTAAGTTGGCATTCAGGGTGGCAAAGTATAATCTTCAAAAAGGAAAAAAGGCCTTGAGGGTGGTGCTGTGGCTCAAAGGAGTAGAGTCTTGGCCCCATATGCCGGAGGTGGCAGGTTCAAACCCAGCCCTGGCCAAAAACTCAAAAAAAAAAAAAAAAAGAAAAGAAAAAAAGGCCTCTCACAGAAGCACAGATTAAGTGTGTGTCAAAATCTATTTCGCTCATTGATGATGGGATCAGAAGGGTGTTCATGGCAGTTTCACAGCATTTGAGAAACAGACCAGTTACGGGAACTGAGGACAGAGTGTGGGAGAGGCTCGAAACCTAACGGCTGGAGTCAGACAGCCTCTGGGTTTTTCTTTGTTTGATCAGATGGAAATCACGTGCATCTCACTGGACAAAGTCTAACAGTTATCATGCCCCGACCGAAGTGTGGGCCCCCGTCCACCATAGTGAACAATGGCATGTTCCCCTAGAAAATTAAGTGGCTCCTGGGTGGGTCCAGACAATGTTCCAGGATGACACGAAAGGAACACACAGCCAGGCTCTGGCTGAGTTGCAAGTTGTTCCATGACTTAATTTTATTTTATTTTATTTTATTTTTTTTTTTTTGAGACAGAGCCTCAAGCTATCTCCCTGGGTAGAGTGCCGTGGCATTACAGCTCACAGCAACCTCCAATTCCTGGGCTCAAGCGAGTCTCCTGCCTCCGCCTCCCAAGTAGCTGGGACCACAGGCGCCTGCCACAACGCCCGGCTATTTTTTGGTTGCAGCCGTCATTGTTGTTTGGTGGGTCCAGGCTGGGGATTCGAACCCGCCACCTTAGGTGTACATGGCTGGCGCCTTAGCCGGTTGAGCTATAGGCGCCGAGCCCATGACTTAATTTTAAAGGGCAAGAATAAGTTAGCATTGTGACCACAATCTGTAAGAGATAGGTCTTTAACATACCAGTTATATATTTTCAGGCCTGAGAAGGCCATCATGCCTTTCTCCCCTGACCAGCATGGCAGAGATTAGGAGAGCCCACTCGTGGTCAGGGTATAGACACATGGCCGGGATTGAAGCTATGGCAACAGGCATATTTGAGTTGGGGAAAAGTGGAAGGAAGAATGGAGACAAGGTCTGAATAGCCAGCGAACCACAGGCAGAGGAGAGTCCAAGAAACACAGACCTCCAAAAACAGCCTTCAGGGGTGGCTGAAGGGGATGGAGTCGGGCACATGGGGGCGGAAAGGGCAGACTGCCCCCCCGCCCCCCCTTTTCACCTCCAACATTCTCCAAAACAAAGATAAAATTTGCGTGTTTTCAACTGTCCCCCACAGTAAGCTTCTATATTTGCCCAAGTAACCTAAGAATCTTTCCTTAAAAAGAGAAATAGCCTCCCGGTCGACACAAACAAAACTCTAATTCATGTGTGGTTTGATCTGCTCATTGACAGGAAACTTTGACAAAACAAACCAGTGCCTTGGGTCATTGTCTTTTGTTAGGAAGATAACCCAGCGTTCCACAACAGTTCAAAATTATGTTTGGTTCCTTGTCACCACTGAACTCCATATTCCAGCGACTTTGACACAGAGAGTTCCGACATCGTGTACACTTTCATTGTGTCCAGTCCAAAGGACACCCAGGCGGGGAGTTTAAGAGGTTGATGCCATTTCCTTTGGTCAAACATAGTATTTTTTTTTCTTCAAACAAGCTAAATGGTGTACCAGGACCAGAAATGCCTTTGTTTTGTTTGGGTAGAAAAACTGGTTGACTGTGCAGTTTCTGTTGGCCGCCCTGAAACAAAGCCACAAAGAGTTCACTGCTGCTGTTCCCTCTGCATCCACGGTGACCCGACCCTGGGACCCGCTGCTGACTAAGCCCAGGGTTTCTTACTGGCCCCCAAGTGAAAACAAACAAAGAAGCAGACACTGGAGTCCCAAGAAAAGTGCTTCTACTTAGAAAGTTATGGAACAGCAACTAGAATAACAGAAAATGAAAAGAGAGAAAAGCCCAAGACTGTTCCCTGTAAGAAAAAAGAATAAGAAGAGCGCTGGGGAGATGGTCTCCGAATGGCGATCTTTCCTCACACAGAGAACAACCAAAACAGAATCTTTGAAAAACGAAACTTCATTCTTTTTTCTCTAAAGTCATGGAAAAGGAATCAGTCTTGCCTGATAAATAGAAAATGTAAGAGAATTTGTCAAAGAAGAGCTGTGGACACCACCCCATATGGAGTCTTGAAAAGGGAATTCCCTAAAATTACAAATTAAAAAATCCTTTAAAAGTCTAGGGCTTGTTTGTACTTGTATGACTGTTTTTTAAAAATTAGCAAATTTTGGCAATAACTTATTTGCTTTTTTCCCCCAAATCCCTTCATCTTTCCAGGACACATAAAATAAGGATAGAAACTTCCGAGTGTGGAACGTCAAGTCTCAGAGTCGATACTCCTCTGATTTCCACTACGGAGAATCGATTTGGTAAACAATGTCCTTAATCTTTTATGTGTATCAGATAATGATCTCGCACTGATAACAAGAACATTTTTTAAGTCTGAAAACAAAAACAAATGCTGTTCACAGTCAACCAAAGCAAAATTGGACACACGGAACCACGTCAAGCTAAAAAGCTTCTGCACAGTAAAGGGAAGAATCAACAAAATGATGAGACAGCCCGCGGCAGGGGAGAAAATATTTGCAAACTACACATTTGGCAAGAGATTAATATACAGGAAGCGCTAACATCTCAATAGGAAAAAATTAATCTGATTAAAAAATGTTCAGAGTCTGAAGAGACATGTCTCACAAGAAGACATACAAATACCCAACGGGTATATGAAAAAAATACTCAACATCTTCAGCCATCAGAGTAATGGAAATCAAAACTACAGTGAGGTATCATCTCGCCCCAGTTAAAATGGATTGTATCAAAAAGATAGGTGATAATGAATATTGACGGAAATATAGAGAGAGGCCCCATACGCTGTTGGCCTGAATGTAAATACTGCAACCTCTGTGGAGAATGTATGAAGGTTCCTCAAAAAGCTAAAAATAGCACTACCATGGGACCCAGCACACCCGCTGCTGGGCGTGTGTCCAAATGAGAGAAACCTGTGTGCTGAAAACACATCTGCCCTCCGTTATCACTGCACTATTCACAACAGCAAGATACGCAATCAGCCTAAGTGCCCATCGTGGATAAGGAAAGAGTGGTACGTGTACCTGGGGAATGTCACACGGCCACAAGAGAGAATGAAATCTGCAATTTGCAACAACACAGATGGAACTGGAGACCATTATGTTAAGGGAAATAAGCCCAGCATGGAAAGACAAATCTCACATATTCTCATGAACTTGTGAGTGCTAAATATTAACAATAATTGATCTCATGGAGATCAACCGTACTGGACTGACAGTTCCCAGAGGCTGGGAAGGGTAGGACGATTGGGTACAGCCCCCCTGCTCAGACATGGTAGTGTAGCCTCATGTGCCCCCCCAAAGAACACGGCCCTAAGATGGGAACTCCTTACTCTGAGAAGTGCCTGGGCCTGCAGAAAAGCAGGAACGTTCACAGAAAGGAATTTGTCGGAGGACCAGGCCAGGTCGTAGCTGGGGGCTGAACACCTGCCGAGGCCCTGGGCTGCTGCACTTTGCTCCTTCCTCCTCCTTCACACCATAGTTGTTAGTCTTAGCTTAAGGAAAGGGGCTAGAAACAGACAGCCTGGCTAAAGCCTTGTGGTTCAGCCCCAAGCAAAATGTTCTCAATCTGTATCAATTGTATACGGGCTCAGCAGTAACTGTGCTGAATTGGAATCTTTATGGCAGTTTCCCTGATCTTACTTTGCTCTCTCAACTGTTTGATATTTTAAACTTTTATCAGATGTTTTAGAGTATATAAGAGAATCAGTAAAGATAGGTAGTTACCGAGTGCCGGAGCGAGCCTCAGTCTCCCTTTCAAATTACTGATCTCATCCGTGGTGCTTTCCTCTGTGTCACTGGCCAGTTAGCTCCGAGAACAGCAACGGTAGGAGGCAGGGGGTGATTAAGTAGGATTGGTTATTTGGGGGTACAAAAATATAGTCAGATAGAACGAACAATATTTAATAGCACAACAAATTTACTATAATCAATGATATGTTAGGGTAGACCTTAAAAAACCAGAAGAGTAGAACTGAAAGGCTCCTAACACAAAGAAAAGATGACTCTCCAAGGTGGTGGACCTGACGCCCATGACCTGACTCGATTGTGACCTTTGTGTGCCTATATGAGAACGTCACACAGACCCGTTAAAGAGGTACAATTTAATAATAATGAAAAGTAAAATAACAAAACAAACGTGTGTTTGTGTCAATTACATACGCGAACAGAAAATATTAGAGATACGTAGCCACATATAACCTCACGTTACCCATGTATGTTTACAATGAACTTTTACTGTTACTCAAATCCTTCCAACAAACCAGTGAATTACAATTTTTCAAATAAACAAGTGGAGCTACGCAGAAGCTCCGTGAGGAACAGTGGTCCACTCTTCCGTCTAACTCCTTCCTGGGAGTTAAGGCCTCAAGCTCCAGCACAAACTTCACTCGGACTCACCGCTCGCCTTCCCTCCTGGGCTTCATTCTACAAAACACCTTCCAAGGGGTGTGAGGAAGAAGAAAGATGGGAGGATTTCACTGCTCTGTTTAAAAGGCTTTCTGGGTCATGGAACGGGTGGGAGAAGAGGTAATGCAGGTTGCTGGGCTGAAATGCAGACTGGGGCTGCTCCGGTCTGAATGTGTCTGTCAGAGCTCTTATCTTCTGGTTACTTTAAAGTACACCCTAACACATCATTGATTATAGCAACTTTGTTATGCTATCATTATTCTATCTGACTATATTTTTATACCCCAAAATAACCAACCCCACTTTACCACCCCCTGCCTACTACCCTCCCCAGCCTCTGGGAACCACCAGTCTATTTCCATGAGGGAGTAGGTTTCCTACAAAGGCATAGTTTGACCTGCTTTTGTCTGTCACCCACGACGCCTTCTGCTGTGTTGTCACGCAGTAAGAGGGCCCTTGTTAGAGGCAGGTGCCTCGACCGTGGCCTTCCAGCCCCCGGGTCTGTGAGAAACTCACATCTGTTTGTTCCAAGTCACCAGTCATAGCTCGCTGCTGTCACAGCACGGACTGGACCAAAGCAGGCAAAGTAAAAGACTCTCCAGTCGTTACCGTCCAGCCTCTGGTAGGATGTACAACGTATTCAGAATAAAAGGCAGAAAAACAGGAGAGGTAGCAAGAATATCACCTGGAGATCTAAAAGATGGTCATCATTCTCTCTGGAAAAAGTAAATCTCAAAATGAATGATTTCCACGTGTATGTGTTTTCTTGAGGAAATCTAATTATTGTAAACTCTCTCTCTCTCTCTGGCAGAAAGAACAAGTATCTGTCTTTGATTTCATACAGGAGGTTTGTTTTATTCACCTTTTAAATGGTTCTTGGCATATTCAGAGGCTAGAAACAATCTTTCACATAATCTTTCACGTAGGGAGCTCTCAGTAAGAATGAGGGCTGCCACTTACTGCACGGCCACTACCTGCCAGGGGCGGCACAGGCACAGCACAGGGACATCGCGGGACATCGTGGGACATCGCAGGGACATCACGGGGACATCACAGGGACATCACAGACACATCACAGGGACATCACAGACACATCACCGGGACATCACAGAGACATCACAGGGACATCACAGGGACATCATATACACATCACAGGGACATCACAGACACATCACTGGGACATCACAGGCACATTACGGGCTCATCACAGGGACGTCACAGACACATCACAGGTGCATCACAGGGCATCACAGGGACTCACAGGTGCATCACAGGACATCACAGGGACATCACAGACTCATCACAGAGACATCACAGGGACGTCACAGACACATCACAGAGACATCACAGGGACATCACAGGCTCATCATGGGCACTTGATGTCATTTTAGAATATCTCCATGGATGAAAAAAATTGTTAATTTTTCTACATAGTCCCATTGCCTAGTACTGTTGAGTTTCACTGCTGACAAGGCAGAATACTGAGGTTCAGCGCATAAAAATCACCAATTACTACACAGTTTCTTTGGAATTATCACCCTACTACTTTTTAAACCAAGCCAGGACAGTTGTCTCTTTTTAAACTAAGTTGGGTATTTAACAATGTTGTTTTACAAGCTTTGATAACTTCTGAAAATATTTGTTGTTTTCATGAACAAATAGCAAAACAGTAAAAACTGTACTAGAAAATTTATAAGAAAAGACTGGTAGGTAAAATAGATCATCATTCTCAGGTAGAAACCTCTGATGGACGGAGTTCAGGAAAACCACAATATTTATGTAAGTTAATTCTGAATTTTTTTTTTTTGATACAGAGTCTTACTTTACCTGCCTTGGTTGAGTGCTGTCGTGTGACAGCTCATAGCAACCTCAAACTCTTGGGCTTAAGCGATTCTCTTGCCTCAGCCTCCTAAGTAGCTGGGACGACAGGCACCCACTACAATGCCCAGCTAGTTTTTCTACTTATAGTAAAAACAGGGTATCACTCTTGCTTAGGCTGGTCTCGAGCTCCTGAGCTCAAGCTATCCTTCCTCCTCAGCCTCCCAGAGCGCTGGGATCACAGGCATGAGCCTCCCTGCCTGGCCCGATTCTGAATTTTGAACTGAAAATTCAGGAACAAACATTTCCCACATAGTTGTTTATGCTTTAGTAGTAAGACCAAAAGCCATACATTATAGGGGTCCTCAAAATACTATAGTGTTTGAATTGAGGACACAGATTTATTACCCAAATATATTAAGCACTTTCACCACAGAGAAGCACCTGACTTGTGTACTGAAGACCTTGACCTTAAATCTCCTGGACGCTGAAATTAAGATGCTATGGATGGGTATTGGCCATGTCTTACGAACCTTTCACCTTCGTGTTCTTTTACTACTGACATTTCTGTAATTTGACCTTGACATGAGGCACTCACTACTCCCGTCACCTCCTTGTCATCATCATTTATTTACTTATTTATCCAACCTTTACCTAATGAATATAACGTATGGTAAATATTGTCAATTCAAAGAGGACGAAGAACAGAGCCCCTGTTGTCCATTATCTTACATTGCAGGAATGAGATAATTATAACACACTGTGATTGCTGTAATTATGGACAGAGTTATGTAAAAGTATGCTGAGAATGCAGAGGGAGGAGCTCTTGCTGGTGACAGGATGTGGGGGACATGAACATAACGGGAGTCGGCCGCTGGGTAGTGTGCGGAGAGGGGCGGGAGGAAGGGCTTGCAGCATTTTTAGGTGAAGAGACGTAGCAGATTCAAGCACAGGGGCGAAGGCGGGGACATCAGAGTCTGGGAACCGCATGTGTGTAACGGGTGAGCTGCAAGCACGGTGTGGTACAGTCAGAGCCCAGGCAGGTCTGTGACGGGGAAGGCAGTCAGGGCCAGGAAGGAAGCTGATGCTGAAGGTTTCAGCCAGTGGTCAGGCATCCTGAACACACCTTCAGCTGTCCCACAGCAGTACCGAACACCAGCAAGAGCCTGTCTTAGATCTAAGACAATGAGGGTCTGAGAAAAGTGAACAGCTAAGGCATAGACTGGCGAGACAGACTTGGAGGGTGTCTGGAAGGAAGAATCAGCAAAACTGGTTGACAGACGGAATGTGGAGAGAGGAGACGGAGGAGGAGAGCAGGATGGCTCCCTGATGTCCAGACTGGACAGGTGGGTGCTGGTGTCATTAGCCCAGGCCATCGCCTCAGGAGGAGGAGAAACATCATGGAAATAATTACATTTGCAACATGTTGACATGAAGGCACCTGTAGGACATGTAAATAAAGAATCTGGAGCCAGATCCAAACCCCAAAAACTCCAGGCGTCAAAAGATTATGTCTAGTGCCCCAGTCCCAGCAATTAAACTACAAATAATATAAAACCGTACACCAAGGCTAGATGCAGGGACCCACTTGGAACCCCAGAGTTGATGTAAGGATTATTTTAAGCTAAAGATATTTGAGATTGATCAGATGCAGAATAAAAGCCTTCTCTAAGTGCTTCTTACTCTAGGGCAGTGAAGTGACCAGGGCTAATGATGGGGTCAAGGACATGCTCCCCCCAGATATGCTTTTGAGAAAACAGCTGAAGTTCACTCTGTCACCTTCTCCCACCTTTCTCCCCCCTTCCCTAAATCAGGTTATCCAGGAACTCTCTGACCTTCCTCTGAAGTGGGTCTACACTGTCACAAATCCTCAGTGAGGGAGAAAAGAATATCTTCTCTCCACCCATTGCTAGTTTTGTGTCTGAGACCCCTAACACAAGATAGATTAACAAGAGAAAAGCACACAGTTTATGGCAGGCATCCTCAAACTACGGCCCATGGGCCACATGCAGCCCACCTAGGACATTTATCTGGCCCGCTGGGTGTTTTTGCTGCCACTGCCTGTCCTGCTTAGCAGCCGACTCATCTCGAAACCCGTAGTCCGGCCTCCCAGCGGTCTGAGGGACAGTGAACTGGCCCCCTGTTTAAAAAGTTTGAGGACCCCTGGTTTATGGTTAAGTTTTACAGGACACAGAAGCTTTTGTAAGGAAATGAAGACCTGAAGAAGTGGATGAACCCGTGTAATGTTTATGCTGTTTGATGAAGCATTAAATAGACAGTCATGGAGAATTGTGATAGGATAAAGAAAAGTACTATCTAATGGTACGAAATCGGAGAAACAGAGCAAGTTCTGTTTATTCAGGCTCCTCTCTGTGTCTCTGGGTGTTCAGAGATGCGGATTTCCCTCTCCAGGTTTAGAGAGGGCACCTGCTTCAGGGGAAGGGCCGAGAATCCTTCCTAGGTTTTGTGACCTGCTTTGGGAAAGAAGGGCCGGGGAAGGTGAAAATGAATTCCCTGCATCTGCTGTTATTTTTTACAACCAAGGTGCCATATGTGGGGGCAGTGTGTCTTGAACCCCGTCAGCCCTCTCAGGGGACATTTCGTGGCCATGAAGGAGCCAGAAGGAACGGTCATGTCTGCATAAATGAACATTAGCACAGAACTTCGTATCTTCCATTTATTCTTCTGAAGACCCACATGTCTTTCCTGAAGAAATGAATTCATCCTTCCTACAGAAGCCTCCTACACTAAGCTGGGCATGTAAGCCCCGGACTTTAACACCCTTCTCAGCTTCCCAGCATTGGGGACGCCCATGGAACAGTTAGCACTACACACAAAAATACACTCATGCTTTCCTCTTACTGTCTTTTGCAGCCCCCCATTCAAGGAACAAAAGATGTTAAAGGAAAAGTTTTTCCTTCCGAGAACAATTTGGTTTTTCTTGTAAGGACAACTTTGGTAACTTTCTTAAAGAGTTAACAAAAATGTAGTTCTTTATATTTGTCTTTTATATATACTTATCTACCTGTATGTAAATTATGTTCTGAATGTGAATTTATACAAGTATACATTTCATATATGCACATTATATGTGTTCTCTGTTTATGTATTTTTTCTGCCCCTCCTTGGCATGTGGTGGAAACTTATGGACAGACCCCTTGTCTGTGGGTAACCCAGTGCGGGGATGACTGGGAGCAGCAGTCCGTCCTGGTTTCCTCTGTACAGCTTCCCGTATGCTAAGAATTTGCTTATCTTCCCAGGGCAAATGTACTTAGGGTTCTACGCTGACATGAGCCCACAGAAATCAAACGGAAGGGACAGTTCATATAGATAGGGTTCACACGTCTCATTCAGTTTGTTCTACATCCTTGTAAAGTCAGAGCATGTGGGTCACTGGTCATTTTCTCATTTGACATCACTCACGTTTCCCATACATCAGTATTTCTCAAATGTTTTGAATCACGGCCACCCAGAAGACCTGTCCAGCTATATTGTTGGGTCCCAGGGTCTCTGACTCAACAGGGCTGAGAAGTGGCTGGAAAGCTGGCTTTTCTAACAAGTTCAAATGTGATCCTGCTGGTGGTGGTGACACAGGGTCACAATCTGATACACCCATCTTCCACAGTCCAAGCGATTAGAAGAGAATCAAGAAAATTACCCAGTTAGGTCAAGAAATTATTTTTTAATTCACTAAGGTAGACACAAGAATTTATTAAAAGTAGGGTATTTTAATCATAAGTACATCACTGGGGAGGGGCTGCCACCTTTAAATAAAATGAGAGATTATTTGCCATGACACTCTACTGTGGTTTGGGTTAGAAAGATGGTCTTAAAAATATTCACAGGTAAGCATAATAAGTCTCTCTAACTCACTTCAAAATACAGTTGATGGGAATAAAGACAAGGAACCAATGCTGCATTTCAACACATTCTAGACGGCGGCCACGTACGCTGGCACAGAGCAACTCTGACCCTTGGAGAGAATAAAGAGCACTCCAAGTCTATAGTTCTTAGCTCAGACGCTTCTTCAGATGCCTGATTTCTGAACGTGTGTGAACCACATGGCACGTCTCTGAGCAAACACTGACTTTTTCATTCAGTAAATAATCTTCATTGGTTACTTTACCAGAGCCACTATCATCTTACTTTACTAAGGACACTATTATCTTAAAATATGACTTTGATTGCAGCAATTTTTAAATGGCAGGAGAGCAAGGGAATAAATCATATTTAGAAAGAAAAGTTAATATGGCAAGGCTTAAAAACAGGTTGGTAATATTATAATCTTTTTTTTAAAAAAATCTATGTTTTAGTTGAATAGAATTTGGAACTTCATCTGGTGTTAGCATGATCCAGGCAGTTCCCAACTTACAAAAAATTTCTATCTAAAAACCTTGCTGGAAAGAAATTGATTTAGATTTGGAACAATTTCCAAATGACACAAAGGTTCTTCTAACAGTCCATCTAATATTTATTTATTTATTTATTTATTT
>NW_003852533.1:1724190-1726891 GCF_000181295.1 Otolemur garnettii | reverse complement strand
AAAAAAAAAAAAAAAAAGATTAAAGTCAGATGTGGTCACGCCTGTAATCCCAGCACTCTGGAAAGGCCAAAGTGTGAGGATTGCCTGAGCTCAGGAGTTTAAGACCAGCCTGAGCAAGAATGAGACCCTCCCATCTCTATTAAAATGGAAAAATTTGCTGGGTATTGTGGTGGGCACCTGTAGTCCCAGCTATTCAGGAGAGGATTACTTGAGAGGACCTTACCTTACACAAGAGGATTGCTTGAGCCCAAGAGTATGAGGTTGCTGTGAGCTATGATGCCATGGCACTCTACCCAGGGTAATCTTTTAACTGATATTTAAAACATCCCCAAGAGGAAAGAAAATTAACTAGAGAAGAGTGATAACCCCAAGCCAACATATTATAATGTATTTACAACTATTATCTCAACCTGGATTAGACTGAAGTTAGCTAAGCCTTATCAGATGTCATAAATTAAGGAAGTTCTATTTACACAGATTTTTTTCAGGGTTTAAAGGAGAAAAATCTTTAAGAAAACAGTGTATAAAAGTCATAGACTTGGTTATTCAAATAGGGTATAGTCTTTCTTCTCTCAATGGGATTTTTTTTTTTTTTTTTTGAGACAGAATCTCACTCTGTCACCATGGGTAGAGTGCCATGGTGTCACAGCTCACAGCAACCTCAAACTCTTGGGCTTAAGTGATTCCCTTGCCTCAACCTCCCAGCAGCTGGGATTACAGGTGCCTGCCACAAGACCTGGCTATTTTTTTGTTTAGCTGGCCTGGGCTGAGTTCGAACCCACCAGCCTTGGTGTACATGGCTGGTGCCATAACCACTATGCTATGGGTACCGAGCCTCTCAATGAGATTTAAAAAAAAAAAGAATTCATTGACAACTGAACCCTGTTACTTTTTAGGGGTTAGCTAAGTCCTGGAAATATAAAGATTAGTAAAAGTGGGCTTGCCCTGCAGGAATCTGGAGCTATGAGAGGGATGAGTCCTGAAAGGCGTCTTTCCTCTTTTTCCTGGACTTTCTTATCTTATATAAAAGAGTATTTTCTTTCTACTTAAACCCAGAGCACCTCTGGGCATGTGTGTGTGTGGGGGTGTATACGTGTGTGTTTGCATGCGAGTGTATGTGCATGTGTTTTAAACTTTTGTTCTTGTATACCCTTCACCCATCTTCCCATCTTCTCTGGTGTTAACCTCAAAACCAAGAAATTAACATTGGCGCTACATGGCAGGTGGCGATTCCTTCATCTCCAAGCTGAGATGGTCCCCCAGCCTTTTCTTCTCTTTCAGGACTCAACATGTTTGGAGACCTGGTCAGAAATTTCACAGGACACCTTCAGTTTGGGTTTGGCCCACACTTCCTCCTGAGTTCACTGAATTAGAACACCATGGAGGCCCCCTGCCTTGCTCCATGCCAGCGCCAAGCTGCAGGGCGCTGAGACTGACACTGCTGGCGTCCTTAACCCGGGACACTTGTTCAAGGTGATGCCTGCCAGGCTTTTCCATTGCAATTCATTATTTTCCCCTTTGTAATTAGTAACTGTTTTGAAAGAATCCCTGAGGTATTGACTAAAGAAATTATTCAAAACTTTTTCTTTTTTTTTGAAAATAGTCTAATGAGTCTTATTAGTAGTATGGCATCTTTTAATGGTCAAAATTGTAGTATTATAGGCCTAGAAACGAGATCACGTTGATATGGAGAGCATGGAATGCAAGTCCAGCTCTGTCTCCTAAATGAAGGCTTATTCAAGTCTGCAAACTCACATTTTCCAAGAGAAAGGGACATGAGAGAAATTAAAGGTGTCTGTTGGTAACTGTGGCAAACACACAACATACCAAACGTACTAAGGGTCCCTCAATTCCTCATCACGACCCCATTTGCATCTAGCAGCTCAGTTACTCCCAGACCTACAAATACACTCTGTATGAAAGGCACTTGTTTTTAGGAGATGTTTTAAGAGGGCTGGACTTGTGCATTTTAATCAGAGCCTTCCCTTCCACCTCCTACTGTAGAAATATTTGAAAGGGAAGAACAGGTTTAGAATTCCTGTTTTTCTACTGTTTATAGGGCAAGGTTGGCTGTGCAAAGATAGTGATGTCCAAATACTTTCCCATGGTAGATAATAATTAGGTCATAGAGAAACAATAGAATAACTTCTTACAGAACATAGGTTTATGAATCTTGCTAATGTTTCCAAAATTTGAGGGGGAAAAATGCTGGCCTACAGAAGATAGTAACCGTATTTATCCCCGGGGCAATTCTTACAGTCTTTCACTTTTCCATTTATAGTTCTGTACATTTGAATTTTATTTATTTACTATTTACCATGATCATGTACTACTTTTAAATTGAAAATTAATCAGACAAGAAATTTTTGAAAAGCTATTTTAAGTAAATGCTAAAGCTTTGCCATAAAGTGAAATGAAAGGAAAACCATATTAAATTTAATTTAAATATGTTCTGTTACTGAAATATCCAAGACAATGTTAAAAGGTAACATCTTTTCTTCAACACTAGCTTGAAAAAGGGATTCTAAACTCAGACTGAAGGGACACCAGACCTTGTGGCATGTTGAATATTCACCGTGGATGATATCAGACAGTTCACAGTTTCACAAAGGTTAGGGAGATAGTAGATTTTGCATCATTTAACATTTTTTTTTGAAAATAGTCCAATGGGCTCGGCGCCTGTGGCTCAAGTGGCTAAGGC
>NW_003852533.1:1722278-1723967 GCF_000181295.1 Otolemur garnettii | reverse complement strand
GAAAAGAAAGAAAGAAAAGAAAATAGTCCAATGAGTCTTATTAGTGCTATGGCATCATTTAATGGTCAAAATTGTACTATTTTAAAATTGGAGGGAGAGAAGGACCCAAGAGGATATTACATCTCTCTTCTGTGAAAAGTAATAATAATGATGGTAATTAACCTCATCCATAGCAGAGGCAGTCTGAAATTCTGTCACTTTTACCTAATCACGAAGAATACTTATTCATGAAAAAGTCAAAGGGGGAAATGCCTTTTAAAAAGAAGATTATGGATACTGAAGAAAAGAGACCAGTGAGGTTTCCCCAGGGCTCCCGACCAGCAAGGCCTCCCGGACTCAGACTGCGTCTCCTGAGAATCAGCCTGCCTTGCAGCGCCTGGCAGCTCTCTCTCCCCCACTGACTGAGAAGAATGAGGCCTGGATTCCCTCTTGAACTCCAAGGGAGTTGTTCCAGGCATAACTGCACAAGTAACACAGAATCCTGGCACGTTCAATGGTGGGTAAACGGGAACAGGATGCAGGTAAGTACACATGAGCGGGGAGGCAGGTCCTACTGCAAACATTAAACCGTGGGGGCAATAGTGAAGAGAGACATTACCTTGGATAAAGGACATCCATCGTCGTTTCACAGATATTTTTCTGTTTTAATATAAGATCACAAAAAGTATTTAATTATTGCAAGTATTTCTTCATTTTTACTGTACTGTCCCACTGAGTTGCTACCCTCTATCAAAGTTGCGGTTTTATAAGTGCCTTCAGATAACTTTGTAACGTTTTAAATTAAGTAAAAGTACTGGTGTGTCGAGTGTCTCTTTACCCAACGGGGTCAGCTTTGAAAAGATACTTTTGTTGCTATCTAAGAGGAAAATGCGTCTGCACCTTTAGCAACTGAGTACTAGATAAAATTGTGCTTGTTTGTCATTCCTTTAAGATCTTTATTTTTTTCTCTATTAAGCTTATTCCTGGATGTGAAAAAAGGTTTGCTCCAAAGGTAATGATGCGTGTGGTGGTCATGACAGAAAAAGAAAAGCAACTCTGGGAATGCCTAGGCCCTAGGGGGAAAAGTTTTAACGATTCTTGTGCAATCGGTATGAGTTTTTGGTTTTAGCTCCGAAAAGTCTCACACCCACTGGCGGCTCGATTTCGCTGCAGGAGTTGGAGCCGTCCCGCCAAGATTGCACCTGTCTCTCCTCTCCGCTGCAGCCGTCTCCTTTCCGCAGGCGAAGGCACCATTCCTCCGGGAGCGGATTCCTCCACTGGCTGCTCCCGGCGGCCCGGCCCCACGTGACGGTCCCTAACACCTGCGCCGCCCGCGGCTCACAGCGCCCCCGCGCCCGCGCCAGGTACCGACCCAGCGGCTCCCCTCCCCCCGAGGTCACGGTCCTGGAGCTAGCCTCTCGCGGCCGGCAGGGGAGGGGCTGAGCCGCGGCCACCGCAGCAGCTTGAGCCCTGGCAGCCAGATTATCACATGACTCGACGGCGGCGGTAGCCGTGGCAGCAGCCGCCGCGGCTCCGCGGACTGGCCGGGTGGGCTCAGTTCCGCGCACGCAGCAGCCGAGCGCGGGGGGCGGGGAAGGGACCAGCGGCCGCTGCAGCCACCCCGGCGCTCCGGGCGCGCGCGGCGACTCCCTGGCTCCGGCCGGCCCGCTCCATGCCGCTGCGCTGCGGAAGTGTCGCTGGGGGTGGCGG
>NW_003852533.1:1708715-1722062 GCF_000181295.1 Otolemur garnettii | reverse complement strand
CTCGCGTGAAATCTGCCGTGGCCAATTTCATGGGCGGCATCATGGCTGGCAGCTCGGGCTCCGAGCACGGCGGCGGCGGCTGCGGAGGCTCGGACCTGCCCCTGCGCTTCCCCTACGGGCGGCCGGAGTTCCTGGGTCTGTCTCAGGACGAGGTGGAGTGCAGCGCCGACCACATCGCCCGCCCCATCCTCATCCTCAAGGAGACCCGGCGGCTGCCCTGGGCCACTGGCTACGCAGAGTGAGTGCAGCGACACCGGCGGCGCCCCTGCTCGCTCCGCGGCCCTTCCCCGCACGGTTCCAGCCGCTTTCTCTCCCTGCTTCTCGGCCCCCAGGCTCACCACTGGCTTCCGGCGCCCAGGCCTCGGCCGGGAGCTCTTTACTTGCACTGGCCGTTTCCTCCTCCCCCTTGCCCCTTCCCCCTTCCCCAAGGACGCGGCGTTTCCAGCCCGGGTGTGGGTGGTAGAGGGCTGGGTGGTGGTTCTGGGCGGTAGGAAAGCTAAGGTTGGACTGGTCTGGGGATCCGGGGGCTGTATCTCTTGGGAAAAAGTGGGTGGAACAGCTCAGCTGAAGTTTGAAACACAGTAGGGAGATCTGGTACCTGTTAGCCCACCCTCCAAAAATATCCTTGTGCCCCCGCGTGGAGAGTTTGTGGGGGTAGAGGCTTGGCGATGCCGCTGTGCTTGGGAGCTGGCGTCCGACCCAGAGAGGCGGCCGCGTCAGAGCGCGTGCTGGTGCATTTCCGAAGGTCTCCGTTTCCCTGACTGCAGCCCTCGCGTCCATCGGTTCTCCTTTAGCAGGCAGGAAAACGCAGTAAATGCTCGTACTGGTCCCCAGTCCTTGGGGAGGGGGAAACTTATTCCAACTGTGTAATATGGCATTTCGGTAATCAGCTTTGGCGATTAAGCGAGGGTTTGAGTGATTTGCTATTTCAAGAACCGATCGAGTTAGGGTTCCGGCCTGGAATGGAACCAGGAAAGGAGAGGGGTTTAGCGTCCGTCCCCTACTCCAGGGCAGCTCTTCCATAGACTAGTAATAACCATCTCGTGAATGGTAGGATAAGTCCCGCCTCTTCCCCATCAGGTGCTGTTTCAGCTTTACGAAACTGGGAAACCCAGAGGGGGGATTAGAGCAGAATTCCGGGCTTAACTGACTCTGTGGGTCCAAAGGCGCCCGCGAAACCCCGGCGGCCGGCTCACCTGCGCCTTTTCCTGTGACCCCCCCTCAGCTCTGTAATCTTGGCCCTCCCCTCCCGGTGCGCGGCCTCGTTCGCTGATTGGTTTCTCGGGAACCAATGAGCACTCCCGACGCCTGGGCGCCTCGGTGCCGACCCGGTTCTGGAGGCCCCGACACCGCGGCAGGTGGGGCTCCCTGCGCCCGGTTCCGGGGCGCGCGGGCCGGATTCCGCGTCAGTCTCTTCTCCTCGCGGGTCATCTGTAAGCGAGTTTCTCCGCGGGCTGAAATAGTAAACGGGTGCTGCTGGGGGCAGACGACTGCGGCGTGGAGGTGGAGAGGGGGCAGAGGGGGGTAAGATGGGGGCTGGAACAGTGACAATTCTGCTCCTGACCCAGGAAGAGTGAGGCAGGGGGTCGGAGCCGGATAGCGCGGCCACGTCCCCGAATAAACACCTGTGTAAGCAAAGCCCCACGGGAGGAGAAAGGTGCCTGTCAAAACACGCTCAGCGCTGTTTCTCCCCCCTTCCCCCTCAAACCCACTGCTTCAAACGTGTGTGGAGCTCCCGTCTGCACCCTTGCACCGCGAAGGCTGACTCTGAGTTTCCCAGGGCAAGGGCACCCGAGGACCCGAAAAACAGCAGGGTGAGAAAGCCTCGGAGGGTAGAAAGGAAGATACTAAAACCCTGAAGTGGCGGCTACTTACCTGGACACGATAAAGGAAAACCCCAGGGGAACACGAGGGGCAGGAAGGAGACCCTTGAGGATGTCTGCACGCCCTGTACCAGGACGACCCGACGTGCCGAAGGCTGTGCGGAGCATGTGGGCCCGAACGCAGCGGCGGGAAGGCTGCGGGCCCGCCTCCGCCGTCGGCCTCCCTTCCTTCCATTTAGTGGATCTTCTGGAGTAGAACATTAGAGAAGTTCAGTTTGAAGGGTAGGAAGGCTACTTTAAAATGTTCGAAATTTTAAAATTAGTTGCAAGAGTAAGACATATGTGGTAATTCAAGCAAAGACCTGTTTAAGCACGCCCGCCGCCCCCGCCCCACCACTGTCTCCCTCCCTCCCTCAGCAGTGACCTCTCCGTGTTTGGGGGACGTGTGCTTTTCACAGGTATCTGAGCGCACTTACACATACCTCTCTTGTGTCTTTTTCTGACCAAAATAGACTCACAGTAAACGTGTTATTCGGTAGCCTCCTCACAGAGCACTAGGGCACGCACGTTGTTTCTGAATCAGCACCCATAGAACGACCTCATTCGCTTTAAATGTGTGCAGTGTTTAGTAGCCAGCACCCGTCATGCTTGCTGTAGTTGTTACAGTCTTTAAGCTGCTGTTACATCATCTGGTCCTCAGAACAAACCTATTAGGTAGGCACTGTCATTTCCTTACTAAAGATAGGGACAATGACGTACTGAATGGGACGCTGCCTGCCCAGGGCCAGAACACCTTCCCCTGGCTGCAGAGCTCAGGACAGCAAACTGCCTCTGCATAGTGTATTAAAGCATGACGCATCGTCTGGGCCCAGGTCTGGCCACTTCTGTCTGCTCACCCCTGCTCTTGCTGGACTGCAGCACTCCTGCAGATAACCAACTATAGTACCTCCCTGTCAGCAGACTTCCTGAGTAACCAAAATGGCAGAAATGGGGAAGGGAAGCGGCCAGCAGGCTGCAGCTGTGACTGGGAAGTGTCACTAGTACCATGTCCTTTCCTGGAGGACTTACCAGGAAGAGGGAATCCTCTTTGTTCTCAAAGGCACCTGAGAGGGATAGAACAGGTAGGAAGATTGCTCAGAGAGTGGACCTCAGAATGGAACTAGGGGCCTGTGTCAGAAGTGGTTTGTGTACCTCTCTAGAAAGTGAGTCAGTGAAACAGGGACAGGCTTGCAAGCCATCCTAGGGAGGAGGAATTGGCATCACTTGGTGATTGATTGGGAGGGTGGAGAGGGGAGAGTTGGGCTTTAGTGTTGATGACGAAACTTTTTGGAGGGTTTTTTAAAAATTCAGGAAAATGGTCTCCTTCAAGAAGAGAGACTCTATAGGTTATAGAATTAGAGAATTAGGTGCAGGCAGTCCCGATAAGACTTGGGGATGCAGAAACTGAGGACTCGTATTCATTGCAGTATTTATTGGGATTGTGTTGGGTGGAATTTCCTGGATCCTAAGAAAGCTTCCTATTGTGGCTGAGAAGTTTAGCCATGTGTTAAGTGGTATTTGCAAAGTTGTAGAGCTCTGTAAGGAACTGCAGTTATAGATAACATCCGCTAAAGTAAAAAAAAAAAATTTTTTTTTTTTTTGAGACAGAGCCTCACTTTGTCATCCTAGGTGGAGTGATGTCATAGCTCACAGCAACCTCAAACTCCTGGGCTCAAGTGATTCACTTGCCTCAGCCTCCCGAGTAGTTGGGCCTATAGGTGTCCGTCACACGCCCAGCTGTTTTTTAGAGACGGGGTCTCACTCTTGCTCAGACTGGTCTTGAACTTGTAAGGTCAAGCAATCCACCCTCCTTGGCCTCCCAGGGTGCTAGGATTGCAAGCGGAAGCCACCGTGCCTGGCTAAACTAAAATCTTTTTTAAAATATGCATTAACAAATATCCATTTTTATTTATTTATTTATTTTAGTGACAGGGTCTTGCTGTGTTGCCTGGGCTGGAGTACAGTGGTGCAATTATAGCTCACTGTAGCCTTGAACTGGGCTCAAGTGATCCTGCCACCTCAGCCTCCCCAGAGCTGGGATCACAGGTGTGGTGCACACCACCATGCCTGGCTAATTTTTTAGCTTTTTATAGAGACAGGATCTTGCTATGTTGCCCAGGCTTGTCTTGAACTCCTAGCTGCAAACTCTCCTCCTGCCTTGGCCTCCCAAAGTGTTAGGATTGTAGGCATGAGCCACAGCAAGTTTCATTTTTGAGTTTGGTATTGCAATTACTGACTGAGCCTGTTAGGTCTGCCCATTGAGAAAGCCAGGAGGAAGCAGCAGTCTCAGCCAGAGACCTCAGGGGAGCGACTTCCCTTCTCTTTCCCTAAGTTTACACACCTCCAAGGGGTCCTTATACCGCAAGGACCCAGAGGGCAGGAGCCTATTTTGGCCTTTTTATTTTCCTTCTTGACCTGTTTGCCCAATTTGTCTCCCGAGGAACAGTTGCGTTTAGAGATCCCAGCAGACAGGTCTGTGCCCAAGGCTGTGCCGGAGAGAAGACCAAAAAGGAACTTGCACTCTGAGCAACACTCTTCTGTTAAAGCATCACGTTAAGGATTTTATCAGAGATACACTTCTTTGCCCTTATGGAAAGAATCTAAAATTGAAACGTAATTTTACTTAGGTTCTAGCTATCGCTGTAAATTCTCTTTTATTTTCATATTTCTTATAAAAAATACCAAAAAGGGGACTCTGAGAGCTCCTGCCAAATGTGTACACAGAGGTCTTTGGGCTTCTGCAGGTCAAAATTGTGGATTTTGTGATGAAATAACCTTGTTTGAATCCAGCAAACAGCCTACAAGTATTTGGATTCGTTTTAGAGTCTGTGGGCTACTCTGTCACCCCCGTCATGGCAACAATCGCTTATTGCCAATAAATAGCGTCTGTTGGGAGTGCCACGGTGATGGCCGAGAGGCCACAGGCATTTCTCTCTGGAGCTCAGGAACCCGACCTCTCCTCCCGTCTCACTTCTCCCAGCCCACCCTTCTTCCTGGCACCCCTTTGCAGAACTCCTGCCTAGGGACTTCCTCTTTAACTTTTGCAATTTTAGAGCCTCTGATAAAAAGAAATGGGCAGGGTCCCCGTCACAGCTTCTGTGTCACTCATTTGCAGATGAGTCAAAGTCCAAAGCCACCCAGGCATTTCACCCACCGGTGGAGACTTGTGGAGAGTCATTGATTTCCTGTTTTAAAGCAGATGGCCAAGCTTCCCTGGCTTTTCAGATTTAAATTTATAATGGAGCTGCCCTGTTTTTAGGTGGAGCTCTTGGGGTATCCCTTTTCTTAGGAAAATGAATCCGCTTGTCTCAAGGACTAGCTATGCTTCTGGGAAGATTTAACTCTCTTTGGACAGACGTGTTTACTGGGTGTCTGGGCCAGGTCAGGTAGATAACTGGATCTCCGACCTCACCCCAGCACACAGTGCTTTGTGATCATGGTCACAGCAGCACCAAGTGAGGACTTACAGCTGCATACTGGAATTGTTTTCTAAAAATATGTTACTGTTCAGGAAAATTTATTTTTAGTTCTTGATGTTTGGTAGAAATAAAATCAAGTGACTTTATGGTTCTGTGAATTGCCTGATTTCGACAGAGGATCTTTCTCCCCTTCGATTCATCCTATCCTCTTTCAGGAAACTTATGCTGCTCCTCATTTATCTGCTTCCATGTCTTCCCTCATTCGACTGATGAAATCCTAGTGCTGAGTGGCCAGCACTGGTCCCAGGCTGGTCCATGACGCTTGTGTAAGACACGGTCATCATCCTCAAGAACATTTTACAGCACACTCTTCCCCATTTTGTTTCCTTTGAAATTAAGATAAAATCATGAACTAGTAAGGTTCAAAGAGGCCAGCCCTAGGGGTTTGTTGATTGCAATGTCTTCATTCCTCTAGGCAATTTTGATCTCAGTGTTTGAGCCTTTAAGTCTCAGTAGGGAAACAAACTCTTTTTGCCAGCCAGCATTGTGTTACCTTTTGACCTAAGACTTTATATGTACCTATTGTTCATCTTATTCTGACATTGTTATGTTTCAATTATAAATATTATATACTAATAAAATGATAGGGAAGACTTCTTCAGATCTATTGCAGTAGGGGTCCTCAAACTTTTTAAACAGGGGGCCAGTTCACTGTGCCTCAGACTGGTGGAGGACTGGACAGGAGCCCCAGAACGTGTCGGCTGCTAAGCAGGACAGGCAGTGGTGGCAAAAACACCCGGCAGGCTGGATAAATGTCCTCGGCGGGCTGCATGTGGCCTGCAGGCCATAGTTTGAGGATGCCTGTATTGCAGTATGGGAGAATGATCAGGCTCAACTCCTGAGCAAGGACAGCCAGGCACTTACAGTCAAAGAGCAGAGGCAGGGGCTCAGGAGGTGGAAGGTTACTAAGCAGAGACATCAGGTGAAACTGACCTAGCAGTATCCTTACTGAAAGCAGACCAGGGATTTATATGGCAAAGGTAAAGGGTGGGGACTTGACCAGATAGATATCCAGGTTGGCAGGGCACGGTCTTGAAGAACTGACCTAGGATTCTTGCCAGGAGAACAAGATGGGGGCCAAAGTCTTGGCTTGTAGAGAAGGGAGCTCAGAAGTGCCAGACTAAAGTTTGGTCAAGAAAGAATTTTTGTCAACCCTGAAAATTGGTGGGGAGAAGGGGAAGAGAGTGGGTGGAATTGCAGTTGTTTAACCATGCTTTAATTCTGATTTATGTGAGTTACCTCTGTGAACTTCCATAATTGACTGTGTTCCATACTCACCAGCTAGGGAAAGCAAATGTTCTCAATTATCATGCAAAGCAGGATTGAGCCTAATCATATAACCTAACTTTGAGGCAGAGAGTGGAGCCAATCTCTTGTTTTGTCTTCATTTTTTCCATATGACTGGCTTTCACTAGCCTTCCAGTTTGATACTATGGGAGATATTTAAAAACTTACTAGCCTAAGAATGGTGCCACATTTGATTTTTTTGGCCCATCTCCTTATACCAAACCCCATCACTGTGTATGTGAACAGTTGCTGAATGCAATACTTATCATTTGTTGAGATGTTCCTATGTGTGGGTTCTGTACTAAGCTCTTTATGTGTAAGGATTTTTTTGTTTGTTTTTTTTAGAGATAGAGTCTCATTTTGTTGCCCTTGGTAGAGTGCTGTGGCATCACAGCTCACAGCAACTTCCAGCTCTTGGGCTTAAGCAATTCTCTTGCCTCAGCCTCCCAAGCAGCTGGGACTACAGGTGCCCGCCACAGCATCTGGCTATTTTTTGTTGCAGTCTGGCCCGGCTGGGTTTGAACCTGCCACCCTTGGTGTATGGGGCTGGTGCCCTACTCACTGAGGCACAGGCGCCACCCATGTGTAAGGATTTAATGGAATGAATGGAACACAGGTGAGCCGTTTGTTCAGCGTCACAGAGCTTCCCAAGTGGCAGGTCTGGGATTCATACCCAGCTCTGTCTGACTCCTACCTCTGACTTTGAGACTGTCTTGTGTTACCTGTTGCTTTATTTGAAAGTTGTAGACTTTTTTTCTATTCCATTGTTTCTAATGAAAAACGTAAAAAAAAATTTAAGTGTAAAATACACCATCATAAAAAATTTAAATACTACAGAATAGCAAAAGGTATAAAAAACAAAGTGAACATTGTTTGTAAATCACTATTTGTATTTCAGATCTTCTTGGATTTTTTTATTTATGTATTTTTAAAAAGTAAAAGCTGGTCACACATTTACATGTCTTTCAATATGTCTTCTTCTAGGAATTTATGTAGGACTCCCCCCGACCCCACCCCCCGTCAGTAATCGCAGTACCTAACACTCTGTGGAAGGCCGGTAGCTGATGAATCCTCCTCCGACATTTAGATTCACTTTTAGGCACTGGTGAATATGCTTATGTGTCATTCAGATCATCTGGTTGGTTCCTTAGGATTAATATCTGGACATGGGGGGCTTCCACGCACATTCCCAGCTGTGATGCATATCATCAGACTGGTTGTACCAGGGCACACTCCAGCCAGCAGCGGGGGACTGTAAACTAGTGCCAAGCCTTTAATATTTGCTAGTGATCTCATAGATGAAAAATACTGCATTGTGACTTATGTTTGATTACTGAAGTTGAATAAATATATATATATGTATATATATATATGTTATTGGAATATTTTTTCACGACTTCCCTGTTTATATATGAGTATGTTGTCCATTTTTCTATTGGGATAACCTTTCCTATTTATCAGAGCTCTTTGAATTTTAAGGTTATTAGCCCTTTGCTTGTTACGTTATAATGTTCTTTTCTAATGTGTTTTGTGAGGGGGGGACAAAGTCTCACTTTCTTGCCCCTTGGTGAAGTGCTTTGGCACTCACAGCAACCCTCAGACTCTTGGGCTTAGGCAATCCCCCTGCTTCAGCCTCCCAAGTAGCTGAGACTACAGGTGTCCACCACAACACCCGGCTATTTTTTCTTTTTTTTAGAGTTGAGTTCTCACTCTTGCTTAGGCTGTTCTCAAACTCGAGCAATCTACCACCTCGGTCTCCCAGAGTGCTGGGATGCAGGCGGAGCTGCCGCACCAGCCTAACATGTTCATTTTTAACTTTATTTTTTTTTCTTTGAAATGCAACAAGTGGTCATATACAATCTCCTTTCTGACCTCTGTCTAGTATCTGTAGAATACTTGTGCTGCAGGAACCATCTGATCCTTTTAGCTACTTGCTCTTCTTGGTTGCAAGTCACTGAAATTCCTTTGAGCCAGCTTCACGGGGTGGAAAAAAAGAACGGGGTGGGGGGGTTATAGAGAGGATACACCTCTGTTGTGGAACCCAAGTGGAGGAATGCTGTGGCACTGTGCGAGGGCCTGGAACCTTGCATCAGAAGGCCACCCAGAGCCACGTGGCCATTCTTGCATTGTCACCAGCGCATCCCAGCTGTCTTGCTGCTTTTGAATTTTTGAGAGAGAGACTCTGATTGGCTTGGTTTGTGTCAGATGTCCACCCTGCCCAGCATGATCCATCCCTGAGAATAACACTTTCTTGAAAAGGAGGTGGTGGTGGTTTGGGCAGGGTATGTAGTCCGGAAGACTCAGCTGTTGTATGTAACTCACAGAGTTAGTGAATATTTGAGTGTCTCATTTATTTCAGGCCCGTATTAGGAAACAGAAAGGTGAAATGACCAAACAGAAGCACATTGTGTGTGTCAGAATCTGCCTGCTACCCAGCCTTGGCAACAAGCGCTTGGGAAGGTGTCTATGTTCGGAATTCAAAACCGCCCTGACGCAGGCTCCAGAGTCCCGTGTTTCCCTCCTTTGGTCATCCCGCTATATCCTGACAATGCCCTAGGAGGGGTAACCACTCAGGCCAGCATTGGAACTAAACTAAACTCAGTTTAAAGGTTTACACCAACAAGCTCGTAATACCCGTTAACATAAGGTGATGTAGCTCGTCGGCCCCAGGGCTGTAAGCCTGGTCAGGAGGACACAGCAGAGCCCTGCTCACTGCCATTTCTTTTCTCTTTTCTTTTCTTTTCTTTTCTGTTCTTTTCTTTTTTTTTTGAAACAGAGTCTCACTGTGTCACCCTCAGTAGAGTGCCGTAGCATCCAGCTCACAGCAACCTCCAACTCTTGGGCTTAAGTGATTCTCTTGTCTCAGCCTCCCGAGTAGCTGGGACTACAGGTGCCCACCACAACGCCTGGCTATTTTTTGGTTGCAGTTGTCATTGTTGTTTAGCTGGTACGGCCGGGTTCTAACCCACCAGCCAGGGTGTATGTGGCCAGTGCCGAGCCTGCCATTTTTATTTATTCTGTTTTCCTTGTCATATTTGTCAGGTGGTTCTAGGGCAGTGGTTTTCAACCTGTGGGTTGCGACCCATAGGAACCATATTAAAGAGCCGTAGCCTTAGGAAGATTGAGAACCTTTGCTAGGGCAAAAGGAACTTGACAGTAAATGAGTGTCTGATCTGCGTATGAAAGAGTTTGCCTTGTCTTCGACAGTCTCCCTTGTTTCATTCCTACTCTAAGGCATTTAGCGTGTTTCCTGGTTGGACAGGCTCCGATCTGACCTTCATCCCCGGGGATGATCTTCCCAGCCGTGCCAGGGCTGCTCAGCGTGGCTCGTCAGGGGTAAAGCCTCAAGGGTCCTGCCCGTGCTTGTGTTGCTCTCAGATGCCATCTTGGATCTCCCTGAGTGTTAGAAGCCCATGAAGGAAATGTGTGCTGTCTGCTTGGGTTTTTTTCTCAGAATATTCGGCATAAAATCCTGGCTGGCCACTCAGCTGTGAGGAAAGCTATGGGGAAAATGACCCCCCAGATGATCCTGATGACCTTGCAGCCCCCTTCGCACTTGAGTTACATCACTATTTAGTTATGGCACATGTTTGTAAAAGCGTGATGGAAGGACTGATATCGAAATTCAGAAACTGATTGCTCCAAGAAATGCACTCTCAATGCCGAGGGTGGGAGGGACTATGTAGAACGGCCAGGAAAGCACCTAAAATTCATTCCCATGGGTACCTCTGTCTCGGATGTGGACCCTGGGTTGTTCCCTGCCTGGATGTCCCCCTTGTAATGACATAAGTCAACCCCTCTGACCCCTTGTGTTGGTGAACTGCTTGGGGCTATCCAGCTGGCTGCTACCCAGTTATTTATTAATCCGACTTTTGGCTTCAATTTCTTCTAGTCAGGTGGGGGTGTTGAGTCATCCATACCCAGAATATTCATATTTTAACCTGTGTCATTTAAAAATTATTGAAAAGACTGACATAAGTTATTAGCTTTTTATAACCTGTGTTATGTGTTACTATATGTGAGAACATCATCAAATCTATTATCTACTAATACTGTCATCAGCAGTTCATGAAAGTGGAGTGGCGTATAGATAATCTCAGCAAAAAAAAAAAATGGTGTTTACATCCAATACTTTTAGTTTTATGAAACTGCTGTGATGATTTGTTGCTATTTTTTACATGTTTCTGGACCCAGGGAGCCATGTATTTCCCCTGTCCTGGGGTGGCCGAGGCCCTTCAACACCTTGTTCCAGGCTCAGGCTCTCCCCGCTGCCCCTGCCGCTCCTTCACGGTGATTATAATTCTGAATTAGCTTTTCTCCAGCACTTACTATGACCATTTTCAAACACACAGAGAAGCTGACGTCCTGTATACCGAGCACCCTGTACTCAGCGTCTAGATTCTGTATCCGCTCGGTCATTTACCTGCCAACATTTCTCTGTCCACACATCATCTATTCTTGACTTATTTATATTTATTTTTTATTTCAGGTTAATGTGAGGGTACAAACAACTAGGTTACAATGTTTGCATTTGTTAGGTAGAGTCCCTTTTGTAGTTGTGTCCCACAACCAAGAGGTGTGCCGTGGACCCCTACATTGTGCCACTACCTGGGAGCTCACAAGTCCCCTGCCCCTACCCACCTCCCTCATTGCCCACCCCCGACCTCATTCCCCCCCCCAACTTGATTGATTTGAGGTTTTCTCTTGTGTGGGCATGAATTAGATCCTCTGTTGGCTTCATATTAGTATTGGGCACATTAGATACTTGTCTTCCATCTTGTGATACTTTACTAAGAAGAATGTGTTTCAACTCCATCCAGGTTAATACAAAAGATCTAAAGTCCCCACCTTTTTATGGCTGAATAGCATTCTGGGATATACATATACCACAGCTTGTTAATCCATTCCCGGGTTGATGGGCATTTAGGTTGTTTCCACATCTTGGCGATTGTAAATTGAGCTGCGATAAACTGTCTAGAACAGCGGTTCTCAACCTCCTAATGCTGCAACCCTTTAATACAGTTCCTCATGTTCTGGTGACCCCCAACCATAAAATTATTTTCATTGCTACTTCATAACTGTAATTTTGCTACTGTTATGAGTCGTAATGTAAATATTTGATATGCAGGATGGTCTTAGGTGACCCCTGTGAAAGGGTCATGCGGCCCCCAAAGACGTGGTGACCCATGGGTTGAGAACGGCTGATGTAGTGCAAAGCGTCTGTTTCCTTTAGTTTGCCGCCTCTAATTTGTGCTTAATATTAAGTTGTTTTCCACAGTACATTAATAATCAGGTATGAGTAACTTTGACATTCTCAGTCAAGAAAACTGCCGGCCATCAGGTCCTCACGTATGTGACAGGGGCGTCCCAGACTCAGACGACACCTGCACGCCATACTCTGCAAACACGCACCTGTGACTTAGCATCCACGCAGCTGACAGCTCCACATGGGGTCAAATTGAAAAGTATCTCTTTGCTACGTTCCTGTTTAATTAAATCAGTAGGAAATTTGTGTAGGACTTGAGTCGCTCAGCTGCTAGCTGGTGGCCAGTCAGGTGAGTGCTGTCTGAGAAGCCCCCTGTTTAAGGGCTCACAGTGAGCCAGGGCATCCCTGTGCTGTGTTTTCAAAGTACCTGCTCACTGACTCTCGTTCGGTATGGACAGGTCAGTGGGTCTTTGGGACTTAAATCCAAAGTTCTTTCTTTGTTACACTATTTATGACTCAGCTTTATCTAAATGACTGCACAGTTCAACTGCTGAACTGTGCCTCCTCTCTCTGGGGCCCTTATCCTCTTATTAGGGCCATTTTTCAGCCTTTTTTATCTCATGGCAGACTTGAACCTATACTTAAACTTCTACAGCACACTTAAATATGTTGATCTGAAAAAAGAGTTAAAAAAAGAATATATTTACCATGCTTTGAACTTCTTTCAAAAATAATGTTTTAATTAAATCATTACTGTATGCATTGATGTATTTATGGGGTTCAGTATACTGATATATATATTTATATCAGTATAATTATACTTACATCAAACTGATTAACACATCCATCTCCTCACTTACTTCATTGTTCTGGTAAGACAATTATACTCTTAATAGTTTTGAAATATACCATTGCATTATGCACATTAGGTGAGGTCCTCCCCCAAACCCTCCCTCCTCCTGCCTCCCCACCCCACCCCTCTCCTCTTCCCTCCCACTTTCTGGACTATAGTTAAGTCTTACTATTCATATGAATGTGTAGGTGATTATATATTGGTTTCATGGTAGTATTGAGTACATTGGATACTTTTTTTTCCATTCTTGAGATACTGCACAAGAGATTAGCCCACATAACAAAATCCCAAAACTGCAGATGTTGGTGTGGATGAAAAAATAATCTAATTAGTGAACTTTAAAAATTTTCTGGGCATGCCTCAGATCCTCTCTGCTGCGCACCGGTTGAAAGTCACCGTATTAGAGAGTAAGAATAATGACAGCAGCACAGACATGGGTGTCACTCTGGATGAGTATCTGGGCCCTGCTGTGTAGCTCAAATGTAAGCACCTGTGTGTAATAACCTAATGTTACCTGTGTTTAATAGAACAGGAAAACCAGGCCCAGAGAAAAGCTGCTTTTAGGATCTCTTGCTGTCCCATGATCCTGTAGACTGTTGCTGAATCATTAAAGCCGACCATTGGTTATGTGAAAGTTTTCATTCATAAAAAGACATCCTA
>NW_003852533.1:1704922-1707963 GCF_000181295.1 Otolemur garnettii | reverse complement strand
AGGCGCCCGCCACAACGCCCGGCTATTTTTTGGTTGCAGCCGTCATTGTTGTTTGGCAGGTCCGGGCTGGGGATTCGAACCGGCCACCTTAGGTGTACGTGGCTGGCGCCTTAGCCGGTTGAGCTATAGGCGCCGAGCCACCTAATTTCTTTACTTAAAAGCAGAGTCAAGGTTTTGTTTGTCCATTTGTTTTAGTGACGAGACGTCGCTGTCCTGCCCAGGCTGGAGTGCAGTGGCTGTTCATAGGACCATCAGCGCCCGCGGCAGCCCTAAACTCCTGGTCTCAGGTGGTCCTCCTGCCTCAGCCTCCTGAGATGCTCAGGACTCCAGGCACAGCCACCGAGCCTGTCTTCAGAGTCAAGTTAGGGACTTTGGGGGCCACCACATCTGGCAGCATGTAGTACAGCACTGGAGTGCTGCCCCACAGCTGTGTGCAGTCTGGGGGTGACAGCCCCAGAGCACATGTGTCTGCAGGGATGACTAACGGGGCCTTGGCGGATGGGCGGTGCAATTACTCTTCACAGGGCTGTGGACGGACGCAGAGAGCCATTACTTGTCCAGCTGAGAGGCCCAGAGTGCCTTGTGTGCCCTACTGTCCTTTCAGGGAGTTGATAAATAGACATTTAAGCCGTTAAAAAATGGTACTTCTTTACCATGTGACCATTTTCATGTAAGTACAGGAAGGTGACAAATTGATTTTTTTAAAATAAAAATGCTGTAGATTATTGAATTACTGTGTTTAAGTGTTCTGCCATGGTGTATTAATAGTCGTTCTATGCCTTTTTGAAAAGGTGAACATTGACAAATTATATTTAGAACACATAGCTGGCAAAAATAAAAGATGGGATGTAATTGTTTACCAGGAAGCAAATCAAAATTCAGCGAGTACGCAGAGCCCGGGAGAGGACGTCATGGAGCAGGACTGGGGAGCCTACCTGCTGTTAATATAGGAAGGATAGTAAGAGGCTTACATAAAAGAGGAAATAGCTATGATATTTTACTGTAAATCAATAGCCTTTGAGGGTGAACTCTGACATATATGTTTGGGGAAAACAGAGCAATTTTATCAGCCTTTTCCAACTGTGTTGCCACTTAACGTAGGGTTTGGGGTAGAGGCAGAAAGTCAGATTAGAGGCCCTCTTGGCACCTCTCCCTGTGATTTTTAATAAGGGGGTGATATTGCTGGGGGCCAAGCTGCTCTGTTGTTAGAACCACGTGTCCAGAGCTGGACTGGTGATTCAGTGCAGCAGCAAATGGCAAGAGGAGAATTGGCAACTTGGACTATGCCAGCTGGTGTTTATTTAAAAAAAAAATCTTGGTGCTCAGATGGGAACGGCATGGGCACATACTGGAAGCCCTTCCTCTCCTTTTCTCCCTGGGCCATTGGGTTGGTGCTGCCAGAGGCCACCAGGCCACGCTGGTCCTCTTGCACCTGCATAGCCGTCCGCAAAGGCTCCACACATCAGGATTTCTCTCTGGTTCTGAGACCCACTCCGACTTGGACTGGAGATTCCTCAAGTCCTGGTTCTCAGCCTTCTCACAATCATGAATCCTTTATTAGTGCTTTTTTTCTCAGATAGATTTCTTGTGGAAGGTTGTGTCCAGCAAGCTGTATTAAATAAGCATTAAGTTTCCCCTATTTTAGAAGAATTAGCCAAATGCCATTAATACACTCCTGTGTATAACATGTACCCATCATTTTGGCCTAAACTTTTAGGGAAAAACAACCCTTTTGTTTTAATTTTTTAATTTAGATTTTTATTTGTTTATATTTAGATACTTGTTTTTATATTATAAAGGAATTTTAGTATTTATTTTTATGGCATAAGAAATGTTATATAACAAATGATTACAAAACACAAGAATATCTATACAGATATAAAATTAGTACTTCCCGTGCATAATGCACCCCCTTATTTTTTCCCCAGAAATGGCGGTAGCGACGTGCACATCACAGATGGCAAAATGCAGGGTCCGTATTGTGTTCTACTCAGCAGGAAGGTGGTGGTTTTCATCACACTGATCAGATAACATTTCAGTCAAAAGCAAAGGATTAACTTGGTACTGAATAACCTTGAGTCCTCATTACCTGCAGTGTGTTTTTCATCAGCTTCCCCCCAACACTCAAACTAGCTCACGCCTCCTACTGCTGCCTTCCCAGATCATTCCGGAACCTCTACCGCAAGTTGGGGATCTCTGCCAACAGGTTGGCTTTTGTACCACCCTTGAGTTTTCAGCCAGGAGTGCTCAGATTAGTGTCCAGATCACTTTGTTCGGATTTCACATGTGTAGCACGTTGCTTCAAGTCCCTCATGTTCTTTTCCTTGTTGAAAACTGTTTTAATAGGTTTCCTTCCTTGCCTTCCAAAGTCCTGCGAGTTGCCCAAGAGGCCCGATGGTTGTCTGCTGCAAGTTTAATTAAACTCATGCTGAGAATATTATTAGTATTAGTATTAGTATTAGAATATTATTAGCCGAGTTTGACCCTTGGGCAAAAGTTTCTCTTGTACAAATTTCTATTATCCACTGGCTACGGATGAGAGGAACTTAAAAACATTTTTAGATGTCCACTGCCCTGTCAAAGTGGAGAAAGACATTGATTGCTGGGAATTTAGAATTATTTCTTTTAATGATATACTCAATACAGAATTGATACAGATTCATTGTAGCAACTTTCAGATTCTCATAGGCATTATAAGGAAAGTAAAAATCATCCATCAATTCTGTCACCCATATTTAGTTACAATCGATGATTTGTGTATCTGTAAGTACATATCTATTTACTTATCAGTAGGATAGTTCTACATACTGATGAGCTTGTTCACTTCATATGAATTAACTATATTTCTCTGTAATAAACATTTCCCTGGCCAATTATAATAGATGCATTGTATTCTACTTATGCTTGTAACATTATTTTCTCCTTCACGACAACCATATTAAAAAGTCCCATTTACATGGATGGAGCTGGAACATATTCTTCTTAGCAAAGTATCTCAAGAATGGAAGAAAAAGTATCCAATGTACTCAGCCCTACTATGA
>NW_003852533.1:1699297-1704257 GCF_000181295.1 Otolemur garnettii | reverse complement strand
ATCTCTTGCTGTCCCATGATCCTGTAGACTGTTGCTGAATCATTAAAGCCGACCATTGGTTATGTGAAAGTTTTCATTCATAAAAAGACATCCTAGGAGATGGATCTGAGGCATGCCCAGGCAACCACCACAACAACCGGCTGTCTTTTGGTTGTAGTTGTCATTGTTGTTTGGCAGGCCCAGGCTGGGTTTGAACTTGCCAGCTCCGCTGAACTATAGGTACCCGAGCCTAAGAAGTGTATGTGTATGTGTGTGTGTGTGTTTAAGTCATATACACATAGATCATGTATACAGTTATGCATTTGTGGGGTACAATGTGTTGATTTTTTATATAATTTGGAGTGCTTACATCAACTAATTAATATAGCTTTCACCTCATTTACTTAATTAGTGTGTTAAGACATATATGTTCTATACTTGATAGATTTGACTTGTACCCTTGCAATATGCTCCATAGGTGTGGTCCCACTGTTTTCCCTCTCTCTATCAAACCTCTCCCCTCTCCGCCTTCCCCCTCTACTTCTCAGAAGTGTTCTTGAAGGGCCAGTTTCAGACCCTGCTCTGACAGATTGCCCTGCAATTCTGCCTTGGGAGCTAAAGACACTGGTGCTCACGCATTGAGTCACCAGGGACCTTTCGTCTTTGTTCAGTTGTTTAACTTCTAATGAGTGACACTGAGGGTATAGGCATTCTCATAGACATCTTGATTCTTCCTATACTTAATTCAGAGCCATGGGTGCCAATGTTCAAATAGACCTGAAACAGAATGTAACATAGTTCTTTTGGCTTCAAATGAAGGAAAGATCACCTTTGTCCTATAGGCTGATTTCAAATTGTGTACTCAACTCCTGGGAATGTAAGTTATCACAATACGCACAAATTTCAGACAGTTATCTGTTCGATAAATATTTGTCAGTGGCATAGGTTGGTAGGTTTTGTATCTGGTCTGCTCTGTGGGGCAAGGAGAAAAGGTATGATCCAGCTTTCCGACTGCTCAGCTGGAGGGAAGCAGGAAGAGAAAGACCCTCCTGGAACAAGGAGGTTTCCTGGTGTTGGCCAGGGGCTATGGGGCTGTGAATGAGAAGCGTGTCTGTGTCCGGCTGCTCATTTGGAAACCCATCGCTCCAAATCTCAGATCTGGACAATCTGAATGTTTTCAATGCTTTCTCTGACCTCTCACCTGTTCAGCTTCCCCCGCTCACCCCCCCACTGCCTCATTCTTTCCTTTGTGTGGTTTATATGTCTTTTTAAAAAAATTCATGCTGAAGCTTACAGTTTGCTTTTGATACAAAAGATCAGAAGTCACCCAAGGCCCATTTCCTTCTCTGACCAATCAACCACAAGCCAATATCTTCTTCCTTAAAATCATGCAGATATAGATATGAACTCATTAGAACAAAGACCTTCTAGATTAAAATTTCAAGAATGAATATTGGTATTTCTATATTGGTCTCGGTTCTCAAGGTGACCCTGAAAACTTTTGTTTTTGTTAGTTATATCTAATGATATTTACTGTTTTAAAAATTAAACCTGAGGCTTAGTGCCCATAGCTCAGTGGGCATAGCGCCAGCCACATACACCAAGGCTGGTGGGTTCAAACCCGGCCCAGGCCTGCTAAACAACAATGACAACAACAACAAAAATAGCCGGGCGTTGTGTTGGGTACCTGTTGTCCCAGCTACTTGGGAGGCTGAGGCAAGAGAATTGCTTAAGCCCAAGAATTTGAGGTTGCTGTGAGCTGTGACACTATGGCACTTTACCGTGGGCAACATAGTGAGACTCTGTCTCATAAAAAAATAAAATCAAATAAAAATTAAACCTGAGGGATTTAAATAATATTTGTAATTTCACTTAAAATCTATAAACATTTTTAGTGAAAAAATTATTTTCCAAAATAAAAACACAAGTTAATAAGAAGAGGGTATCTCTAACTTGTAAATCTCTTTAACGTCTGGCTTAGTAGGAAAGGGCTGGATTCTTGCCTGCATCCGCATTCAGTGGGCTGTTTCATCATAATGAAAAGTAAACACCATTGTGCATTCATGAGAGAACAAGAGTGAAGAAGCAAAGTCATAGTGGAAATTGTTTTGACCCCGTGTATCCCTCAAAAGGGCCTTGGACACCCCCTGCATTCCCAGACCATGCTTTAAGAACTGCTGGTGTGTGATACAATGTGAAGAGTTGGCATAGCTTTCTCTCTTATTTTTGAACTATGCTTACAGGTAGAAAGACCACAAAAAGGTCTGGGGTGGAATGTAGTTCTTCCACTTCTGGCAGGAGTGCTTGTTCTGACTCAGAAGTGCCCTGTCCACGCTCCTGTCGTCTTCCTCTCTATAATCACGCCTATAATCCCAGCACTGTGGAGGCCAAAGCTGGGTGGATTGCCTGAGCTCACAGGTTTGAGACCAGCCTGAGCCACAGTGAGACCTCGTCTCTAAAAATAGCCGGGCACTATGGTAGGTGTCTGTAGTCCCAGCTACTTGGGAGGCTGAGGCAAGAGGATTGCTTGAGCCCAAGAGATTGAAGTTGCTGTGAGCTATGATGCCACGGCACTCTACCAAGGGTGACAAAGTGAGACTCTGTCTTAAAAAAAAAAGAAAAGGAAAAAAATTGGGCTGGGGGTAGAATCATCTAGAGGTAGGGCTAACACACAAATCTAGAGTACTACAGGTTCATGGCAATTGCACCGGCTTTCTTTGTGTTGTACATCAGCTGGATGCTTCACCTATCCTAAGAGATGAAAGATACAGACGTTTCCCTTGAGGAAGGTTTCCACTCTTGTTGGAAGATCAGTTTATGAAAAGATGAAAGCCCGCACAGTGTGGCAGGGCATCGTGGTGCTGGGTGCTGCTGCAGGTAGTGATGTGGGGAACCAGCGTGAGGTCTTTCCCAGCCATCCTGTGGCTTCAGCCCCTGGTTCACCTTTTTTGGTCTCCTGTTTGTTTAGGTCGCTGACTGAGTCTCTTCTGGCTGGACGGTGCAGTGGGAGTGAGTGTCCTAACAGAAGCTATGCACTGATTAGTTAATTTCCCTGACTTTTAAGTAGGATACTGGTATATACGGTGGAGCCTCCATAGTTGACTGTCTCCCTACACGGACCACCTCCTTAAGTTGGCCTCATTGTCACAGACCGGCCATGCCCCACCTGTACGTATCAGGCCTAGTTCTTTATGTGGACACCTCTGTATATTGACCAGCTTGTCACGGTCCCTTGGGTGGGCCCCTGACAGAGGTTGCCCTGTGGTTGATTCAAAAACCAATCCTTTTTCATTTGCCTTATTTGCTTTATCTTATATAAAATCTTTGAAGGATCTGTTGACTGACTATACATTTTAACAGTGAAAGCGAATTGAACATCTAAGTACAGTTGACTTAATGATAGAAATTTCTAAATCTAACAGCAAGAAAAGCCAAGTCTGGTGTAATGGCAACTAAACCCTTGCCGCAGCAGCTGCCTTCCTCTCTACCCTCCACAGCACTCAAGGGTGAGTGCAGTAACATTGGCTGTGGAAGACTAAAAATAAACTTCAAAACAAACAGCTTATTCTGGTTTGAAAGGAGTATTCTAGATTAAAAGGGACTAAAGTTTTAGGCTTCCCCCCCCCCGCCGAATTCTTTTAGAGTAATATGATATATTACTATACTGTCCAGAAAAAGACGATTTGAATTATTGGTCTAGGAGGGGATATGCTTAGAAGTGTCACAGGGGAGCAGACAGCATCATGTTGGTCCCGACAAGCTTTTGCTTCTGTCCTGGGGTATTGCCTTTGAGACATGATTCAGTAGCAGCCAAGTTATAATTTGGAAAGTGTGTAGACATCTAACTAGGGTCTACTAAAAGTTGAAAAAATATAAAGTGCTTGAAATTCCTTATTCATCCTTCCAGGAAAAAGGAGTGAAGTTCGCAACTAGTTTTGAACTTCATCTCTGTTAGCCCTGAGTTGTCTGTCGCTGGTGACTTGAGGACATCTGCGTGCCTCTCAGGGCTGTGCTGTCACTTGGCACGGAACTACACGTCCTCCTGCTTTGGCAGTAAAATTGCTGGGGAAGGCAGCTGTCCCTGATATAATTTGAATCAATATCTTGTGCGTATGTGGCCCTGCCGCCACTGTGCCGCTCTCAGCATCCCTGACCTGAGTAAAGAACATGATGTTTTGCTTGAGATTTGGTTTGGAAAGTCCATGTAAGTCAAATTACAATCTAAAAGCACCACCAAGCTTGCTACTTAACACATGTCACTGCAGGGCGATTCTTCACAGTGTTCAGAATAGTCTGTTAATCAGTCTTGGTTCTTTGTGAGGTGAACTTCCATATGCGACATCTTTCTAAGGTGGAGGGTAACTAGTGGTCTGCTTCGATCGTGAGGTGACGGGCAGCTGGCATCAGGGGCTCCCTGCCGGCCATGGGTAAGTGGCTCGAGATGAGTGGTCGGGACACTGCAGATGTCAGCTTCCTTCCTAATGTGTTTTCGGTGCCCTCACAGGATTGATTTATTACCTTACAGTCCCTCTCTTCATAACAGAACTGCTTCAGCATCCATTTCTCTAGTTAGGTTATTCTGATTTAAATAGAATCTGTTAAAAATAGTGTTCCACTATATTTTTTATCACAAAAATGCATACTCTTGATGTTTGAACTTTAATACGTACCCTTTCCTGAGACACATTTGTTTTTACCTTATCTCAAAGCAGTGATTGACCTCATTGGGAAAGCTAATTTTGCAGCTCTGTGAGGAATCTAAGTACGCCATTTGCTCCAGTCAGTAAATACAACGGGTTAGGTGTGTAGAGACGGGAGCCGTGAGGGCCGTCTCTGTTGCATTCTCTGTAACACTGCAGCTTTTCAGGCCACATTAGGACAGAGACACCAAAACTGAGACAGAAGATGCTTGTGCTATGTTAGTAAGCAATTTGATTTTTAAAATTATATTTATTGGCTTGGCGCCTATAGCTCAACCGGC
>NW_003852533.1:1697508-1699044 GCF_000181295.1 Otolemur garnettii | reverse complement strand
AATAAAATAAAATTATATTTATTAACACAAATGTCTGATCAACTATGCCCATCCTTAGCATAGTCGGTGTAAGTAAAACTAGACTATTTTAGCTAGGTTGGTAGAAAATATTAATTAACTTTTCAGTCATTTAATATTTATTAACCCCCCACTGAGTACGAAGCTCTGGAGTTTTGAAAGGATGAACTGTACGTCTTCAAAGGGGTTCAGGGATCAGCAGGGGCGATACTGTGTGGTATAAGCTACTTCCAGAAAGGAATTGACCCAATGCAATGGGAACTCAGCATAGAGGGATTGGGAGGCGCCATTCTGCTGAATTTGGGGAAAACAGGAGGGGTGAGCACAGTGAAGATGGTGTAAGAGACAAGGTTGGGTTTCAGGACAATGAGAAGGGTGGGGGGATGAGAGCAACCACATTGGGGCATTAAGGTAATCTCATGACCATCTGTAGGGAATCCTCAAAGAAAATCCCCACACTGGGCCAGAGCCACCTGGCGCTGGACACAGAGTGATTCTACCTCCTCTGGGAGGGAGTGGGAGCTTCTAACCTCAGACTGCTTTGTGGGTCTGCCAGGTGTGGCCTCTGGGCGTCCCTTGTGGGATCTGTGCTTCCTTCTTGACAGTGGAGGGGGTCCCTGTGGGATCTGTGCCCCCTCCTCATGGTAGAGGGGTCCCTGTGGGATCTGTGCACCCCTCCTGATGGTGTAGGGGTCCCCATGGGATCTGTGCTCCCCTCCTGATGGTGGAGGTGTCCCTGTGGGATCTGTGCTCCCCTCCTGATGGTGGAGGGGTCCCTGTGGGATCTGTGCCCCCTCCTGATGGAGGAGAGGGTCCCTGTAGGATCTGTGCACCCTTCCTGATGGTAGAGGGATCCCTGTGGGATCTGTGCTCCCCTCCTGATGGTGGAGGGGTCACCGTGGGATCTGTACTCCCCTCCTGATGGTGGACGGGTCCCCATGGGATCTGTGCCCCCTCCTGATGGAGAAGAGGGTCCTCGTAGGATCTGTGCACCCCTCCTGATGGTGGAGGGGGTCCCTGTGGGATCTGTGCCCCCTCCTGATGGTGGAGGGTGTCCCCGTGGGATCTGTGTACCCCTCCTGATGGTGGAGGGTGTCCCCATGGGATCTGTGCCCCCTCCTCATGGTAGAGGGGGTCCCTGTAGGATCTGTGCACCCCTCCTGATGGTGGAGGGGTCCCCGTGGGATCTGTGCACCCCTCCTGATGGTGGAGGGTGTCCCCGTGGGATCTGTGCCCCCTCCTCATGGTAGAGAGGGTCCCTGTAGGATCTGTGCACCCCTCCTGATGGTGGAGGGGTCCCCGTGGGATCTGTGTACCCCTCCTGATGGTGGAGGAGGTCCTTGTGGCTGTGTACCCCTCCTGATGGTGGAGGGGGTCCCTGTGGGATCTATGCCCCCTCCTCATGGTAGAGGGGATCCCTGTAGGATCTATGCTCCCCTTCTGATGGTGGAGGGGTCCCCACAAGATCTGTGCACCCCTCCTGATGGTGGAGGGGGTCCCTGTGGGATCTGTGTACCC
>NW_003852533.1:1678020-1697081 GCF_000181295.1 Otolemur garnettii | reverse complement strand
TGATCATGGAATGGGACATGGGAGGGACTTTGGTTCTGATAGAACCTGATGGGATTTGCTGCAGATGGAGGTCTGAGGTGCGTCCTGACAGACTACAACTTGCTACAGAAAAGGAAATGATGAGGAGACCTGAGCTCCTTTATTCCTCTGTGCCCAAACTCTTCTGACCCTGCCTGGTCAAGTCCCAGAGGGAGCAGAGCTAGTGCTGGAGCAGACAGTGGGCTGTGGACAGCGGGCTGCCTCTATGCCCAGATGGAGCCAGTGAGAACCTCACGGTTTTTTATTTTTATCTGGTCCTGAAATTTCTGAGTCATTGTGATTAAAATCACTAAGATTTATTCCCGGAAGGAATCAGACCTTAAAGCACACACAGAGGCCAGGGACGGGAGATGAAAAGCTGGATTTGGATGGTATTGTTGGGATGTTTTTCGTCTCCAAATCTCATGTTGAAATTTGATTCCCAGTGTTGGAGGAGCCCTGGGGAAGGTGCTTGGGTCACAGGGTCAGCTCCCTCCTGAACTCCCTTCTGGGTGCCGTCTTGTGAGTGAGTTTTCAGTCTGTCTGCTTGAGCGCAGATTAGAGCACCTGCACCTGCCTGCCCCACGCCCCTCAACCCCCTCTCACTGCGGACCCTGCCCCCCTTCACCTGCTGCCTTGAATGGAGGAAGCCCCCTGAGGCCCCCTCCAGAAGCAGACAGAGTGGGAGCTTCACGCAGCCTGCAGACCGGGGAGCCCATAAACCTCTTCTCTCTGCACAGTGCCCGACCTCAGGCCTTCCTTACTGGGACTGAGACCAGTGAAGGTTTTGTAGATCATGATAAGGAACTTTCCACTAGAAGCTTGAGCAGCCACAGAGGAGTTTTCTTTCTTTCTTTTTTGTTTTTTGTAAGCAGGTGTTGGGAATATGAGATTTGTGTCTGGGAGAAATCACTGGCAGGTATGGAAGAGAAAGAGAGGAGCAGGTGAGGTGCGGTGGTGAGGTGAGGAGAGAACAGACTGCTGGATTGTTTTCTAGGTGTGAAGCTCACAGTCTGGGGGCCTCACCCTGCGTTCTCCCGCTCTCTATCCACGGGACACTGAGAGGCCTGTGCAGAGACCCCAGTCTCACCCTGCACTCTCCATCCACAGGGGACTAGGAGGCCTGTGCAGAGACCCCAGTCTCACCCTGCTCTCTCCATCCACAGGGGACTGGGAGGCCTGTGTGGGAGACCCCAGTCTCACCCTGCTCTCTCTGTTCACAGGGGACTGGGAGGCCTGTGTGGGTGACCCCACTGCTCACCTGCACTCTCCATCAGGTGCTGGGTGGCTGACACTTTTCTGCTCCCTTTCAGGTGGATGAGCCCCATCTGAAGAGTCTGGCTGTTGTACTGTGAGCAGAAATGAAGTGTCACTTCCAGGCTGACACATTTAATTGTCCCTGGAAGAGCTTCCAGCAGCATCTTCCTTGTGTGATAAGGGGGAAGCTGTTATGTTTCAAAGGGCACAGCTCTAGATCACTGAGCCTCAGGCATCACCGAGTGTCCTGTAGGGTCATTCACACTCACAGTCATCAACATGGCCCTATACTCAGAAGCCCTGAGACGCAGGGACGTCTGACAGCACGGCATAGCCCACCCAGCCTGATGAATGCAGGGCGGCAGAGTTGGCCTCGCCTTGTAGGCGGCAGCTGCAGGGTGAAGGCACTGCGTTTCCTTACTGAGGTCCCGCGCACATTTCACAGGTGTCCCCTGAGAATGAAGCCATGCTGGGTAGAGTGAAGTGGACGTCCCTGTAGGTTTCTTAGAGCTTTAGGACACCCTGGTGTGCTGCGACTCTGTTCCCTCCCCTTGCCATCTGATGAGGACATCCGCTCCCCTCTCCGTCTTTTATTCACATTCTGAGGAACACAGGGAGATGCCAACTTAGACGACTTAGACCACCGTAATGGTCTAGGTGCCAAAAGTCCTGAGTCTGGAAAGGAAGGCGGGATCTGAAAGGTGGATTGACAAGAATGTGTCTGACTGGGTATTTAGAAGGACAATTACAGAGGTCACAGGGTCCTGTTTCAGTGCCCGTCCCCTTCTGATCGTCTCCCTGCCGTCTCAGGGTACATGTCCCTGCCTTTTCTCCTGCCTCAGGCAGAAATCTTGCTTCTGTCCCGCTGGGTGGGCAAAGGGCCATCCCTTCCCACCTCCCTGGGCCCCTGTCTAGCCCAGCTCCTTGGCGTCTGCCGTGGGACCGTCCCCTCACCCCTGCTTTTTCAGCGCCCTCACGGCACGCCCCGTGCCTGCCGCCCATTCTCCCCCTTTATCAGCCTTTATCAGCCAGGTCCTGTCTCTTCCTCTGCCCCCTTCCCTCTCTGCCTGCAACCTTCTGATTTCAAGATTGTTCCTTTTTAAGCACCAAAGAAGCCAAGAAAAGCTTCCTCTTTCTCGGCTTTAACAGGATTTCTTCTGTACAGTGAGGATGCAGTCAGAAGACCGCACTTGAGGACCTAGAAGGCCACAGGTGGCCTCAGGCAGCAGGCTCCCCACCCCCGAGTCCTGGCTGAGGGCTGAGACCCCACAGCCCTCTCATGCTGGACATGCAGGGGCTCTCTTTATTTTAAACCTCTGGCTGTGTTACTTCCTTCCTCAGAGAAACATTGAATGCCTGCTCTGTGCCAGGAACTCCTCAGGGTGGCAGGAACACAAGGACAAAGAAGATAAGCCTGTCCCCTTGAGTTGGCCAGCAGGAGTCCATCCAGCTGAGCAAGCCACTGCCCCAGGAGTGACGGTGTGCACAGGGCATCAGAGAAACCTCCCCAGGACACGGGGCTGGAGCTGAACCTTGAAGGAGTCAGCCAGACAGCGGGGCTGGGGGGAGTTGGTGCAGGTGCACAGAGGCGGCCACATAATGCCCCCAAACTGTGGGTGCCTGCTACTCAGGTCTGCTCAGGGCTACCTAGGAAAATGCTCTCCAGAGCTCACCAGCAGCTCTTGAAGTTCCAGCTGTCACTCTGAAAACGTGTGCCACTGCAGTGACTGTGGCCACTTGCTCTCCAGTGACCAGGCTTGGGCTCTCTGATCCGTCGGCTTCTGGAGACTCCTTCCTTCTGGTTCTTTTTGTGCTTTGCTCACCACGCTCCCTTTTCTCCTCAAGTCTGTCTTAGATGCCGATGTCCCCCAAGCTTTCCAGACCCTTCCTCCTCTCTCCCTCCTCTCTGTTAGCAATTTTACGCATCCCACCTTCTCCGGACTTTGAAGTGACCTCCAGCTCTGCCTCGCCCGAGTGCTCCCCGAGTGCTGCCCCCCCCCCCAGCCTGCCATGCACTTTGTGTGAGTCTGAATTTGCATTTGTTGAAAACAGTAGTGTAGCTCATAGGCGCTGTAAAGGGCTACGTAGGCACTCGTGCCAAGTGTCAGGTGCGAGCTGATGGTTTCTGACAGTGCCAGGTGGAAGCAGCGGGGGATGCCGAGGCCTCCCTCTGTTAGCCCCTGTGAGCCACCGAGGAACAAATCTGCTTTTAGTTTCTACATCATTGTGAATGGAGTTCTCCAATTTAGGCATCCTGGGAGGGACGTGTGTTCTCATTTTGTCCAAAGTATATTACAGTGGATTTTTTTGTGTATGTGTGAATTGCTCTATGAGCTGATCCCTGTATTTGTTTTATTAGCAAACCCCAATTGAGTTTGTACGTTGATTGAGTTGCCTCTGGGATGCCACAGGGGAGGCTCACTGCTCTGCAGGTTTTTTGCATTTCTGGCAGACCTGGTGGGTCCTGAGTGTGCCACTGTCTGATCCTTCTCAGTCCTCCCAGGCATGCTGTGTCCACCTGCCATGTCTCCGGCCTCAGCGGTGGCCGCCCTTCAGATGTGGGGGTCCTGGCCCCCCACATGAGCAGACATAAAGCCAACTGAACTGGGCAGGTGGAGTGCGTGACAATTAGGCTCTGTGACTGGGCAGGTGGAGTGCGTGACAAGTAGGCTCTGTGACTGCACCCATGGGCGCCCCTTCACACGTGTCACCAGCACTTGGAAAAGTAAAGTTAACCGTCGCCTGGGGAATGAAGATGGCTCTAAGTTGTCCCATGCCAGGCAGTGAGCAGAGACCCTGAAAAAAATAATCCTCTGGTGAATGAAGGAGTTCTAGCTTGGTAAGTGGTGCTCACTGTGTTATCTGAGCCTCTAACGAGAGTCCTCTAAAATAGTAGCCTGTTTTAAATTGTACACGAACTTTGTGGACACCTGTATGACATCACAGGCTCCTCCGAGTGTTACAAAATCAGTGTTATCTTTTCTTTTTTTAATTGAAAAAGGGAAACAGAGAGTTCCTCAGAGATTTAATAAGAATTGTTAGCCGGAGCAAGAACAAGACCCCGTCTCTTCAAAAAACATAGAAAAAGTAGCCTGGCATGGTGGCATGCACCTGAAGTCCCAGCAACTCGGGAGGCTGAGGCAGGAGGATCACTTGAGCCCAGGAATTGGAGGTTGCTGTGAGCTATGATGCCACTGCACTCTGGCCTGGGTGACAGAAAAAAAAAAAAGGATTGTCAACAAATACTGCCAGGTGCTGTGGGAGACTCTGGTATTTAACAGTGATGGAGACAGAGCCTGGGCTTTTGAGGACTGAATCCAGCAGAGGAGAGAGATAGGTCAGTAAAGGATCAGGTGATCAGGGGATTGCGATATAGGAGGAAGTGCGGGATGCAAAGGACCGGAAGGGGGCTACTTCACCTGGATTTCGGTTTGGGGAAGTTTTCCCAGGGAGGTGACATGCATTCAGCCATGAGTTGTTAGAGTCGGTGCTCTGTGCCATAATGTGACAGATGTTGGGGACATGGTAGGGAAGGAAAGCCCCTGCCCTGCCGGGTGTGTTGTCAAGGCTGAGACCTGAGGGTGATGAGCAGGAATTGGCAACACATTTCCTGAAAGTGGAGAGGCCCAAGAGTAAGTGCTGGGTGGAAGGATGAAGCTCAGGTGGCACCCAGGGCCGGGGTCTGGCACACAGGGGAACCCAGGCCCATCTGCTAAGTAATGCTTAATTAGCACGCTTGGGTGACTAAGGTCAGTAATAGGTTGGGTGCACTGGGAGAGGTGGGAGGATCACCTGAGCAATAACAAACATATTTCTTGGAAAAAAAGAAATGAACAAATTTTATAATGCTACATTTCATTAAGAAATGTTTTGAAAGTTGCCTTTTTGTGAAATGAGAACTTTTTCATAGTAGGGTTTAAAGATTTAGCAAACTAATGGATCAACAAACTGTGGTATATGTACACCATGGAATACTACGCAGCTATAAAGAAAAATGGAGACTTTACGTCCTTCATATTCACATGGATGGAGCTGGAAATTGTTCTTCTTAGCAAAGTATCACAAGAATGGAATAAAAAATATCCAATGTACACACCCCCATTATGAAACTAATTTATACCTTTCATATATGAAAGCTATAACCTAATAACAGCCTAAGAATACGGGGAGGGGGAAGAAAGAGGGGAGGGGGATTGGAGGGATCACTTCTGTGGTTTATCTTACAGGGGTACAAGTGAATCTTTCTAAGAGTAGAATGTGAACGTTTTAAAACAATTACTCAGAAAATGACATGAAGGCTATGTTGACCAGTTTGATGGAAGTGTTTCGGATTGTGTGTGAAAACCCCACACTGTATCCGAGAAGTGCATTAATGTACATAGTTACCATTCAATTAAAAAAAAAAAAAGATTTGGCAAACTGGGGTCATCTTACATCTCCCTCTGACTTGGGAGCGCTGCGTAGGGACAATGTACGTGCCATAGATCGGTGCCACCCTCCCTGCAGAACACTGGTCCTATTTATTACATCTGGCTTCTCCAGTTTTTTAGCTGATTGCTCTCCAGCCCTTGTGAAGTAGGTGGAGGCGGTGAGACTTCACAGCCGTTGGAGACGTCCTGTCCCACATCCTTCTGTGGTCATTGATGTCCCCAGCATGGGGAGCCTGGACTATTTTAGGTGGTCACATATCTGTAATTTTTTTGTTCAGTTTTTGTCTTGAATCTTTATTTGAAGCTTCCATTATTATTTAACTTTCACTTGTGAAGACTTCTGTCTTCTCCACTACAGCTCTTGTGCCTCGTGACATGCTGGTTTGTGTCGGAAGGTTTGGCTCAGATGAAGGAGTGTTGCTCGAGGGGGTCGAGGTTTCCAATTAATCAAATGAAAGGCAGAAGGAGGAGACGGTTTGTATTATCTTGAGAGGTCGCTAAGCCACCACTAAACTGTTCCTTCATGGGATAATCTCCCAAGCTCAGTGGGTTGGCCTGGGTAAAGTGCCGTAAGTCAAAAGGCTATTCACATAATCAGGATTTCCTTTAAACATTGCCATCAGAGTCCTGGAGAACATTGTGGGAAAAAATTCAAAACAAAACAAAAATAGTCATCAGAGGCGTTGGATTTCCGAATCCAATGTGCTAAATTATTTTTATATAAATGACATAATAAAGGAAAAAAATAAAAAATTTCAAGGAATTAGTGCCCCTCTCTCCTCAAATGTCCTCCATCCACTTCCTGCCCCGACTGTGATACTGAGAAGTTTTTGAGGGATTGAGAACTTTCAGGTGATACCAATCATTCCTGAGCTAGAAAAGGATGAAAATAACTTTATCCCAAACTGTTTAACACAAATGGATGTGATCATCCCGACGTAGTCACTTAACTGCGGTTTAATAAAATAACGTGACCGCCCCCTGGTTTCCTCCCGTCCTCCCCACCCCCCTGGTTTCCTCCCGTCCTCCCCTCTTCCCCTGGCCACTTGGCCACTCATCCTTCCACCTCTCCTCTGACCTGTCCTGTTCCTCCTCGGCTCCGGGCTCCTGGTACCACTGGTGCATCTGGAGAATGGCCTCCCCCTCACCTGCTGCACTCCACTCAGCCTCGGGTTTCACCTCCAACAGCCCTTCCTGAGGGAGGCCATCCCTGAGACCCAGGAGGAAGTGCTGCCCCTCTCTAATTCTGCATCCTCAAAACCTGCCAACTCTCCACAGCAGTGGTTACCACCGGGGTGATATTAGCTCTCAATTCTAAATTATCCACTGTAACACACACTGGATTTAATAATGCTTCTCTTTTAAGATGCCTCCTGTTCACTGCCACGTGTCAGGTGCTACCCAAGGAGCTGGGGGAGTGGCAGGGAAAGCCCTCTCTGTCTGCAATGAGCCCCTCTTCTGGGGGGGGGGTATGGACCTTTTGCAGATGTGTAGTGTGGTGACAGGTGGCCACAGTGTCAGGAGGAACTGGTGAAGGGGCCAGAAAGAAGAGGGCTAGGCTTTTCCCCGGAGTGGCCGGGGCCGGGCCCTTTGGGGAGGTGAACTGTGTGCAGACATGAGTGAGACAAGAGGGTGACACATGGGGACATCTGGAGTGTGGCACGTGCCCAGCAGCAGAGGCCCCACTGGGGCTATCTATGCTTGGGGTGTAGGACCAGCAGAGATAGCGGAGGGGCTGGCAGAGGGGAGCAAAGGAGAGAATAGTGGGAAAGGAGGGTGCAGAGGGGGATGGCTGAGGCCAGAGGTGACTGTGGCCAGAGTGCAGCCGGAGGTTTTCAGCAGAGGAAGATGGGAAGTTGTTTTGGAAGGATGGCTTTGGTCCCCTGGTGGGGGGTGGGGAGTAAGTAACAGTTGGCCCATGGAGTTGGGGACAGCAGGGGCAGCTCTGTCCTACTCCAGGTGTGGGATGGCATGGGCCAGGATGAAAGTGGAGGGAGGGCAAGCAGCTGGATTTTGGATGCAGTCTGAGAGGAAAGAGGGCAGGGTTTGCTGAGGGGAGAAAAGGGAGTCAAGGCCGATTCGGGACTTTTGGCCTGGGAACCTGGGTGGGTGATGGCTCTGCTCTCCCACAGGGATCAGGAGAAAAAGGTGTAGGGTTGCCCTTAAAGGAATGGGCTCCAGAGGCCACGGGCCCAAGTTCCAATCCCAAGTCAGCCCTTTCCCACTGCCAGTTAATACCAGTTTCCTGACCTGTGAGGCAGGGATTAGTCATAACTGGTAAGGGGCTCCTGAGGATGGAACGGATCTGAGAATTGAGGCAATGTGGTCAGCAGTTATCTGTAATGATGTGTTTAGTATTTACCTGCTCTCCAGGGCCTGGTCTGCGGCTGTTTGGTTTACAGCTCTTTTTCTGGCCCTGACATCGCCTGGGCACTAGAGGAATCCAGGCGTCCCCGTGGGTGCAGCCCTGCTGTGGTGCATAGCACACCCCTCCACCGGAATAGTTGTGCAGTGGGCGTCCTACCCAACCTTACATGGCATTCTTGGTTGTTTTTCTTCATTTGCATATATGCAGAGAGCAGATAACTTCTGCTGCTCTTGCCTCGTAAGACAAGCTTTTAAAAATGAAATAAAAACGGGCAGACTCAGTTCCCGATGACCTGTCATGTTCGCCTGACTGTGACTGTAAGTCCATAAGTGGATTGTCCTCTCCTCATCCTCAATGCTCATTTTCCTCTGTGCACTGCATTTTAAAACAAATGGAATGTTAATATCTTTTCTACCTTGAGCTTTTAAAAATGATCTTAACTGATATTGCCTTGATGGCATCCGTCTGGTTTTAAAGTCTTCTGCTCTGTCCTGACTGGGCATAGAGGGAGTGCTGTGAGGGCCTCACGCACAGTGGGTGCTGCTGTTTCTGTTGGCCTGTGGACGCTAGATGGCTGTTTCACGCACCGTGGACACTGGATGGCTGTTTTCCACACAATGGGGGCTGCTGTTTCTGTTGGCCCGTGGACACTAGATGGCTGTTTCACGCACAGTGGGCACTGCTGTTTCTGTTGGCCTGTGGACACTGGATGGCTGTTTTCCACACAGTGGGTGCTGCTGTTTCTGTTGGCCCGTGGACACTAGATGGCTGTTTCACGCACAGTAGGCACTGCTGTTTCTGTTGGCCTGTAGACACTGGATGGCTGTTTTCCACACAATGGGGGCTGCTGTTTTCTGTTGGCCTGTGGATGCTGGGTGACTATTTTGTGCACAGTGGGCACTGCTGTTTCTGTTGGCCTGTAGACGCTGGATGGCTGTTTTGCACACAGTGGACACTGCTGTTTCTGTTAGCCCCTGGACGCTGGATGGCTGTTTTGCGCACAGTGGGTGCTGCTGTTTCTGTTAGCCCCTGGATGCTGGATGGCTGTTTTGCGCATAGTGGGTGCTGCTGTTTCTGTTAACCCCTGGATGCTGGATGGCTGTTTTGCGCACAGTGGGTGCTGCTATTTCTGTTAACCCCTGGATGCTGGATGGCTATTTTGCGCACAATGGGCACTGCTTTTTCTGTTAGCTTCTTGACACTGGATGGCTGTTTCCAGGCATCTTAGACCTAAAACTGAAGGGCAGTCTGCCATTGTGGAGGGGCTTGTCATACGCATTTGGCTGCTGGAAAACGTAGGATGAGTATTTGTGCCCCTTTTCTGTGCAGGCACACACTCATATTGCCCAGGTCACATGGAGAGCTGTTGAGATTCAGTGCCCTGTGTGAGGAGTGCTCATGGGACAGGGGAGACATAGACCACAACTTATCTAGGGTGCTGCTTTTGGGGGTACTGAGTTTCAGAGCTGAGATTTTGGACTTGGCCATTCCATTGAGAAAGGATTGCTGATATGCAGTCCCAGTGTAGGGAGTGGGCAGAGACCCTAAGGCTGCAGGGGACAGTGGTGGGCATGCAGGCCTTGGTGGCCAACCTGGACACGAGTCTAGACACCTGGTTGTTCTGACCAGTTTGCTCATTTTGCAGAACTCCAGCAGTTTCTCCATCTGTAAATCGAGGTAGGTGATGTCCAGCTCCCAGGGTTCACAGTGATGAAATGTGGGTCAGCAGAGGTGTCCCTCTGCGGCAGCTGGTGTGTGCTGGTGCTCAGGCCAGGAGGGGAGAGAGGTTTAGAAATAATAATATCTTGGGATAATTTCAAAGGGAAAATGTGGCATTTGCAGAAGGAGCAGTTGCAGGGAGGTGGGACAGAACAAGTATTTCGAGGAGACATGTTTGGGTTTAGCCCAGTGGTTCTCAACCTTCCTAATGCCGCGACCCTTTAATGCAGTTCCTCATGTTGTAGTGACCCCCAACCATAAAATCATTTTCATTGCTACTTCATAACTGTAATTTTGCTACTGAATCATAATGTAATATCTGATATGCAGGAGACCCCCAAAGGGGTCGCAACCCACAGGTTGAGAACTGCTGGTTTAACCTTTTCGAGGGGAGCCCAGTTGGTGGAATTTCATGAGCATTTCCAACACTGTCACCCCGCTCCACCCTAGAACCTTCTTTGGAGAACAGTTTGACACCAAAATCTAGGTCTAGCTTACTATGCAAGGTCTGACAATTAAGTTCACAAAGGCATCCTAGAGAAAGTGCCACACGCCTCACTGCTGAAGGTCACTGTGGTCGCCTTCGAGGTGCTCCCCTGGGGAGGCTGTGCCTGGTGCCAGGGCCTGGTCCACCCTTCAAAGCTATTTTGGAACCCTTTTTCTGGAATGACCACCAGAGCTGTCATCATATGACACACAAAAGCACACAACAGCAGCAATGAATGCCACCCCATAAGACACCCCCACATGTCAACATGGACACAGCTGTGAGACACTGATATACCAAGGTTATAAAACCTTACTGAGTTGTTTGTACAGTGCTGCCAACATCAGTGCATGGTGGAAAGTTAGAGAACTTAATTGTCAGACCTGGTATGATGACATGTTTGATGGCCACTCCAGCAAAAGTTCCAAAATTGCTTTGAAGGGTGGAGTAGACTCTGGCATTTGGTGCATAGCTTCCCAAGTAGAGTACTTTGAGGGTGACTGTAATGATATTTGGCAATGAGGTTTATAGCAATTTTGTTAGGATGAGTTCACAAACTTAACTGTCAGACCTTCATAGATGAGGAGCTCTAAGCTCCTTATAAACCCTGTCTCATTTAGTTACTGTAACAGCCCTGAGACGGGCACCGTTATCACTGTTGCACAGACGAAGACACTGGAGCCCAGAAAAGAGAAATGACCTGTCCAGGGTCACCCTAGGCAGTGCTGAAGCCCGAACTTGAGTCCAGGGAGACTGTCTCCAATGTCCGCTCTTGGCCCCTGCCACTTACAAGTGCTCGTGAAGGCTGCTGGATGGGCACTGGGCTACGTGTAGGTGAGAACCAGAAAGTGTCTTTTAAAGTTCATAGGTTTGCATTGATTTTTTCCCCCAAGAAATTAGTCTTTCATATACTAAGATCATTGGTTCTGGATATACTATTTTATATACGAGTAGGGAAAAAGACATCATAGACTTAACTGTGACAGCAGTGGTCCTGACAGGCCTGGGTGACTCCTGTACAGGTCACATCAACCTCTGTGGTTTGACATTTCTTTCCTCTGTTATAGGGGAGGTGGCTTGGCTCCCCCTGTCTTTATGCCTGTGCCCGGCATTTGACGGGCACCTGTTTGGTCCACAACTCATGGCAAAGCGTGCGGTTCTGTCCGCTGGTGACTGCCCCTTTCTCGGCCCGTGAAGCAGGCAGTTGTAGCATTAAAGGAAACTCAGGTTGTTCACCTGTGAGAAACATTTATGAGGAGCCAGTTGACACCCACAACTCTGTGTGTGGATAGGCCTTTCTGGGGACTAGATCTCTGCTTTATGCGAAAGTAGTGTCGCTTCTCTGAAGGCTTTTTCAGGGGTCTCTCAGTTCTGCACAGGAACTCCAGGAGTGCTCGGAACTGCGCTGGGTGGTACAAACAGGCCTGGTTTTAGCCAGTTCTAATTTGTATTGTGTTTCTCTACCCTGTTTTTTTATGGTGCGGGGTTTCATCAAATACTGCGATTTACTATTATCAGACGATGCAGAAGACATAATAAAGCCTTCCAGGCAAGCATTGCCCAATAATTAGGCTGGATATGAACATGTAAGAGTACACCAAATTTTAAAGTTGCCCTCGCATTTCCCAATTCTCTTATGGAAACTAGTGGCCTTCTATAAATTGACTCAGTTTTGACTGAGTGTTCATGTACAACCTAGATATTGAATGATATTTTTGAAAATGTTCAATTCTTTTAGACTCTGCACCCTTCCCCTAGCCCCACTGACAACTAGACACAGCCTAGACTAGGCTGGGTACTCGGCCCCTACCAAGTTTGCGAATCTTCAGTTGATGATTTGTGGTTCATGTTTTTGGCCAGTGGAGGTAGGTGGGTATTTGTAGCCATTTTCAGTCTGATGGGATCTGAAACCCTGGACAGCTTGCTCAGTAGTTAAGTAAGCCCTGGTCTTCAAGCTGAGCTGTTCCTTGTCCAGAATGGACTTTATTAACCATTGTTATTTTCCTGCCCCTTCCTTTAAATGTCACAAAGTCACCAAAGTGTGAAAGATGAGACTGCATCAACGGTGGAGGTTTTAAAATAACGCTTCAGGGTATTTCTGGACGGCTCCTGCGCCCGACTTCCTGTTGCACTGTCTTTAGCCGAGTCCCACGTTCTCCTTTTAGAGTTTTTCCACGGCCACACTTCCACCCCTGCACCAGCTAGTTTATCTCAGTCTCAAAGTGTTAGAGAGGCTGTCTGACTTAATGTGGATGGAAACATCTCTGAAGAAATGAGTTGCACGAGCTACTTTAAAGGGAAAGAACTTGGAATCTGGTGCTATCTGCGCACAGAAGCCTCAGGGTCACCTTACCAAGTGAGTTGTCCACGATGGGCAACAGGATTGTGACCCCCCCCCCCCAGCAGCAATTTGGTTGCTGCCTAAATCATGATTTGGAACTTCTAGCTACAGTTTAGAGACCATTAGACAGACCTGTCCCCGTGGCCAATGGGATACTTCCCCATTAAGTGGGCTGAACTAATCCTACTATACTCAATATTTTGACCACTGCTTTTTTATGGGGTACTTAGGTAGCAACCAAATTGTTATTTTTGGGGGGGCATAATCATAATGCCCATCATGAACCAGCTGCCTTTGTAATGTGACCCCCCCCCCATGGTACATGGCAAGAGTCAAGCCTGCATGTCACGCGGGGGTCCTCTGTGTCCAGGAGGCCCCACTGGCTCTGTCTCCACCGTCATTCTGTATTGAGCTGTGACAGTCATGATACCCTCCACCAGTTACTGAGACTAGGTGCCTCATTGTAATTAATCCTGAGGGCACTCCCTGGCAGGATTGTTAGCATGAAGAACTGACCCTTTGGGGTTAAGTGACCTGTCTGAGGCCGTCAGAGGAGTCAGCATTCTGGGTGGCCGGGGATCCTCAACCAGCCGAGCTAAAGAGAACAAGCCCCAGGGTTGAGCTTCTTTCTGGGAAACAGCCTAGCATTTGGCCGTCACAAACAGTGCCCAAGTGCCTCTGCTTTGTAAATGTTTCCAACGATTCTAAGAGTTTTTAAAAAACCTTATTTTAAAAAATATTTAACATATTAATTACTCATCCCTCTGAATTGGTTTTAGAGGAAGCCTTTGAGCAAACCATGTTACCGTTGGGTTATTTCTCATTGCCTTCTAATTACTCTGTTTTGTTCTTTTCTTAGAAGCTTATGTCAGAGTTAGCAGCTCCTGGAACTTGCCTTCCTTGTCTGAATTTGGAACCAAGAACTCTCCGCACTGGCTTCCTGCAGATGGGGGGAGGGGTGGTGGCAAATGGCTTTTAGGAGCCCTGGGGACGCCTGGAGCAGGGGCTGCTTCTCCCAAACTGCCTGCTGGGACCTCCGACTGTGGCACCTTAACACATTTGAATAGGCATTAATCTGCATAGGAAGGATTTGTTAGGAATGTTAAGAACTGGGAGGATAGTTCTGCTTTTGAAGTTTAACTTGGTAGCCTTGACTGTAAGGGTGTGTGTGTTAATATGGCTGTGCTTTTGTAGAGGCAACTACTATAAAGATGTATGTGATTTTAGAATGAGTCTTACTGGCAGCTCCAATCAGCACAGAAACATCATCTCACCCAAAAGGGCTCTGTTGCCTGAAGGCAAAACTGCCGGGTTCCTTTCTGCCTTGCTCCAGATTCTGTCTGCAAAGTGCCGAGCTTCTCATGGAGCTAGACAGCAAATTCCATTATTAATGACATCTCAGCTTTCCCTCTAATTCGACAAATTTAAAAATAGAAATAGGAGAACTAATTGGATTTTTTGCTGATAATTGTCATGCCTTCATTTTAAATGTAAAGCAGTGGGTGTCCTAAGGGTTTGAAAAAGCGGCTTTGGAGACTTGGCTGGCGCCCACTGAGGACATATGGTATTAGTGAATATACTAATATTTGTTGTGCCATAAAGCGCTCACCGCTGTGATCAGAAGGCACCAAACTCTCGGGGCTGAAATCTCTGCTCTGAGCAAACTGCCAGATTATGCAGAAATAGAAGGGGGAGACTGGCATCTGTAGCCCCCAGTTTCTCCACGTTCCCAGGGCTTGTCTGGGTTTGGGGACTAGTGGTGATGATGGGAAGGGCCCGAGTTTGCTGGGGAGGATGAGATCCGCCGAGATGCGACTTGGAAATGACATCACAGCATATGGAGAGGGGAACACGTGGGCACAGACACTCACATTGGGCCACAGACCGTGGAGACGGAACGGGTGTGTACAGCAGCGGAGCGGTTGTGCTCTGAAGCCAGAGAAACCAGGGCTTGCGAGTCCCTGCTACCTCCCTGTGACACGGAGCAGTTTCCCACCCTGGCCGCGGTTCCCTTTTTTTAAATCAGGAACTGGCGTGGGAATCAGGTAGTGATTTCAGGAAAATGCTGGCCCTGCAGAGATGCTGGGAAGACATCAGTGCCCCTCCTCCAACCTTCCAGCTCTCCTTCCCCCTCTCGTCCACATGAGCAGACAGGTGTGCAGAGAATGAAATGAGCTGCCCAAGTGGTGCTAAAGCTCTTTTAGAATTTACCTAGCAGGCCGTCTGGTCTCCACCTGAAGGACGTCTCTGAGAGACCACCAGGGACACATGTAAAAGCAAAGGAGCGTCTTTATTTTCAAGCACATGCTCGGGTCACACCTCTGGACAGCACGGACAGCATGACTATGCAGAGGCGACCCTGGTACAGAAGTGAAGGTGGTTTTTAGACATTCTAGGGTGACAGCCACTGGGTGATTGGTTCATTTTGGATCTGGCTGGGGATTGGTTATTAAGTCAACCCAGACAGGATTGGTTGGAACTCAGTCCCAGACAGGATTGGTTGGGGCTGAGGCTCCTTTTCACAGAAGGGCTGTGGCTCGGCGTTTTCTAGGAAGGGTCTTGCATCTGTTTCTGATAAGGGGGCTCCACCTGGGTTGGCTCTCCCCTCCCTGGGTGGTTCTGTTTGTGGTTTTTCTCTGTATTGGGCCTGGGGCTCAGTGTAGGGCCTACTTACAAAATGGAGTCTCTGCTGTCTCTTCAGTGGTGGAACTGAGACTACAGCTTAGTGTTAGCCCATTTGGCTTCTATGACAAAATTGCTCTAGACTCGGCCCTCACAGACAGGAGGAAGGAACTCGTGTCTCACGGTCTTGCGGTCCCTGATTGGTGGAAGTCTAGTGAGGACCCCCTCGCAGGCTGCAAACTGCAGGCTTCTCTCTGCGTTCTCAGGTGGTGGAAAGAGTGTCAGGGAGCTCCTCCTCTAGTCTCCTTTACCAGGGCACTAATCCCACTCACGGGTGCTCCACCCTCACTGCCTGATGCCATCCGAGGGTTAGGACTTCAGTACATGAATTTGGGGTGAACACAAATGTTCATTCCATCCCAAGCTCAGATCTTTTTAGCCCTGATGGTGTGATGCTTTGCAGATATACGAGTCAGGCTGACACGCGAGCCCGGTGAGCACCAAGGCTATTTAAGCTCCGTCTTCACCATGGTGGTTCTTTGCAGGCTTGAGTAAAGGCAGCTGGTTGGTCCCAGCAAAGCCGCCTGCCCTGTGGCTCACCACTGTCAGTTAAGGAGCCAAGTAAAAGCTCTTCAGTGTCTGTGCACTTGGATATTTTAAAATGTCAAAATCTGTCCTTTCTAAAAAGAGGGGTGTGCCTCCGAGGTTTGACGGTTGACTTTTTGCAAATTTAACCAGTTCCTCATTGAGTTACATTCTAATTTCTCTTACCTTGACTTTTTTGATGACAGTCCTCATGGGCTCCTGTTGCCTTTTCCCTCCTCCCCCCAAGCTGTCAAGTAGTTAATAAACTGTAAATGAATGAGAGGGCCCAGGAGTTTTAAGGGAAAAAATAGTCTGTGGTAATACCATTATCCTATAATTTATCTGTTTGGTAACATGACCTACTGTACATCCTGATCTCTAAATTTAGGAAGGAGTATGCCTGTTGGGACATGTGCTCTGGTGAGTATGTACTCACTTTCCCAGCTCCACGTACTGATACTGCATTAGTGAAAGTTTGTCCCTAATTCTGGTTGATATCCCGACCACTCATGAGAAGTCATGATGTACTCAAAGCCTTTCAGAAGCCTCCTAATCGTCTACTCAATGGAAGGCTGTTAGTCTTCCAAGAAGGTCGAGTTTCCTCTGCTTCCCTTCAGGAAGGATTAGAGCAGCGGTTCTGCACCTGTGGGTCGCGACCCCTTTGTAACAATGAAAATACATCCTGCATATCAGATATTTACATTACGATTCATAACAGTAGCAAAATTACAGTTAAGAAGTAGCAACGAAAATAATTTTATGTTTGGGGGTCACCACAACATGAGGAACTGTATAAATGGGTCACGGCATTAGGAAGTTTGAGAACCACTGGAGTAGAGGATGTCACAGACGTCAGTGCATATAAACCAACAACACAGATTGCCGCACAAGCGGAGCTGATAAGTTTTGACGTTTCCATGAGTCACCCAGGCATTCCTTAATATTTCAGGAAGTTGTTTGGACAAACGTGGGCTGATAATTACCAAATAAATTTCTACCTCTCACCGTCTCCCTTTTAGAATCTGTTTCACAAGTGCGTCTGTTTTCTAAACTTGGAAAAATCTGTGTACTTGAGCCTTGAAAAAGACAATCTCTTAGCAACACGTAACAAGGAAGGGGGCAAATTAAGAAGTGTGTTGTGATTCAGGTCTGTCCTCACTGTTTTGGAAAGCACCCTGGGGGAAGGTGTGTTTTAAGTGGTCTACACTGTTTCATAAATTTAACATAAAAAGTATCAAAAACAGGAAAGGTGTGTTTTCCCCTCGGTGCCCTTTTTTCTTCGCCTCCCTACACTGTACATTTTTGCCCACTTGGACGACATACGTGGGCATTCCTAATTAAGAATTAATTAAAATTGTCTGCTTGGAGGGCTTTCTGCTCTGTACTTAATTAACTTAGAAAACATTGCCGTGATAAGCAGATGGATCATAAGAGAGAATACAGAGTTCACCCTCACTTTAGACATGTACAATAATTCATTTAATTAACCTTGGAAGCACTTTTGCATCCAGTGAGCATCAGTAGACAAGGAATTGCCGCAGTGTTCATGCCCCTGTCTGCGTGCCATAGCCAGCTCCTTCAGGAGGGATAGCGGGTGGGGGCTGAGGGGTCTGCAGTGCAGCTCGTGACTGGGCTGGGCCATCCGGCAGGGGCCCTGGCTGCTGTAGGCTGAGGGCCTCTTTCCATCTGTGGTGCCCCTGCAGGCCATGGCTCTGTCTCTTTCTGTGTCCCTGTGCTGTCCTCCACTTGTGACAGATGGTCTCCCCACCTTTTGTGTCTTCTGTTCCCCACATTCCTTAAGTTCGACAGAGCCCATCATGGCTTCTCAGGGTGAGACTTCTGAGAACTCACTGCTGGTCTGGTGGGTCCCACAGCTAGTTGGCACATACCTCGTGTTTCTTGGTTTAGAGTCCCAGGGGTCCTCAAACTTTTAAAACAGGGGGCCAGTTCACTGTCCCTCAGACTGTTGGAGGGCTGGACTGTGGGCCCCGGGATGAGCCAGCTGCTAAGCAGGTAGCGGTGGCAAAAACACCCGGGGGGCCAGATAAATGTCCTAGGCAGGCCACATGTAGCCTGAGGGCTGCAGTTTGAGGACGCCTGGTTTAGACCCTTGAAAGAGAGAATCTGCTGGACTCAGCTGAAATTATTGAGCCGGGTCACAAAGGTAGATGGCCATCCCCAGGCATGTCCTTCCCTAGATCCCACACCTGTGCAGTTCCCTGGGCTGGGAGATGCAAAGTGTGCCCATGTGTGGGGAACAACGTCGGTCCCTCCAGGCCTGGGACTCCTGCTGGGTAGGTCACTATGCCTTCATTGTGTCACCTCCTTCCAAGGCTCCCATGTCTGTCTCCATGTCAGGTTTCCACCAAAATCTTTAAATTGTGTGTCTAGAAGTTTTGACTTTTCATTTCTCTATTCTTCCATAAAAATAAGTAACATTTAAGTCAGTGACAAGGACACTGCTGCCTAAGGCTGTGGTGAATGTGTGTGGTGTGAATTGTGAGGTGCTGTGGTTTTATTTTGTTTTATGATAATGAGGGGAGTGAGGGAATATAAAAAACACTGGCAAATTTTTATAATGCTTGGAAGCAAACATCACTGGAATAATTAGGCCAGGACTTCCTGTCATCCAAAAGAGCTACTTTATGAAACACAGAGAAAATGGACATTAATTATCAAGGGAGCTGAGCTAGAAAAGCTCCCCCTACTGCGGTCTCAGGCTTTAGAGGTGGGAGAAGCCCCTGGAGGGCTGTTAAACCAGCATCTGCTGAGTGGGTCCGCGGGTGCAGGACTCGCCCCTCTATGAGTCCTGGTGGCGTTGCTACCGTCGGTCTGAGTAGCTGAGAACTTCTACCCGGTGCTCTGGGTCTTCAACTTAGGAAGTTCTGAGTCTGGGAAGATAAGTTAGTCGGGCTTGTCCATTCAGGGTCATCTGTTCAAAATGGACTCCCACCTCCCTGAGGTGCATGGAAACTCCCATCAAGGAGGACTTCTCCTTAGTTGTCCTTGGAATTTTGGCTTTTCCTCTCCTCTATATTCAGTAAATATTTAGCACCTATGGTATACCTCACCTCTCCCACCTCCTTCTCCCCTCACTTCCCCCACGTTCTTCTCCCCCCTCACTTCCCCCACCTCCTTCTCCCCCTCACTTCCCCCACCTCCTTTCCCCCCTCCCTTCCCCCACCTCCTTCTCCCCCTCACTTCCCCCACCTCCTTCTCCCCTCCCCTTTCCCC
>NW_003852533.1:1672356-1676709 GCF_000181295.1 Otolemur garnettii | reverse complement strand
ACCTCCCTTCTCCCCCTTACCTCTCCCACCTCCCTTCCCCCCCATTTCCCCTACCTCCTTCTCCCCTCCCTTCCCTCACCTCCTTCTCCCCCTCACTGTCCCCACCTTCCTTCTCTCTCCTAAGTTCCTGCACTGTCCTCCCTTTCCAAAGGTAGAGGTGAATAACTAGAAGAAGGCACTGAAGCTGACAAAACACTTAAAACAGTAACAATATAAAATTACATAATTTTAGAAAATATACACTGCCCAAAAATACAGACTGAATTTTTATTTATTGCGATAATGCTATTTGGTAGAGCTTAATACCTTTTCAAATCATCTTTGTATGTTTTATTGAAGTTGAGCTTATTAATAAGCCTTTTAGATAGGGTGGGCATTACTTTATTTTAAAAATACTGAAACATGGCCAGATGAGGTAGGTCAATGCCCATTATCCCAGCACTCTGGGAGGCCAAGGTAGGAGGATCCCTTGAGCTCAGAAGTTTGAGACCAGCCTGAGAAAGAGCAAGAACAAGACCTTGTCTCTACTAAAAATAGAAAAATAAAATTAGCTGGGTATCATGGCAGGGGCTGCCTGTAGTCCCAGCTACTCAGGAGGCTGAGGCAGGAGGATCGCCTAAACCCAGGAGTTTGAGGTTGCTGGGCCCTAGGCTGATGCCATGACACTCTAGCCTGGGCAACAGAGTGAGATTGTCCCCCCAAAAACAAAAAATACTGAACCAAGCGAGGTGGCAGGCCTGCCCCGTGCTGTGCATGGCCCTGCTTTATGCACAGGGATGAAGACGTTAAAGGTCTGAGCATCTCAGTGCCCAACACAGCTGGTTTGAGGCAGAAGCTGGCCATCTCCTGGGTTAGTCTGGGGTCTTTTTTCGGGGTAGCTGGCTGCTCCCTGACACAGCCCCACTTCAGAGGAACAGCCTCTAGCATCAACATCTCACTAGACTATAGCCACTGCACACTCTGTGCCTGCACCCCAACTCGCCCTGCACTGTCGCCCCCGTGCGTTGCCTTTTCTCATTTGTTTGATGCCACAAGAGTTCCTGCCCCGGGGCCTCTGCCGTAGAAGCTGTTCCCATCACTATCGCTGAGTAAAACACACCCCAGACTCAGTGACTAGTGCGCAGCTCTCATCTGACCACAGTCTGCAAGGCAGCAGGGCCTGGTGATGCTTTTTCTGCCCTGCGTGGTATTGTCGGTGCTACATGTCACTGGGAGTGTGATTGTGGCTGTGGCTGGACTGTCCACGGTGGCCTCATGGCACATCAGGCTGGCACTGAGCTCAGGAGCCTGGGTGGGGGTGTCCTGACTGAGCCCCTCTCTCTGCACCCTCTTCTCACTCAGTAGGTCGCCAACCCCGTGTCTAGGCGTTAGCCCGAGCTTCTCTTCTTGGGGGTGGTGAGCAGATTCCCAAGAGGCCAAAGGTGGAAGTTCTAAGACTTTTTAAGACTTGCACTTCAGCTCTCAGAACCTCAACTCTGCCAGGTGGTGTTGGTGAAAGCAGGTCACAGGCCCGACCCAGGTGAAAACAGAGGGATAGATATCCTCTTGATTGGGGCGGGGGTCACGTGCATACAGGGGAGGAACTTACGGTGTCCAACCTTGGAAATTTAACATGAAATATTTATGTTTGTCCATTTGTTCCCTACATTCTGATATCACTTAATAAGGGTGTGTCTTTACTGCCCATAAAATGTCTTCAAAAATCTCAAATCATAACACTAAAACAGAAAGTCTTTGTTTACATAGAAAGTCACAGAAACAGCAACAGGATGTAAGTTTGGTATTAGTAAAGCAAATTCTGTTAAAAGAGTGACCTTAGCTGCTATTCTGGCAGAGTAACAACCGAGAGGTTTGGGGGACCTGAAACAAGCTGTGTTACAGAGTTACGGCAGACGTGTCGCCTCCCAGAAGACAAATTATACAGCTCAAAGCGGGGCCGTTGGAAGATCCCTTGAACAGATGAAAGGCATTTCAAAGCACTAAGAGGCTGGTGCATCCTGTGAGGAAGTTGCCCAGGAATGTTTCAGAGGCGTAGAACATCAATTTATGAAACCTCCTGCTGACTTTGAACTACAGCTAGTTATTTTCTAGTGATTTGTGACTTAACTGAAAAGTACGTGAGTTTAGACAGGTCAGAAATGCTGATGAAAAACTCACATGTCTCTAATGGCGCTACGGTTTTTCTGGAATGTGGAAGATGCTGAAATGATGAAGGGCATGAGCTGAGACTGTGAGAAGCAGCTATTCCGGGATACTTTGCACAATTGCTGGCGACTGAAAATTACAGCCGTTCTTTAATCTTAAACTGCAAAACAATTCCTGAGAAGGAATCCTTCCCCGAAGATGTCATTGTACATGTGTGCACCTGTGCGTGTCTGTGTGTGCACCCCCACGGATTTTGACCAAGCTGAACAAGAAGTGACTCAGTTGTCTGGGAAAAAAATGTCCCAGAGCCCCACCCAACCCACCTAGTAACAGTCCTCCTACTATACAGGTTCCCAACGCCTTTCACAGATGTGTATCTCACCAGTAAAGACTAAACTCGCGGGAGAGTATAGTGACTCACCTGTAATTCCATTTTCAGACCTAGACAACTGCTATCTTGTGTGGTACTTTGAGTTCCCAAAGAGTCTTGGTTAGCTAGAAAGGCTTTTGTTGGGGTGCTGGCAAGATCAAGGATGCCAGCCTCAAACTGGCGCACCGAGTGTGGGACAGCAAGACGGGTGTTCCTGGGGCAGCAGCGGAGCTCGTGATGGGAAAACCGGGCATCAGGACAGAGTCACAGTGATTCAGAAGGGTCACACTGGGCACGTGAGGGGGTGTTAGGAATATCTTACCAATGTATTTCCTTTTTCGTGTGGGCACATGATTGATGCATGATGAGTCTAATTATCTAAAAGCTTTTCAATAACTAAGTGGGAGAGGCAGGAAAGCAGTGTGTCATGGTGGACTTGGCAGGGCATTTTTCTTAGCAGTCTGCAAACTGATGGTTCATCTTATCAATTATATCATAAACCGAGTCACTGTGCCGGGCACTGAAGCCTAAAGCTGCAGTTTTCATGGAGTTTCCATTCTAGGTACAGAGGGAATTAATACCTCTCTGTTCAAGTTCCCACATGGAGCGTGTTCTCCTGAGAGGGTAAAGGGCAGGATCGCAAAGCTCTTACTTCATTTCTATGGGAAAATGTGCTGTAGATTCCAACTAGCACAGTTTTAAAGGGAGTAAGGGTTGGACCTACTCTCTCGTTTCCTCCGTGTGTGGTTCAGATTCCCAGGTGACCGGTCAGTGCTGAGGGCCTTGCTCAGACTCCATGAATAACCACTGAAGGATTTCAAAGGCAGGTGAACGCGAAGGTTTCAGGTAACAGCTGCCTGCCTTTCAGGGGCTGCTGAGCCAGCCTCATTGTTTTCATGACAATGCCTACAGATCACAGATGTTCGGGAACCTTTTTATTTTTTTAATAGGCTTTATTTTTTTTAGACTTTACTTTTTAGGTCAGGTTTAAGTTCACAACAGAATTGAGCAGAAGGAACAAACATTTCTCATACTCCCCAGCCCACAGCTGCGCAGCCCTCATTACCAGCCTCCCCGGCCAGAGAGGGACACCGTCATCACCATCACCGTCCTCGGCTGGCGTTAGAGTTCCTTCCCGGCAAATGATAATGACGGGTACCCTCCGTGTGGCATCATACAGGACACCACGTGCTTCAGCTGCTCATCCTCCCACTCCCCTCACCCTGTCAACCATGGTCCTCATGATGCCTCTGCGGTCTTTCCCTTTCCAGGATTCCGTGTAGTTGGCGTCCCCGTGCGGCCTTCCTTACTGGCTTCCTCCATGTTGCAATATGCGTTTAAGGTTCCTCCGGGTCTCCATGGCTTGACGCCTCATTTCCCTTTGGATCTGAGTAATACTCCATGGTCTGGATGTACCATGGTTATCCCCCCACCTGCTGATGGCTTCTTGCTTGTTTCAAGTTTCCGCAATTATGAATACATCCCCCATGAACGTCTACATGCCGTTTTCACCTTCTTGGGGTAAATGCCCAGGAGTGTGGTTTCGAGATTGTCTGGCAAGAGTAGCTTAGCTTTGGAGGACCCTGAGCCACCATCGAGGGGGTTGTGCCATTTACTTTCCCAGATTGAGAGACTCTGGTCCACGCCCCTCCAGCACTTGGTGGTATCAGGGTCTGGGCCTTTGGCTCTGTCAGGCTTCTCAGAGCTGTAATTTGCGTTTCCCTGGTGATATGTGATGGGGGGTGTCTTTTCAGATATCTGCCATCTATTTGTCTTCTGTGGTGAGGTGTGCTCTGTTCACGTGAGTGTGAGGTGCTGTGAGTTTGTAGTGATTTGTT
>NW_003852533.1:1657036-1670473 GCF_000181295.1 Otolemur garnettii | reverse complement strand
GGTGCTGTGAGTTTATGGTGATTTGTTCGAGTGAGTGTGAGGTGCTGTGAGTTTGTGGTGATTCGTTGCATGGCAGTGGAGAAGCCGCACACAGTACCACGCTGGTGTTGAGGGAAGTACAAGCTTTTTTCAGATTTGACTGGTTTTTCCACTGGCGTCTTTTCTCTGTTCCAGGTCCCACCTGAATATATGATACCTTGGTGTTCTCATTACTACTGAGTCACTATGGAGCTGCACCTGCTATTTCATGATAGATAATCAGCAAATCGGAGGTCTATAAGAGATTCTTCCTCCCCCCGCTTTCCTAGGACCACGGGGTGAAAGGCCGCGCATGTTCAAGTGCGAGTCCGCTCGTGTCCATGGTGTGTGGCGTGATTCTCCCCAGCACTTGCTGTTCTTTCTCCTGTGAGGTCACATCCCTGACAAGGCCCTGCCTCAGTGGCTCTTCCCGTGTGTGGATCAGCAGCATGCGGAGTCTGAGGGAGGCCTCAGGCTCTGACCCTTTGTCCTGTTCTAACTGCCCAGAACCAGCTGTCTGAGGGAGGTGCAGTTATTGAAGGAAATGCCTCCTGTAGGCTCTGGTTCCAGAGCTTTGACTTGTTGGTCTGGGGCCTGGCACGATGTTTCTGAATTCCCCCCCACACTGCCCTGTAGTCAGGGTAGCAAGCCCAATCCGAAGAGTGTGCTCTGCACAGGTGACAGGGGACAGCCGAGTCCGGGTCCTCTCGCTCCCCTGTGCCCCTCTCACCATCGACGGGCTCAGTGGCCTGCTGTATTGCTCACTTTAAAGGCCTGCAGTGGGGTTTGGCTGCTGTTCTGATGGAAGAGGCCAGGAGCTGACCAGGATGCTCCTGTCGTGCCCTGCTGTGTGGGCCTGGGAGGCTTTCTACCTGGGACTCTAGTTCTCCCTAGTTAGAGGCTTCAGAAGCATCAGTGCCCCAACCTGAGTCCAATTCCAAGCCTCTATCCACAGAGCTGGCCAGCTAGTGGGGAGACAGAGGTCAGGGCTGGGGATGGCCTGGCTCACTGGGAGTCATGCGTGCTGCTTCATGAGACCCAGCCCCCCGAGGCTGTCAGGGGACCCGTCAGCGTCGTGGATGCAGAGAAGCAGATCAGTGGCCTCTCCCCTCCTTCACACATCAGGGGGTGGGGAACTGCAGGTAGGCGGCAGTGAGCCTGATGGAGTCAGAGGGGTGATAGAAGTCCTCCTTCCTCAGGGCCAGCCTCAGGGCCAGGGGCTAGACCGTAATAAACAGTCTCTGACCTCAAGAAGCATAAATCTGAGTAGAGGTCACTCATGGAAATAAGTATCATACGTGTGCTACAGTGATTCTGTCTAAGGAGTCTAGCAAAGAATTTTACAGAGGAGCTATTGAGGCTGTTTCCAAGGATGAACAGGCCTCTGCCAAACAGATGGGCTGCGGAGGGTAGGCTGGGGTGGAGGGTGGGCGTGCCCAGCAGAAGCAGCCACCGTCAAGGCACCCAGGCATGGGACTGGAAAGGCACGTGTGGGAGGGTCTAGAACATTGTTGAGTGTTTCTAAAGAATGTTAAACAGAAGCGACATCCGACTTGCATTTCTAAAATAAAGTGATTTTTTTCCTCATACAAAAATACCAGAAACCCAGAAAACATAATGAAGAAGTACTGGCCCAGATGGGGGTTTGCCCCTCCTGGTGCTCCCACAGCAGCCTCCCAGACCTGACTTACTATTTAGGGGTCTGGAGCAAGTTGTGGAAAGATGCTTTGCCCTAAAAGGGGGGCACATCCCTGTCCTACCCCTATCCTGAGGTTTCTCGGGCTGCCTTTGCTCTGAGTGTCCTGCTCCGTCCGTTTCTGGCAGCCACTAAAGCTGCCCCTGGGAGGCAGGGGGCTTCACTGGACACCATTCCTAACATTGCAGGCTGCCTCGCTCTGGGGTGCTCCAGAGGTTGGTACCCTGTGGCAAGGCCTTGGTCACCAGCCCCAGCTCTGGTGCCTGTCACACCTCTCACCACATGGGGAGACATTGCACAACTACTTAATCCGGGCTCTAAAGCAGTGGTTCTCAACCTTTCTAATGCCGCGAATCTTTAATATAGTTAAAAGGGGTCGCGACCCACAGGTTGAGAACCACTCTAAGCCTCCCTAAGGTGGCAGGAACCACGGCTGTCCAGCTTAACCTCCGTAACCTAGCAGGCTACCTGACACATGGCTGGTAGGTGTGTAACAGTTGTTTGCCACCTGAGTTAAGGTTCCAGTACGCAGAGTCATCACTGTAAATGGCTTAACATAGTCCCTCAGCTTCTGCACATGCGTAGATTAGTATTTTTTTAGTACCATTGAACATTTTCTAGTACTTGCTTTGTTTTGGAGTAACGTCGGTATTATTTGGCATGTTTCTTGCATTTTTGAGAACAGTAACCTGGGCAGTGTAAGAGCTGTGCTGTTGAATACGTGGCTGGTGGTGGCTGCCCGGGACAGTGTGAGTCTGGAACGTTTCCACTGTCACAGAAGCTTCCGTGGAACAGCGCTGACTGGACGGCAGATTGGTGGGAGAGAAACCAGAGGCAGGAGACTGGTTGGGCAGCTCTGCATTGTGCCAGGCGGGAGGTGGCAGCTGGCACGGGGACTGTGACAGGGTGCAGGGAGGGACGAATCACACAGCTATTTAGGAGAGAGAATCGACCTGATGGGGCTGAGGTAAGGAGCAGGTAAGGTGTTCAAGCAGAGAACAGAGTGCGCAGCTGACGCGGGTCTGTGTCTAGGTGCATGTGAGCTCACGGGATCTACTCCCAGGAGCTCGCATAGCTGGGGGCAGGCAGGCTGCAGCTGGCACGTCCAGCTGGAGCTTGCTGCCCGTGTGTGAGTCAGTCCCTTTCCCTCATCTCTGCTGGACATTCTCCCTCTCTTCTCCCCTCCTCTGCTCTTTCTCTTCTCTCCCCCACCTTGTTTTTCTCCCTCCCTCTGCCTTCTGCTGACTGTCGGCCCACCCAGGACACTCCTCTACAGTCCCCTGCTCGGGGACTCTGTGTCTGCAGAATCCCTTCTCGGCAGCACCTGATGGTGTTGGGCTGAGGACCCACCGGGAGAACACCTGTGTGCGCCCCAAGGCACTGTGCCCCCTCCATCATCAACTTTCAGGAGAAGACCCTCCCTCAGGCCACCCTCCCCAGACACACACTGGGTGGGAAACGCTGGGTGGTGTTGGTGAACCCCGATAAACTGACACTGCAGAGCTGGCACCGACGGCTCCCTGGTTTCTCACTCGTGCAATGCTGTGCACTCTTAATGCACCATGGTGGGGCGGGTGGGGTGTGGGGAGTAGCTGGTGGATTCTGTGGCTTGCTGAGGTTCTGAAGCGCTGCACCCACTCAGGAACATGGGCCCCAGCATTCAAGAGGGGTCTCGGCTGAGGGTGCAGGTGGTTCCCCAACACGTGTGGTGGTGGAACCTCGTGCAGGCTGTGCCAGTCATCTGGGGATGCTGGGAGAGCCCCCACAGCGGGATGTCTGTCCCAAGAGTCAGAGGGGAACAAGGAAGCAAGAAAAGGCTGAGCCAGACCCTTGAAGTGGAGCAGAGCACGGCCAGGTGAGTGCTCATGGTGAGTGCTCATGGTGGCTCTTCTCTTCCCAGCTTGGGGGAAGGGACAGATGAGGCCGAGGGCACATGGAGAGCACACGCTTGGAGTGCCAGTGAGAGTGACTGGCGTGGCCCAGGCATGCGGGTGTGGCCCTCCGATGCTGCCTTTCTGTGCAGCTTCGAGGCAGGAACTCGAGGGCCTGCTGGGCTTGGGCAGGGAGGGGCAGCCCCTACCTGGTCTCCGGGCTCAGCAGAAGAAACCGCAGAGGTTAAGATTCCTGGGATGGGTAGGAATTAGCCATTGAAGAGGGAGCCTCATACCTTGCCTCCCCAACAGTCCTAGGCAAACTTGATCTTCACAAACCACTTCTTTACCCCTTTAGAGCAGCATTTCACAGCCTAGTCTGCTCTTGTCTGGAAAGAGGTCTGTTTCCTATTAAATTGTGTTTAAGTTCCATCCCAGCCTCGTGTCTGTTTCCTCGCGTATCACGTACGGTTCTTCCATTTTAACAACCCCCTCTCTCCCCTCTGGCCAGTGAGCCTCCCTCAGGGTGGCACTCATTTCACTTCCAAACGTCTAAGGTTTATAGGTTTTGGAAAAATAAAGTTCTTTAATAATAAAGTTTTACAGACCTATGGACACCTGTTTTGGGCAGAAATAACTTCAGAATAGAAAATGTCTAGTCCAGACTTTCTACCCTCACTGCCCATCATGATCACCTGTGATGGTTCTCAGACATACAAGGTCACTCAGGTTGGTAATCCCAGCACCTTGGGAGGCTGAGGGGGGAGGATCACACATCCTCCTAAATGGTGACGTGTCCTCCCCAATGGTGACATGTCCTCCCAAAAGGTGACACATCTTCCCAAATAGTGGCGCGTCCTCCCCAATGGTGGCTCACTCAGCTGGTCTAGCCTTCCTGCCCCCTCCCCCACCTAGAGGCACGAAGTCAATACCACCAAACCCAGAATCCCACAGAGTGAAAATGGACCTCAGTGTTAAATATCAAGATCAGCTTCCAACAGGACAGAGGCCACTGGCCGTCACAGGTGGTGTGAATGAGGAAAGATGTTTTCCTATCCCAGATGCCATCTAGCCGTGGTTTTCATTTTTTTTTTTTAAGCAGCTTAACTGTATGTCCAGCCACATCTTAGAGCTCTGCCTCCAGCCACCACCATTTCCTGAGACCCTTCTAGGGGAATGGTAGCGTTCCTTAAAACACAGTTAAAAACCCAGACTGTCAAGTGTTAAAGTTAGTTCTGCCTTGAGCAAAAGCTAAAATCAGCGAAAATAGTTTCAAATTGAAGCCAGCTGTTCCATCATGAGGACTCAAACCATGGGCTGTTATTTGCTCCTGAGGTTTCCTCCTCCGATGATCTTCCAGGACGCCACACCCTGAGGGGCGGAGGAGGGATAAAGAGCATCTTTCCCTCTCCACACAGGTAGCCTTTTAAAATAGGGAGACAAGGTGCTGAGCAGTAGTGGCGTGCGGCCCGAGTTAGATGCCAAGACTGAGGCCCGCGGCCTACCCCGTCCTTCCTTGCTCTTGAGAGAGTCTGAGTGGCCATCCTCGCAGAGCCAAGATGACAGTGCTCAGTTCACAGCCTCGTCTGGGAGCTGGAATCTGGTGCGAGCCTCTGCCAGTGGCTCGGGTGTGTTTTGGGTGGCTTCACCACACACTGTGGGTGTGACTCCTGCATGTCCCCCCGGGTGGCTGCACTAGACCCCAGAGCAGAAAGCTTCAGGGTTACAGGCAGTCTGGGTCCACGTGATCTGACAGGTCTGCTTCATCTTAGTGTGGGACTAACCCGCGTATCTCAGGAGGAGTTGAGAGAAATTAAGGGACACGATTCCTGTTAAGGCTTTTGCAGAGCGCCTGGCAGGCGGTCAGCTCAGTTGATATTAATTACTATTGCCATATTGGATGGTGGCTTGGAACAAAATGCTTTCTGTCCTTGAGGAGCTTATAATTTAAGGGTAGCCGAGCAGTTGGAAACTGTTGGTTCATGTAATAAATACTTCAGTGCCAAGTCCTGGTCTAGGAGCTGGGAACTTGGGACAGAATGATCAGAACTCTGCCAGGGATGACTTTGATCTACTGGGACAGATGTGTGGGGACGGTGGGTCAGTAGAGCATTCGGGAGGGGTGGGTTGAGCGGAGGTAGTTTAAGAACTGAAGAGTTGGTCAGGGTGAGCCACTCGGCAGGTGGGGGAGGGCAGGGAAGGCGCTTTAGACTCACAGGCCCGACCCCAGTGGAGGGCTATGAGAATTCACAGCAAGAAAATTTAAGAGCAGACCAGAAGCCTGAGCAGTGATTCTAGAAGCAGAAATTGAGCCAGGCCAGGGCATCGGCTGCTCAGTACTTGAAGGGCAGCCGTACTCTGCAGAATGTGCCCACTGTGGGGTGCCTTGGTGGCCTCCCCTGTCTGTGCCCCACATCAGCAGACCTTTGCAGAACCTGGACACGACAGCCACGGGAACCTCCTGTGATAGCAGGCTGCTCACACAGCGTGTTAAGTTCTAGGAGGAAGATACTGCCAAGATTTCAAAACACCTGGCCAAAAAAAAAAAAAAAAAACCTGCTCCCAGAATGGAGCTCTCAGACTGAGCAGAGCCTCTCTTTCTAATTAGAAGGAGAGATGTGTAGGCTGGGTCAGGGAGCGTGACGCGCCCGTCTCTGCAATAAGAGATGGCAGGAGACAAACGGGGCAGCAGTGTGTCTGAGGGGCTGAGCAGACGGAAACGTGCACACAGGTGGGCCGCAGGGCCTGCAGCTCTGTGCTGCTGTGCTCAAGGAGAGCTGTGATGTGGGCAGGCGCTAAAACAAGCTGGCGGCAGCTGTGTCATCCAGCAGCTGGGCACGACGCGGGGCCCGGTCACACAAACAAGGTGCTGTGTTTGTCAGGGGTTCTAAGGGTGTCTGCATCTAACCAGCCTCTTCTATACCTTTTCTGCTAAGTGGCACCCACCCCCCACTGAACTCCTGGGGGACTCAGACTTGAGGGCCAGTTTCCGTCATGGGGACGTAGAGGTGAGTGTGGTACCCCCTTGCCTGGCTAGCGCCTCTTCAGACAGCTCTCCCATCCATGTGTGTTTTCTTCCTCCTGAGTTGATTGCACTCCTGTGCTGAGGTTTGGTGGGGTTTTTTTGTTTGTAGTTGTTGCTGTTTTTGGCCGGGGCTGGGTTTGAACCCGCCACTTCCAGCATATGGGGCCGGTGCCCTACTTCTTTGAGCCACAGGCGCCGCCCTCTGTGCCGAGGTCTTAAGTGTTTTTATCATGTGACTACTTGTCTCCATACGCTCTCTGTTTAAGGGTGACATAATACACTGACTATCGTGCAACAGATGGCCTGATTTGCCTTGAATAGAGCAAGACTGTGGGTCCCCTCACCCTAACAAAGCTGCCGTCACTGCAGCCCCAGCAGGGAGGGCTTTTGGTGCCCCCACATGAGCAACTTGTCTGCTAAAACCTGTAGGAGTCGCTCCGCGCTGTCTCTTGGTAGCTGAACCAGCATCTCCTAAGCTTCCGCCCGCCTTCCTCCATCTGTAGCTTTTGTTTTTATGTCTCAAGGTCACATCTTTAATTGATCCCCATTTTATTTCTGTAGCTTCTAAACATTATCAAATCCTAATTCACAGGGGTATGAAATGCACTATTATCCCGACTTCCTCTCAACCACAAATGTGATGACCTTGCCTCCTGTGTCACCACCCAGGTGGCAGATTGTGACCCCATCGGGCAAGAGTGGAGTGAGCGGTGCCAGGAGGTGCTGGCTCTGCCCCACTCCCAACACACTCGCCTGCAGTTCTCCAGATTATTCCATCTCGACGCACCACCTAGTCAGTATTAGCGTCATGAGAGCCTCCTCAGAGGCCTTAGTGAAGTCGGTTCTCCCCGTTTTTTCCCTTGGAGTTCCCCAACCCTGGGCCAGCACCACCATGTCTGAGTTGTTGGGATGAAGCGTAGAAGCCGGGTGACTTACCCCACTCCCAGCCAGCCGGCTGCATCCTTAGTCTTTTTATTCACCGTGGACTTTCATTCTACCTTTCCAATGTTCATTTGCTCTTTTCTGTCTGAAGAAAATCTTTAAAGAAGCCAGATATAAGTTCCCTTAACCCCAGTCACCAGAAATTCCCCGTCCTCGATTCACTCTGTGAAGGTACTCGTGATATTCTCACAGACCCCGGCCCTGCAGCCTGGCTTTGTTGTGTGTGGGATTCCCGTGACCTCCAGTTCCCTCTGGCTCTGGGTCTCTGACCAGACATACCTGGCCCTGTATCCTGTTGTCCCCCCTGAATGATTGTCCTGGACTTGGCCTTCGGTTCTGTGTCTTTCGAGGTTTACCTGTGACCTGTGAGGGATCTGAGCGGCCTCACTGGTTTCCATAGCAACACTCGGTTTTCCTACTGGGATTTTGGGGGGATTGTTGCATCAGAGTTTCTCAACTTCACGGATGCTGTCCTGGTTTAGAATTTCATGTCTTCTAATCACGTCTCTGTTGCCTGAGAACTTCCAGCCTACGCTTTGGTTATGGTGCCCCTAAGCAAGGAACAATGAGCCTTCTGCACCCCTCAATTTGTGGGTAAATGTAAAAGAGAGTCCCACCCGGCTTGGGACTGATCGGCCGTCCCCTGCTAAGGTAGGGCCTGTGGGAACTTGGCCTTGGCCTATAGGACCCACACCCCTGCAGAAGGTGGACCTCAGAATAGGTCCAGCTGTGCGTTCTGTGACCCTCCCTACTCCCACGTCCCCTCTTGTAGGATCCGAAGGTGGGCGTTCAGGGCTGGCCTTGGGCATGGAGGCTGGACACGGTGAGCCGGCTTATCTGTCCCTCCTAAGTTAACACGAGGCATGGGGGCATGGGAGCGCGACTGTGCTGTCTTCAGAGAATGTCGTCTGAATCTGCTTTGGGGAACACGGCATTTGAAAGCATGCCAGTGTGGATGAGAATGTTTATCCCTTTTGGTATTGAACTTTCCTAAACAGGGAATAATATCTGACCTTGGGAATGTTTCCCAGCAGTCTCCAGTCAGCTGTGTCCCCGTTTCCTGGATCCCAAGGAATGGTTGAGACAGGTTGCCATGGTGATCTTTGGGGAGAGCCTTCTTTATATGGCTCAAAGTCAGATGGAGACAGGTACCAGGACAGAGGCAGCAGTGAGCGCTGGCCGCAACTGGAAGCCTCAGACCTGTTCAGGTCTGTGTCCGGCTTTCACTGTGGGCCGTGTACCTGTCCTCTCTGATGCTGGGACCGTCCCTGGACCCTTTGGATTTGACAACCAAGCTTCCTTCTCCTTTCACAGCCCCCTATCTATTCTTCCCACCACCTCTGCCAGCCCCACCGCCCCACCATCACTCTCGTCTCCCTCCAATTCGTGTCCCAGAATAGTCAGTGGCCAGAATGAGCTCCTAAAAACAAAACCAGAGCCCAGTGTTCCCTTCTCAAAATGCTTCAGTGACTACCTTTTGTAATTTGGGATAAAAAATAAAATTCTTTACAGTTTTTTTGGGGGGCCCATGATGTGCCCCTGGGTTGTCCCTTTAGCCGTGTCTGTGCCTCAGCACACTGGCCTCTCCCCAGGGGTTCTCTGTCGGGGCCTTTGCCTGTTTCTCTCTGCAGGGACCATTCTGCTCTCTCCCTCCTCCCTGGTGACCTCACACGTAAGATTAAATGTGACTTCCGTAAGAAGTGTGCGCTAACACTCTCAGCTAACTCGGGTCCTCGTCACATTCTCTGATAGTTCTTGATGACTTTCCCTGTGGCATTTGTCACAGTTTGTCACTTTCCTCTTGGACTTTGTCCTGTGGGGTGGAGACTGCATTTGTTTCGTTTTCTACTCTAGTCCATGAGCTCTCACACGGCCCGCTGTGGAGTACGTATCTGTTAAAGGAACGGAAGGGTGAATGGACTAGTGCCAGGCCACCTCAGCAGGTGCGGTGAAGTAGGATGTCCCCTGGCATCACAAGGGAGGGATGCGGATTCCAGGCTCTGCCCTGCCGTTTAGCAGCTTTGTAATCTTGACCCCCTGTGATCCAGTCACCTTTTGGCTAAAGTTAGAGATAACAATCTTGAGCTACCTCGAAGAGACCATGTTTAAAGATGGAATGGGTCAGTCATCTTGTAGGGGACCATTCTTGGAAACTGCATGGCAGAGTGCCCTCTTGTCCTTAACGCCATCACCTTGCAATGTTCTAGATCACAACCAGCAGAGGAGGACGATAACTGAAGGACCTGGAACTGGCCAGCACCGCGGCCTGAGGAGAGGGCAGGTGTCGGCAGCTCTGTGTGCCCTCCACACTCACTCACGCACCTGCTGTGCTAGCACAGCCACGTGGGGTCATGTGCGAAAGTCCCCATTGGTCCACTCTGGGATATGTGATGGGTTCTAATGCTTAGTCTTACCAACTACTATCCCATGTGCCATAGTGGGAAGACACCCAAGTCAGAGTTGTAACAAGATGTGGTTGTACCGCTGCCACCAACCAGGTCTACGACATGTATTTAACTTCTGTGTTTTGCTTGTCTGTCTCCTACTATAACATAGAAATAAAAGCAACATTTTTCTTGCCAATCCTCGATAGCTGTTGTGGAGAAAGATTGAATGAAATAAGATGTAGATGTGCTTTGGAAATGAATAAGGAATTGAGTGCAGAAAGCAGTGTTTAAATTCAAAATGGGGAGAATTCATTCAGTGGCTGTCTAAGCGTCTTCCCCGCACATATCTTATGCCTGCGTTTCTTGGCAATACATTTTAGCTGTATAATTTCATCTGTATCCAGAGTGCTTAAGAATCAGTAACAATTGCATGTGGATTTGTAGAACCCTTTGGGAAAAGGACTTCCATATGTCCTGATTGGTCTGACGATGGTATATTTTATCAACATTTGTTAGCAAGAGAACGACTCTCATCATGTTTGCGTGGTGACTGCTAAAATATATGCAAATGTAATTATTCTTTTCCGCACAGAGAAATCATGCATGTAGGATATAAAATAACCTGGAGATGGAGCTAGGGAATGTGCCTCCAGCTGACACCATTGGAGTAGACTAATAGCGATGGACAGCAACTGATTTTAAACTGTACCAAAAGTTTAATAACGGTGTTTTAGTGAAAAAGATAGCATCACATCTAATCTATGTCATTTGTAAAATTCATCGTGATTTCGGAAGAATTGAGAATTAAAAGCAGATCTTAGGATCAAGAACTCGTCCTGTCCTCTTGTCCCTCGCGTGAGAGTTGTCGTCCTCCACACTTGAAGGTCACAGGCTGTAAGGCGCGTCTGGAACCTGGACACTTTCTCCTACCCTCAGAACACCTCTGCGGGTCCCGTGCTGCAAGGCTGCTCCGAGCATCGTGGCACGTCTCTCTCTTGGTAGCAATTAAAATGGCCTCCTTAGATAGGTGAGATTTTAGCCTAGAGCAGAAAATTGGTGACATTGTCTTCTTCGGATTAACATGTGTATACCTCATCTCAGAAATTCTGAGCTTGCAAAGCCACACGTTTAACTTTTGGCAATAAGCTGACTGCTGCATTTATCTTGGTAGATCCAAGTTTTAAAAGCTTAGTAAAAACTGACAGCAGCATTTTGCAAATTCTAGAAAATAATATTAAGTTCAGTGCCCCGTCGGGAACGTAATAGATGCTAGAGACCCGCTCGTCTTCCATATATTCTTTCTTTGTTTTCAGTTGACATGTAATTCATATACCAAACAGTCCCCCCATTTGAAATGTACAGTTGAGGCTGAGCATTGCAGTGTATACCTGTAGTCCCAGCTACTTGGGAAGCTGAGGTGGGAGGATCTCTGAGCTTAAGAGTTTAAGGCCAGCCTGTGCAGTATAATGGATAATGAGACCCTATCTCATTTTCTAAAAAGTAAATTTTACAGTTGAGTGGTTTTTACTGTATTCACGTTTGTACAACTACTGCCACGGATTCCAGAACCTTTCCCTCAGTCTGGAGAGGAGCTCTGGACTGTTAGTAGTGACTCTCCATTCTCCCCCTGCTCATTCCCTAACTGCTAATGTACTTGCCCTCTCTACGGATCTGCCTGTTCCGGACGTGTTCTGTAAATGCAATCATGTAACCGGCTTTGTGTCTGGCTTTCTTCATTTGGTATAGTGCTGTCAGGTTCTTCCTCGTGGACGGTGGATCGGTGCGTCCTCTTTTTTTTGAGACGGAGCCTCAAGCTATCCCCCTGGGTAGAGTGCCGTGGCATCACACTCACAGCAACCTCCAACTCTTGGGCTCAAGCGAGTCTCCTGCCTCAGCCTCCTAAGTAGCTGGGACTATAGGCGCCCACCACAACGCCTGGCCATTTTTTGGTTGCAGCCGTCATTGTTGTTTGGCCGGCCCAGGCTGGGGATTCGAACCCGCCACCTTAGGTGTATGTGGCTGGCGCCTTAGCCGCTTGAGCCACAGGCGCCGAGCTGGTGTGTCCTCTTTTATGGGGAATAATACTCCCTTGCACAGATACACCACAGTTGGTTTATCCATTCATCAGCTGACACACATCCACTTGCTCCACTCTGGGGCTGTTGTGAATACTCATGTACAAGTTTTTGTGTACTCTGTTTTCAGTTCTCTTGGTTGTACACGTAGGAGTCGATTTGCTGGATCTTAGGGTCTGTGTTTAACTTTTTCAGGAACTGCCAGACAGTTTTCCAAAGTGGTTGCACCGTTTCACTTCTTTCTGTCTTTCCTTTCTATAACACCTATCCTCGTGTGGAGTGGTATTTTTGCATCGTGGTTTTGACTTGTATTTCCCTGATGACCGAAGGCGCTAAGCATTTCTCTGTGTGCTCATTGCCCTTTTGCACATTATTTTGCAAGAATTCTTTGTCCAAATGTTCTTTAAGAACCTTCTCTACATAATTGTACAGAATATTGTAATATTCTTAATGTATGTGCAAATATAGCTTAAAAGTAAAAATTAAAATTCATGCTCCTTGTCTGCTGAGATTAGTTGTTACAGAAATAGTAAGTGTTTGACAGCGGTCAGTAAGGCAGTGGGGTGCGGATGCCAACCTGGTATTTAAAACCTAGCTGTGTGTTTATCTGTTCAGGAGGATGGAGTGGGACCCACTGCTCTGCAGCAGAGGGGTCTGGCCTGCGTTAGTGAGGTGGGCAGGCTTTCCCTCATCACCAGGCAGCAGGCACCAAGCTGGGACCCACATATCCTGCAAGTGCAGAGGCTACCTGGCCTTGTCGGGAGAGGAGGGACCTGTAACCCTTAATTTCTGGATTCTATAATATTAGGCAGGGGATACCATGGTTTCTTAAAACTCTCAGTGTGAAGATTACTGCCCTCCAGCCCTGGTGGCTCCCTGCAGGTGGGCATAGGCCAGGTCAGAAGAGGGGTCATCATGCATTTGGCCACCTGTTGGTAACTGATGCTGTTATTGACCTTGTAAGAGTCCCACAGTCCTATTCTGCCTTGTTAGACAAGGCGAGAGACTGAAACAGAACAGCCCTCTGGGACCACGCTGGGGTTGACAGGGCACTTACGGCAGACGACCTCGCTGGGTTATGACACGGTACTTACAGCAGATGACCTCGCTGGGGTCGACACGGCACTTACACAGGCGACCTCACTGGGGTACGACACGGCACTTACACAGACGACCTCGCGGGGGTACGACACGGCACTTAGAGCAGACAACCACACTGGGGTACGACACGGCACTTACAGCAGACGACCTCGCTGGGGTACAACACGGCACTTACAGCAGATGACCTCGCTGGGGTACGACACGGCACTTACACAGAGGACCTCGCTGGGGTACGACACGGCACTTACACAGACAACCTCGCTGGGGTACGACACGGCACTTACAGCAGACGACCTCGCTGGGGTACGACACGGCACTTACA
>NW_003852533.1:1656279-1656885 GCF_000181295.1 Otolemur garnettii | reverse complement strand
CAGACGACCTCGCTGGGGTACGACACGGCACTTACAGCAGACGACCTCGCTGGGGTACAACACGGCACTTACACAGAGGACCTCGCTGGGGTACGACACGGCACTTACACAGAGGACCTCGCTGGGGTACAACACGGCACTTACGCAGACGACCTCGCTGGGGTACGACAGGGCACTTATAGCAGACGACCTCGCTGGGGTACGACAGGGCACTTATAGCAGACGACCTCGCTGGGGTACGACACAGCACTTACACAGAGGACCTTGCTGGGGTACAACACGGCACTTACGCAGACGACCTCGCGGGGTACGACACGGCACTTACAGCAGACGACCTTACTGGGGTACGACACAGCACTTACAGCAGGCGACCTCGCTGGGGTGGAGACGACACGGCACTTACACAGACGACCTCACTGGGGTGGAGACGACACGGCACTTACACAGACGACCTCACTGGGGTGGAGACGACACGGCACTTACACAGACGACCTCACTGGGGACGACACTTACACAGACGACCTCACTGGGGTGGAGACGACACGGCACTTACGCAGACGACCTCACTGGGGTGGAGACGACACGGCACTTACAGCAGACGACCTC
>NW_003852533.1:1653018-1654894 GCF_000181295.1 Otolemur garnettii | reverse complement strand
GACACGGCACTCACGCAGACGACCTCGCTGGGGTGGGGACGACACGGCACTCACGCAGACGACCTCGCTGGGGTGGGGACGACACGGCACTCACGCAGACGACCTCGCTGGGGTGGGGACGAGACGGCACTCACGCAGACGACCTCGCTGGGGTGGAGACGACAGGACACTCACGCAGACGACCTCACTGGGGTGGAGACGACACGGCACTCACGCAGACGACCTCACTGGGGTGGAGACGACACGGCACTCACGCAGACTGCACACTTTGTTTCCAGCACTGCTCTTTGGGCATCATAAGCAGATTCCAAAAGAATGTTTGCTGGTTTGTTTTTGGCTGGATAAATGTACTCAGAAAACCTTTCCGGAAGAGGAAGCTGGCTTAGAGTAATTGTATTCACTGTGATGACTTTTTCTCAGAGTGTTTTGTTTCCCTGGAGTTATATTTAGCACCAACATGGGTCTGTGGGAGGAGGCAGGAAGGTAACCTCAAGAGGAAAGTAGATGAGAGGGCAAATAATCAAGCTGAAAAATGAAAAGTTTGAGGGGCCATTGATCTGTTATAAAACAGAATTGTTACCACTCCAGATGTGTATGGGTGACGATGCGGAGGGGGCCCTGGGGGTGAAGGCCCCATGACTTAGCATCATGTCAGCACAGGCGGCAATAAAGGTGTGAGCCGACTTAGTGCTTGACACCCAGAGCCGGTGTTCGTAATCAACTCCTCAGAATTGGGAACCAGGTCACAGACCACCATGCTCTTGTCATAAGCTCTGGAGCTTGCGAGGCTCAGCTCAGGTTTTTGTTCACTTTTCTAATTGTGGATGAGCCAAGGCAAGGCTGGGGTTGGAGGTATTTCTTGAATAATTACCTGTGGGGTGCCTGTGTATGTGGACCCTGGGGGCAGGGTAGAGAAATGCTGTTTAAGACTGACCTCCTGGGAGTCAGGGTGTAATAAGTGACAGCAGGGAGCGGGGGGGGGGGGGGGGGGGAATGTGGTCGTGATCCACATCTACAGGGCCAGTGGTAACCATATCAGTGGCGAGACAAACGTGTGACGTCCCACAGTTTCTATGGTTCAGCAGTCTGGGTGGTTTTGGCTTGGTGCCTCCCCTGAGCTTGCCATCCAGATGTCAGCTGGGGTTGTGCTCATCTGAAGGCTTGACTGGGGCTGGGGGGTCTGGTGAACCAGCTCCCTCACATGGCTGGCAGAGCTGTGCTAGTTTGGGGAAGGAACAGTTCTTTGCCCTGTTACCTCATGACATGGAGCTGATGTCCCCCTTGTGAATGGTCCAAAAGAAAGAGCAAAGAGGAAGCCTTTGGGGATGTCTTGTATTACCTGTTCATGCACTGTTACATCCACCATATTTTATGTATGATTATAAACAACTCAACAAGTCTTTCCCATACTCAGGGAGGGAATCAGGTGCCATTGTTTGGAGGGATAGGCTTTGAGGCGTTTGTGGACAGATTTTAAAACCATCAGAGATGCTGTGTGACATCAGGAAGGACCAAAGTCCAGTCATGCTCCAGACCATGGTATTGGAGGTACTGGGCAGGCTGCTGATGCCAGGGTGGGGTAGGACTATGTCAGAGGGACAGGGTTGGGGATCCCTGCTGAGACAAAGAGGTGCAAGAGGAAGACAGAGAGCTTTAGACAAATCTCTTGGCTTTTCCTTGTGACAGTTACATACTCCAATGACACCCCTCTCCCACTTAGCAGACATAATAACTAGACTGCTTGGAAGAGGATATTTATTGGAGTTCACCATGGACTTTGGTTTGTATTAAAAACATGCTCAGGGGCAACACCTGTGGCTCAAAGGAGTAGGGCGCCGGCCCCATATGCCGCAGGTGGCAGGTTCAAACCCAGCCT
>NW_003852533.1:1646107-1652166 GCF_000181295.1 Otolemur garnettii | reverse complement strand
AGCCTGCAGCCCAATTCATAATTGCTAAGTCATGGAAGAAGCCCAAGTGCCCATTGATCTATGAATGGATCAATAAATTGTGGTATATGTATACCATGGAATATTATGCAGTCTTAAAGAAAGATGGAGACCTTACCTCTTACATGTTTACATAGATGGAGCTGGAATATATTCTTCTTAGCAAAGTATCTCAAGAATGGAAGAAAAAGTATCCAATGTACTCAGTCTTACTATGAAACCAATTTATAGCTTTCTGATGAAAGCTTTAACCCAATTGTAGCTCAAGAAGAAGTGGAAAGGGGAGAGGTAGGGGAGGGGGGAGGATGGTAGAGGGAGGGTGATTGGTGGGACCACACCTATGGTGCACCTTACAGGGGTACCTGTGAAATATACTAGGAGTAGAATATAAACGTCTTAACACAATAACTAAGAAAATGCCGTGAAGGCTATGTTGACCAGTTTGATGAAAACATTTCAAATTGTATATAAAACCAGCACATTGTACACCATGATTGGCATTAAGGTACACTGCTATGATTTAATTTTTTAAAAAGTTATTATGGTTTATCTTATAAGGGTACAAGTGAATCTTTCTTAAAGCAGAATATAGATGTCTTGACATAACAACTAAGAAAATGACATGAAGGCTATGTGAACCAGTTTGATGAAAATATCTCAAATTGTATGTCAAAATACCACACTGTACCTCATGAATGCATTGTTGCACACAGCTATGATTTAATAAAAATAAAGTTATTAAGAAAATGAATAAATTGGTCACATCACTCCAAAAAAAAAAAGAAAACCTTGTTCCTCGTTCCTCGGTAGGAGCAGAAGGTGGTTTAGGGCTAAAGAGAGGTGTAGATTGGCAAAATTAAGTTTCTCACATGAATTTAAATAAGGAAAAAAGTTTTCACATAATTCTAAGTATATTTTATTATTTATTCCAGCGGCCCCGTCTCTTAACATGAATCAGTTGTTCTAAACTGCTAAGCGTTCTGTGGTGCTGGATTCTTAAATGGCCCATTGACAGACGGAATCCGGAAGTGTTTGCTGCATGGCTCCTGAGTCCTGGTGGTCTGAGGAGGCCAGCTGCCCACTGGGCCTTCTAGCCTCATCTTATTCCTTCAAGTATAATGCCCATTCCTGATTTTCTTTTTTTTTTTTTTGCTAATATTGGCCCTTATATTACAAATCATGGACCATATTCAACAGTCAGGAGCCATATGCAACTTTCTAAACGTTCGCTGCTTTGTAGAGGTTAACACACAGCTTATTTTATCAGTTCTAGACCAGGGCCCTGCAACCTTGGCACTAGTGTAAGTCTGAGTCGGATGCTTCTCAGTTGCGGGGAGCTGTTCCGTGTGCTCCAGGACACTTAACAGCATCCCTAGCCTCAAACCACTAGATGCCAGTAGCTCCCTCCTCGCCGGGTTGGTGTGAGCAGAATGTCTCCAAACCTTGTCAGATGTCCCCTGCGGTGGAACCAGGCGCTGAACTAAAGTGCTGGCAGGTGGGTGTGGGGAATGAGGCCATGACATCGGCGTGTGTGAATGGAGCTGAAAGGGCCCCTGTCCCATAATTAGCTGTATTGTTTTGTCAATTTTTATCAGTAGCTTCAATAATGAAAAAGTCATTGGGAATACAATTAAGATACCTGAATTCTGCGGAGCTGGGCAATTAATGGGAGAAGGTCCCTGAACCCTTTTCCAGCTGTAAAATGAAGCCCGTTTCTTCCCTCATCTCATTTCTCCATTTCCGTCACTTTGAAGGTACAAGGTAAGATGATGACAACCCTATGGGGCCAGAGGACTCTTACTGAACAATCTGAAGCCATCCCCGGTCAGGTGGAGAGAATTGTACTGTCACTGCTGTGGAGTTGCTTTCTTTCAGAGAATGTAATAGATGCATTTCCCTAAGTATGAAAGTGAGTCAGTGGAGAATTCTCCTCCAGGAAACGGAAAGGGTGTAATCAGCCGTTTCGTCATACCGTCCGAAACCCCTTCACATTTTGAGGGAGTATCTCTGAGCGGGACAATTTGGGATATAAAGTCCACATATGTGAAAAAGAGGTGTGGTTGAGGTTATAGTTATTTTATTTAAACAACTCTATAGGTAGAATCCGTGTTGTTTAATGAGTAATTCTGAGGGTCGCATATGATTCTCCCTTAGAGAGCAAAACGTCTCCATTAAAAACAAGCTATTGAATTTTCACTCAAGCGTCTTTTTAAAAAGTGAAATGATGGGTGTTGCATTAGACAATAAGGGTTATGCTGGTGCGTTGCGTCATCTCTGCCCTTCGTGTGAGAGAATGGCTAGAATCTCGCCTGATGGACTTCTGTAGCACACTTTCTGGGGTTGACTGTTCCCATGAGCCATTTATTTCTAAATACAGTATTAATGTGCTGGCTTTCTTCGGTACATCCAGGTTTATTTCACTGAGGAAGGTAGCTGTCTGTACTTACAAAAAGAGCTGAGCACCAGTTTTGTGGAGCTTTTTTTATATTCCTTTCTATCTCATTCTTTTCAGTTTTGCCCTTATAGAAATGATATATTCTAAAAGGTGCAGGTTATGTCATCAAACACAAAGTCTTTGAAAGAGGACTAAGGGTCACACATCATTCATCTGAACACTTTGAAGACTCTGGCAAGAAGGCTCAGAAGTGCGTGAGTCAGCTTGCCACTCTCAACATCCGAGTTTATTTAGGTCACATCCTAATATGCAGTCAGGAGCCTTCCAGCTACTCACTGCCCCTGTCATCTTACGACCACATGGCCCCGCCTCTCTCTCCTGGGGCCAGCGGCCAGCGTGTCCTCTGCCCTCTGCCTTCCTCACCTGCCTGCTCTCCAGAGGCTTCTGTTTAAGGTGTCAGCTTTTTATTTCTGCAGCCCACACTCTAGGCTGCTGCTAACCTTTGCTCTCTGCCCACCTTTCCCGGTGGGAAACTCCAGAGCAGAGTTCCCCACAGTTGGGTGTCCTGAGTCTCAGAAGGCTTTAAGGCAACACTGGAAATGTGGAGGCTCATGGACCTGATTTGCACATAAGAACTATTTTGTTTGGCCCACATGGTGTTTTCAAAATCTAGAAATTTTCCATAATATGGTTTCTTGGCTTCTCTTGAAATGTCAAGAGACTTGGCAACCCCGAGCTACATTCCCATAATCAGCTGGAGCTGCATCCCTGCAGCCCAGTTTGCCGAAAGCACCTGTGCCCCAGAAACTGCCCTCTGCTGCAGGGGCACCTGGGCTCTGCCCTGCTCTGAGGGAACCAGACCTGCTCATCCCTCCCAGGAAGGCTCAGCAGCAATGGTTTATTTTGTCACCTGCCTCTTTTGCTATAACCATATGGTTTCTCTTCTGGAATTAAAGACCTATTCCTGGGAATGAAATGGAGAGTAAGACAGATCTGAATATACAACGTGCACGATGGGTGGGGAGAAGAGAAAACAACCAGTGGAAAGTAGTCGCCAAGTCAGTAGAGCAAGAAATAATTTAACAAGCAGAGATGGGAAGGCTGCAGATGGCAGCTGGAGCTAATCAGCTGCTGGCAACTCCCTGGCTGAAGATTCTGTGGTCTGAATGAAACTGTTCTGTTATCTAGTTACTGTTTCCAGGACTGAAAGCTTGTAATTTGTTAAGATGTCTACCTTGAGTGCTCCCTAGTGCCAGCACGTGCTGACAGGCCCCTGCAGAGCCAGGCGGAGGCTCTAGTCCTCCTAAAAGCTTGGGAAGAAGGTGGTGATAGCAGCCCCAATTCATAGAGGAGAGAAACCAGGCTTAATTTGCTAGGAAGGGGACAAGGTGGGATTTTAACCAGTCTAGTTTGATTTTTAAGTTGACGCTATTCTGAGTAATTTCCATTATCATCACGTCATGCTGCATTTTGTTGTGAGTAGGCAGGCCTGAGGGTTAGTCTTCTTATCTGGAAGACTTACCTAGGATATGTTAACTAGTTTGGTGTAAACATTCCAAATTCTATATACAGTCAGCACACTGTACCCCGTAAATGCAGTAATATACACAGTTATGATCTAATAATAATGAAGACTTGCCTAGGAGAGGTAATGGTTTCTCTCTCTGCCTGCAGGATGGCTGGTGTCCATTAAGATGTAGGTGGCAGTACTGAGTGAGTGACAAAACACTGGGTAATGGAAGAGGGGGTGCAGCCCTCTCCCCACGTCCGGTCACTCTCTGTTAGCCATGTTATCAGTCATTGCTGTGGCCAGGAAGCTTAATAACTAGGTTGGAGAAGGAAGCTGGAATATGATCTCCTAGGGGGCAGATGTTACGGTTTTGTTGTAAATGAATCTGTGTCTGGAGGGATGAGTGTCAAGGCTTGCTGCTCAGGTTATAGGGACAGCACAGACAGGGATGGGGCTCCTTCCAATCATGACCACGTGATCTCAGACAATTTGTGGAATTTTCCATAGTTCAGCTTCCTTACCTGAACGATGACACAGTTTCTATAAATCATGTCCAAGTTCTTTTTTTTTTTTTTTTTAATAAGAGAAAAGTTTATTTCCAGGTACTATGAGCATGGGGGCGGGGGACCACAAGAATGATTCCCCAAAGATTCAAGGATGGTCAGAGACCATTTCCATGTCCAAGTTCTAAGCTCTGGTTTTCCATAGTCATTAGTATGGGTGGCACCGAGCTGCTTTGTTAGTTTCTTGGGTTTTGTGATACACATTGATCTTCGAAGGTGCTCAGCCTCATGAAGTGGTCCCTTCCACCTCTCTCTCCTCACCCCCCAGAAAGCCACACACACTACTTTCTCTGTCAGGTTCTTGGGGTTCTGAAGTTCTCTGTTAGCTGACACTTTACCCCTTCTTAATTCTGTGCTTCAGACTCTTGAATGTTATTTAAGAAGTGAATGAGAACCTCGATTAATGTGTCCTCACCAGAGGGTGCCCCGTGGAGGTCCCCTCCCCCTTGTTTCCAGGCAGGAGCTTTGTGGGGTCTGGGCCAAGCCTGGGTGCCACCCGGTAGCTGTGCTGCTCCTTCCTCAGGTAGCCCTTCCTAACCGCTGTGAATGCAGAGCATTTGGAAGCTTTCCATTTGTGATTGTTCCCTGAGACAATGGGCAGTGGGAATTTGGAAGAGGAATTAGGCCATTACCGGATGACTGATGTGAATGATTTGCGATTCAGAGCTTAGATTACTAGCTGCAGATGTGAAAGGATCATTTTCTGTCATTTGCCGAGACAGTTAACTTCCTCCAAAATGTGGCCAGGGCTATTATTAAAGATTATGCACCATGCTGTTTAAAACGCAAGTCACTGCAGTGTTCATTTTGAAGATAGAAATTTGAGTTTCTTGGTTTACCTGTGGAGTGGGAAGAAACACGGAAGTCTGAACATGTCACAATTCCACAGCTGTGTGTTAGGAGCTCTAACCCTGCTTGGTACACACGCCTCCCGCACCCCCCGTTTTCAGGGTGCGTGTTCATGAGGAACTGGAATTGAAGGTCACATGCTCTCTGGAGGCTCGTTTCTCAATAAAGGCACTTCCTTAAGTGACACCTCCCCTGTTTCCTCCAGAGATGTCCCTTGTGGCTTATACTGAAGATGGTAAGTGTGCCTGGTTATGGGATTTGTGTATTTCCCATTATCGTAATTGTCAGTCTGTTGCTGCTAACTTAGCATCTGACTTCATACAATTCTAGTTCACTTGTGTTTGCACAGAATTTGAAGCAAATGATAAGAAGTTAATCCTACGTTTTTATGTGTGAAGACTCGAGGTAGGAAATAAAATCCTTAAACTGGGTTTGGGGCTGTATTCCCCTTAGAATTCTATGAGTTAAAATAAATATTTTGTCCCTCTTTGCTGCTTATCTTCCCTAGGTAGGGACCAAAGTTATTGGCCCCATAACGGTTCATTGAAAAAATCACCAACATTGGCTCGGCACCTATAGCTCAACCGGCTAAGGCATAGCTCAAGCGGCTAAGGCGCCAGCCACGTAGACCTAAGGTGGCGGGTTCGAATCCCCAGCCCGGACCCGCCAAACAACAATGACGGCTGCAACCAAAAAATGGCCGGGCGTTGTGGCGGGCGCCTGT
>NW_003852533.1:1610801-1645973 GCF_000181295.1 Otolemur garnettii | reverse complement strand
AAAAAAAAAAAAAAAATCACCAACATGATAAAGATGGATCCGTTGGAGGAAAGGCACACAAATTCTTTTTTAATGTGTCTATAGTGGAGCCTACAGAATGAAAACTCAAAGATTGTCGATTTTTATGCTTCGGTTCAATAAACTATGAGCAGTAGTATAGAAGTAATTCAACAAAGAGGCCTGATCTGCTGTTGACAGACCCAGTGGGGAAACCCAGCACGGCCTGTCTCTCCAGACGCTTCTGGGCCCCCTGGAGCAGCACTCCTGATGTGGGCTGTGGGGCAGGACCCTCTCTGGAGTGGGGTCTGTCACCTACAGTCAAACAAGACAGGTCGGACAGTTTCTTCATGGCCATTTTTCATGCAGAATAATTTTAGGTTTCGTGGCTAGTTTTTGGGAAAAGAGATCCTGGCTTTTACGACTTGGGGAAGAGGGATTGCAGTTTCTCTGGCTGCCTGAGGGAAGGATGAGATTGAGGGCCAGGAGCACAGGACGGGGTTTCATTCTGGAGAACTTCTCTGACCCCCATCACCCACCTGGCAGAGAGTAAGGGATATTTAAAACTCCTGTATTTTTTTCAAAGCAGTTAAATATACCAGCCTTATAGCTGGGGAACATTGTCAATTACTGAATCATATGGTCATCTTTAGCCATATCTCCTATTTACTTGAAACCTTAAGAAAAGATTTAGATTAACACTTCACTTTTCCTTTCAATTAGTACTAGAGCAAAGTATGATTGTGCAGATCTGAAATCGCCCGCGAGCTGGCCTGGCAGGATGCTATAGAAACAGTGGTTTCTGCTCCATGGGTTGAGGACAGCCGGGAAGACAGATGGCGTATTTGCAGGTGGTTGATGAAAAGCAAACTTTTAGAAGGAAAGCTGTAGAGTCATTTATGAAAAACCAATGAATAACAACAAAGAAAGATTTTCCTCTTTATAGTAGCATGTGCCAGGGCTGATAAATGAGCATTAGTTAGCCTAGTAGGCCAGTGCGCCAGACCCCCAAGGAGAGGCCTGGCCAGGCCGTCACTGCCTATAATAACTGACAGTGTAAGGGAGTCCTTTGTACCTGTGTCCCAGTCTCTGGGCCACATCCTGGGGGAGGCACAAAGATAAATAGTGCTGAGGTCTGGCTCTCTGGGCCCTTGTTAGTTGAATAAAGTAGAAAGATACTGACTGTGTAATTACAACACGATGTGGTCTGTGGCTGCGCCTGACAGGAAGCACAGAAGAGGGACAGCTTTTCTGGGGGTCGTTGGAAAAAAGCTGAGAGAGTATGTTTTGAAAGTAGTTTTAAAGAGGCCTTGAAGACAGTGGGAGAGTGGTAAAAACATTCAGGGCCTCCATCACTGTGACACGTTTTCCTTTGTAGTTTTTCTTTGCTTCACTTTCTTTCCTTTCGAGACAGGTTCTCACTCTGTCACCCAGGCTGGACCTCAAAATCCTTGACTCCTGGACTCAGGCAGTCGTCTCACCTCAGCCTACAGAGCAGCTAGGAGCATAGGTGTGTGCCACCACACCCAGCCAATTCTTAAAATTGTTTTGCAGAGATGAGGGTCTTGCTATGCTGTCCAGGCTGATCTCAAACTTCTGGCTTCAAGCAATCCTCTCTCCTTGGCTTCCCAAAGCACTGGGATTATAGGCATGAGCTACCATGCCCAGCCCATCATACTTTGATTCATTATATAAGTATATTAAAATTGCTTGATTAACAGGTATTGTTCCTGTTGCCAAAACTTTTGAGATTTTTTTAGTATTAAGATGCCCTAGTGCAAAAATTGGTTCTTAAAGGTATGGGATATGCAGAAGTCTGAGATATTAAAATCCATGGCCCTAGAAATCTCAACCCTACCTGGTAAAATCTTTTTCCTTAGTATTTAATTTGTTAAGAAGAATTTAAATTTAGGTTTTTCCCCATTAGGAAGCTGTCATGGAAAGATTGAGAAACATTGCTTTAAATAATTTATTATCTCTTATGTTTACACAATAAATGGCAATTTATATAAGTGATCACTAATTTTACAGTGAACATAGTGTGGTTTAATATACAAACATGGCTTGGTCCCCCTTACTGCCTTAATATCATTTTAATTATGGATGAACATGTGATGTGATGAAAATTTTATTGAATAAAACTAATGCAGTGGTGAAAGCTATATAAAAGAGTCTACAAAGGCTATTGGCGAAAGTAGCTACGTCTGTCTGCTCCGTCCTAATTCAGATATGTTGTGATGAGAAACTAGCTGGACGGGAGCCCTGGGGAAGGATGGGAGGGGCAGCACCCAGTGCTTGCAGGGAGCAGTGCCTGTTCCTCAGCTGAGCACTTGGCTAACGGTGATCACCACTGCCTTCCCCTCATAAAGGCTTATTGATATCCATGAAATTAGCAAGCCATCCACAAGGCGGTGATTCACCACGGGAATGCCTTTTTGACCAAGAACCTTTCAGCTAGGGGTGTCAGCATCTGTGGATGGTCTTTGCCCAAACCAGTGATACCTTCAGAGATTGTAAAATGACGGTTTTCCAGTGATCAATTTTTCTATGTTCTTTATGGCATTTTTCTATAAAGGACTTCATTATGTCTTAGTTTAGGCTGCTATAATACGGTGTGATAGGCGAGGTCACCTACAAACAAATCTCACAGTTCTGGAGGCTGCAAGGCTGAGAGGCTATAGCACGATCCCCCTCTGTGTGGCTGCAGCCTGCCACCTTCCCGCTGAGCCTCACATGTGGGGAAGAGCTCAAGAACTATGGTCCTTCTCGAAAGGGCACTAAGCCCTTTCTTCTTTTTTTTTCTATTAAGTCATTTGTACACAGATCATAAATACATGTGATAGCGGGAGGGTTGGTAGGGGGACCACACCTATGGAGCATATTGCAAGTACAAGTTGGATCTATCAGATGTAGAGCACTACGCCCTTTCTTCAGGGTTTCATCTTCATGACCTACTCACCTCCCAAAGGCCCCTCCTCCTAGTAACGTCCCATTGGGGTTAGAATTTCAGCTGAGGATTTTGGCAGTGACTCCAATGCGTAGTTAATGGCTCTTTACTAACTGGGGGAAAACCACATTTCTCCCTTTAAAAGATAAGGTCAATATTTCATTTCTTTCCTTTAGTTACCTCTTTTCAGAATAAGTAGCTAGTCTAATAGTCACCTCCAATGATGGCAATTTTGTTGTTTTATTTCTTTTTAACTAACACTGTGGATTTTGGGATTTTTTATCCCCTATGTTAAAATCCATTTGCTTGTTTTTGATGTCTCAGCTACAAGTAGGCCTAGCCCTGCAAACGCACTTCCCTGTCCTTCTGCAATGGTTTTATCTCTAAGTGCTGCATTGCCCGGCAGTCTGCCTCTGACTCCCCTTCTGCTTCCCTGTCTCGGGTCTGGAATCAGCCCTCGTGCCAAGAACGGGCCACTGTGCCAAATGGTTTCTTTCAATGGGGGACATCCTGGGGTGTCCTTGCTCCCAGGCCTTTGCGTGGACAGACTTACACACGGTATCTATGCCATCAATTGAGTCCATGTCAATAGTTCCAATCCAAATTTAACCTTACAAGGTTTTTCTTAATTTCATTTCAATTTATATTTATTGCTTTATATTAAAGACCATGGCTCCTAATAAATAACATTGATATTTTCTATATCCTAATAGTTCATGTAAAATAGTTTCAAAACTTCAATAGCAATATTTCTACTAACAGTAATACTGCTGAGTGAATTTTAAGATTTTTTTAATTTAATTTTCAGAAGTCAAAATTATTTTTTAAAAAATAAGATATACGTACTACTTAGTATAAGTTCCATTCTTACCTCCATCCCATCCCTCTCACATGTGACCCTGATAGGTATTTATTTTTATTACTTTCCAGTTGACTCTTGCAATGTTTTATTTGATATATATGTCAAATACATGTATTCTTATTTTCTTACACAAAACAGTACGGTATTGCTTTTTTAATTTACTGTATCCTGGAGAGCAGAATACTGTCACAGATTTACAGAGAATAAAAACCCACAACAACTTCTGTTTGTACAATGTGCACTAAAATTTGTCATCTAGAAGTTGAATCTGAATTTTAAAAGAGAGTTTAAAATTTGTCCATGCAAAGCTGGAGGCAAAAATCAAAACAAAATAACAAAAAAGAAAGAAAGAAAGAAAAGAAAGTTTGAAATTGTAAATTATCAGTAAATCTTAATTTCTTTTAAACTTTTAGAGATAGGTCTCACTGTGTTGCCCAGATGGGATTCAAATTCCGCAGCTTAAGCATCTTCCCACACCAGCCCCCGCAATAGTCAGTAAATCTTTAACTACAGAAACACATGCATTAGATTTTAAAGTGTCAGTATAGCTTTAGAGTTTGGAGCTAATTTTAAAAACTGTCAGATATTTGTGTAGTTACTCCCTAAGTTGCTATTTGTTTTATTTTGAATTAATATGAGGGTACAAATGTTTAGGTTACATTGTTTTCACTCCTGGCAAAGTTTAAGTTGTAGTTGAGCCCCCAGGGGGTCCTGAACACCCTCACCTTGTGCAGGTCAGGTGGGATCCCGCCAGTCACCCGCCTCTCCCCTCCCCCGTGCTAGACTATACTTGTGTTTCATCATTTGTGTGGGGGTGTGGTTATTTATATATTGGTTTCTTATTAGTATTGCATACACTGGATAATTTTTTCCCATTCTTGAGGTACCTTACTAAGAAGAATGTGTTTCAGCTCCATCCAGATAAACATAAAAGATACAAAGTCTCCATCTTTTCTTAGACATATGTCACAATCTGTTCGTTCATTCATGGGTTGATGGGCACTTGGGTCGCTTCCACACTTGGCAATTGTGAATTGAGCTGCAATAACCATTCTGATGCAAATGTCTTTGTGGTAAAATGATTTTTCTTATTCTGGGTAGATACCTAGTAATGGAATTGCAGGATCAAATGGAAGGTCGACTTCTAGTTCTTTGAGAATTCTCCATACTTCTTTCCATAAAGGCTGTACTAGTTTACAGTCCCACCAGCAGTGTAGACGTGTTCCCTTCTCTCCACACCTGCGGAGTTGGGTTGCTTTTTTTTCTTTTTTTTAATTTCAGGCTCCTTTATTCCATGAATATTTACAGAACATTAACTATAGGCAAACATTGACATAATCATTGAAGATAATATTGGGACAAATATATCAATTTTATGAGGAAACAACAAATCAATTATGAGATAAGTGTACTCATTACCACCACTCCTAGTAAAGTTGAAGATCCTAGCTAGTACAATTATGATAACTTAAAAATCCCAATAGTTTGTAAAAAAAAAATACAAATTTCATTACTTCCGAGTTACAAGTTACTTGCAAGTTACCAAAAGCAATAGAAAAATTCAGCAATGTAGCTAACTTCAAAATAACTATACAAAATCAATTATATTCCTATGTAAAAAAGAATTACAAAATAATATTAGAAAAAGAAAGATAGCATTGTATCAGCAACCAAAATAGAAAGTACCTATCAATATAGCTTTAACAAGAGCTGTGCAATTTTTTTTGAATACATAATCATTTACTACTTGTTTGTTACAGAATACACAAGACAAAATACAAATAGCAAACAAATTTCTTTCCTTATTATGTTTTTACCAAAGTCTAAAAAAAATAGATGACTAATATATATAAATAAAAGTAAAAAATAATTTCTAAAAAAAAACCCAGATCATGCCAAGTCTTGTAGATGGTAGAACTAGAAATACTTCAAAATCATTCTATTTAGTCTGGATACCCCGATAGTAAAATAATATATTATTATAAAGGGGAAATTACAGACATGTTTCACTGATGAACAAGGATGCAATATGATAAACAACATATTGACATGTTGAATTAAAAATTGATGTTTAAGTAATATACATTGATCAAAATTAAATCCAGTTTGTCTGAGAATTAGTCACTTTTTTTTTGCCCACACCCCCTCGCTCCTTCTCAGTTTGATCTCCCCTGCCCCCGTGCCCCACCATGTCATTAATTGTCATTAACTGTCTTTATATCAAAGTTGAATACATAGAATTCTTCTCCATTCCTGTGATGCTTCACTAAGAATATGTTCCACCTCCATCCAGGTTATTACAAATGCTGTAAAATCTTCATTTTTTTGATGGCTGAATAATACTCCATAGTGTACATAGACCACAGCTTACCAATCCATTCCTGGGTTGAAGGACATTTAGGCTGTTTTCATGTTTTAGCGATTGTAAATTGGGCTGTGATAAACAGCCTAGTACAAGTGTCTTTATAGTAAAAGGTTTTTTTTTCTTCTGGGTAGATGCCCAATAGTGGGATTGCAGGATCAAATGGGAGGTCTAGGTTGAATTCTTTAAGGTTTCTCCATACTTCCTTCCAAAAAGGTTGTATTAGTTTGCAGTCCTACCAGCAGTGCAAGAGTGTCCCTTTCCACATCCACGCCAGCATCTGCAGTTTTGAGATTTTGTGATATAGGCCATTCTTGCTGGGGTTAGATGATATCTCAGGGTGGTTTTAATTTGCATTTCTCTAATAATTAGAGATGAAAAGCATTTTTTCATATAGTTAGTAGCCATTCACCTATCAGCTTTAGAGAAGATTCTGTTCATCTCTCTTCCCCATTGATGTATGGGGTTGTTGGATTTTTTCTTGTAGATTAATTGAAGTTCTGTGTAGATCCTGGTTATTAGACTTTTGTCAGATTCAAAATATGCAAATATCCTTTCCCATTGAGTAGGTTGTCTATTTGCTCTGGTTATTGTCTCCTTTGCTGTACAGAAACTTTTCAGTTTCATAAGATCCCATTTGTTTAGTATTTCTGTTGTTGCTATTGCCGTGGCAGTCTTCCTCATAAAGTCTTTCCCCAGGTCAGTATCTTCCAGTGTTTTTCCAATTCTTTCTTTGAGGATTTTTATTGTTTCATGCCTTAGATTTAAGTCCTTTATCCATCTTGAATCAATTTTTGTGAGTGGAGAAAGGTGTGGATCCAGTTTCAGTCCTTTACATGTAGATATCCAATTCTCAGAATCTCATTCTGTTACATTGGGTAGAGTGTCGTGGCGTCACAGCTCACAGTAACCTCAAACTCTTGGGCTTAAGCGATTCTTTTGCCTCAGCCTCCCAAGAATCTGGGACTATAGGCACCTGCCACAACACCTGGCTATTTTTTGGTTATAGTTGCCATTGTTGTTTGGCAGGCCCAGGCCAAACCTACCTTCAAACCTACAGCTCTGGTGTATGTGGCTGGTGCCCTAGCTGCTGAGCTACAGGCACCGAGCCTGGGTTGCTATTTTTAAATGTTAGAATTTGTGAAGGTGTTTCAGAATAGTTGTTTAACAGTCACTTGTGGATTAAAGCTAAAACCTATTTATGGAGGAACATGGATACTATTTTAAGTTTTGTTCCCTGCTTATTCATAAAAATGAGCATTCTGTGAAAAGACCCCCTGGGAAGCCATCACCATAAACTTTCCATTCCCTGGTTCAGGGGAGCTGCCAAATCTAGTGAGCACGTGGTGAGCTTTCCCTGGCACCTGACACTTCCCTTCTTAAAAGCCACCCCCCCCAGGGTTCGGCTCCTGTAGCTCAGTGGGTTGGGCGCTGAGCTGGAGCTGGCGGGTTCAAACCCAGCCTGGGCCTGCTAAACAACAATGGCAACTATGACCAAAAAATAGCCGCGCGTTGTGACAGGCACCTGTAGTGTTGTGACAGGCACCTCCCAGCAACTTGGGAGGCTGAGGCAAGAGAATTGCTTGAGCCCAAGAGTTTGAGGTTGCTGTGAGCTGAGACAGCACAGCACTCTACTGACTTAAAAAAGAAAAAGAGTGCACCCTGGGCTTCTGTGATGCCCATAGGCCCCAGTTTTCCTTGTGGCTCTGGAAGCTTCTCAGGCTCCCGTGCTGCAGCCTAGGGACAGTGGACATAGGCCTCGGAATCTGGGGACCTGATTCTGCTTCTGCCCCGGGGTTCATTGGTTTCTGGGTTCAGTTCTTTTTAAACAGGAGAAGTAACATAGCCCCAACTTACCTAGTTGGGAGGTTCAAAAGAGATAATATGCAATTAAAGCACAAAGTATTTACAAGTGTTATCTTAGTGGATTTTCTTTCCAGTAAGTGTCTTGTGGTTAATCATTAGGAATGCAGACAGCATGTAATTATCCTTAATGTAAGAGGAATTGCCCCAGGTGGTCATCTGCCTCCCAGCTTGGCTGTGCTGGGCAGGCTGGACGCCTTTACCTGTGGCAGCCACTTCCTCTTTGGGAAACCAGCCCCCCCCCCAAACCCCCGCCCACCCCACCCCACCCCCACCCCCCACCCCCGTTGTTTGCCCTTCCCCCACCTCCTCTTGACAATTTGTTTTTGTTGTCAACCATTCTGGCCACCTCCTCCATCCCATTCAGAGAGTTGTTTCATGACCAGAGGTGACTAGTCTTGGGATGGTCCACATTGGGCCAATTAAAGCCCATCAGTGAAAAGTGAAATAAAGAAAAAGGTGGCAGAGGGAGAGAGGGGATGAGAGACCAGGACAGAAAGAAGAACTGAGCAGGTCACATGTGGCACCGCTGGGGCTCTCACTGCGCAGACCCACAGCTTGTGGCCAGCCACTGCTCTTATCTCTGCCTTAGCTGGGATCCTCCACCTGGCCCAGGAAGCGGCCACTCATGGTGACTGCCCCCACACCCAGTGTACATTCTTCCCACCCTAACTCCCTGGGAGCTCCTCCTGTCCCTAGCAGTGTTTGGAGCTCCTGCATCTGGCGATACCAGCCAGCACCAGTCGCTCAGTAAGAAAATAATGACATTCCTGTCTAGCTCAGTGACTAAGGCTAAGGGTGGAGGGGACACAGCCCCGCAAAGATCAAAAGCTCTGTGTAGGAGAGGGCACCTCGGTTGTCATCGCTGACCCACAAGGATTACCACTACTTGGAAGCTTTTCTCGGGTCACCCCCCTCAATCTACTGAGTCAGAATCTCTGAAACTGGGGCCCAGAAAGTGATATTTTATAATAGAAAGTGCTCTAGGTGACTCGCAGGCACAGGACACTTTGAGAACCACCCTAACAACAGAGGTTGGAATTCTAAGTGTACTTTCCCAGAGACACAGTGCCATAAGTACTTTTTTAGGTTACGGTTCAGTAATATTTTCAGGTGGGTGGTGGTTTGGGTCAAATTGTATATCAAGTTCATCAGTCAACTTACTTAACAAACTTTTGGACCACAGCCCTTTCAGGAAGGAGTTGGTAAGTTAGAATGTATTTCAAAAATGCAGGGTACAATAGTTTTATGTTATTTAGGTGCTAATTAATTTATACTTAATCTCAGGATATGTTACAACCAGCATACCAAAATATATGCAATTTAGAAATGTAATTACATGAAAATTAGCCTCAAGATCCTTTTGATGAAAAAAAATTCTGCCTCTTGATTTCCTCTCTTATGCTCTGGTTCCGCTATTAAAATTCATTCTCAGCCATTGAGAGCCTATTTATTACGATAGCCAGGATTCTGGAACAATGAGATCTATTTTAATCCCTGGATTGAATGCCCTAAGGAAGGTAAACAGTTACCTCATTTTGAGTCTGTGGAATTTCCAGTGATTTCTGAGACTTAAAATTTAAGTCCTTCTGTGTCTCAGGGTCATAGTTGGGAGTGGGGACTCCCTCTCCTCAGTTGCTAAATTTCTGAATATCGCTCTGGCTTCTTTTGACAAGCTTTAGTGAATAGTTCTCTACATGAATTTAACATTTATTCATAGCATACAGCTTTTTTAGGAATTCTCAAAATAAACGTTGATTTGCTCAATTGACACCAAGCAAAGATATTCTGACCAGGCATAGTGGCACACCTGTAATCCTGGAACTTTGGGAGGCCAAGGCAGGAGGATCACTTGAAGCCAGGAATTTGAGACTAGCCTGGGCAAGCTAGCAAGACCCTATCCCTACAAAAATTTTTCAAAACATGTAGCCAAGTGTGGGGGCATGAACTCAGAGGCTGAGGCAGGGGAATCACTTGAGCCCAGGAATTTGAGGTTGCTATGACCTAGGCTGATGCCAGGGTACTCTAGCCTGGGCTACAGAGTGAGACCTTGTCTCAAAAAAACAAAAATATTTAAAGGATCAAATGTGCCTGACCACTGGCACACTGTGTGTACCTCACTGACTCGTTCCGTTCCCAGCTGTTGAAAGGTCACTGCTTCTTGCTTCCTTTAACCCGCAGCACAGGGAGGTATCTAAAGACCTCTGAGCTTATGATGGGAGTATTAGCACCAGGCCACTGTTTCTCCCCTGAAGTCAACAAATGGTTCAGTGCGTGACTACCTGCTATATAGAGGCTCCATAGGAGTCTCTCAGGATAGAAAATCAGACAGGATTCTCCCCCTGCCTGTGAGGTATGTCCATTTTAATGATAATGTGCAATGAGCGTGTGCTGAGGGTTGGGGGTTGTTAGATTCTTTAGTGTCGCAATTGACAGCCACCAAGGAGAACTTGAGTGACCCCCAAACTTTAAGGACAAATGGGTCTTGGGAGCAGCGAGAATTCAGGACGCTGCTGAGCTTCTGTTTCTGACCTGTTCTCTTCTCTTACATAATCCGCTTCATTCCTCCTTTCTGCCCCTCATCCCCGTCTCCTTCTCCGCCCCTTTTTTCTTTATTTCCTTTTTCACAGAGGGGCCTTAATTGGCCCAGTGTGGATCACGTGGCCATCCCCAGACCAGTCACCTGGGGTCACGGAACAACTATGTGAACGGGATGGAGGGTGGTGGCCAGAAAGACAGCATCTATAAGACAGGTGCAAAGGTGTCCCAGCCAGGTCACATATCCCCTCAGTCACATGTGGCCCATTACCCTGCCCACGTCACTGTCACTCAGCTAGTAAGCAGCAGAGCTAAGAAACAGCTTACATTTCTGGTGATTTCCTTCAGAGTGAGCACTGTGCTGCTTAGCGGCCACGCACAGTATCTAAGAACTACCTGAAGAAGTGCGTATGGTAACACAGTGACACGTGGGGGATGTTTGTCAGAATAGGGGAGGTCTGGTCATCATGGGTGGGAGGGAATCACGTGTGGACAGTGTTTTCTGTGAACCACAGGCATTACTGATGGCTCAGGAGGAGCTGATGGGGGAGGCCCAGGGTGTGGAGCCCCCCAGGTCACGGGGACCCTCTTGGGGCAAATGAAGGACTTTGCATATTATCCTGCAATCTTCAGAGCCTGTTTGATCATAGGAGAGACATGGCCACACTAGGGGGTGAGGAAGGTCTATCTGGCCATGCCAAGCAGGATTTACAGGGAAAAGATGACAGGTTGGGAGGTTTAGGCAGTGGTGGCTGGAGGATGGGGTGAGGGCCTGAGCAAGGCATGGACCTGGGACAGTTGTCACCATCGTGAGGCATGTGCAGGGCTGGGAGGCCAGGTGCAGGGGGTGCAAGGAGCCTGGGGGGACTCTTTGTCGGCTGAGACTGTGAGCACCAGGAGGAGGACTGTGCCAGAGATGGCGGCAGGTGGGGGCGGGGGGGAGGAAGGAGCTGTGAGCACAGGCCTGGGCCATTGGGGTGCAATGGAAATGCAGATTCTCCCTACACCCCCACCCCCACCCCCCCACCCCTGCCAAAGCATCTGGAAGTGCAGCCAGGCACCTGGAGACTCAGCTGCTGAGACATCTGGAGCTGCCTTATGTTTAGGTCTCAGATGAAGTGTGGGGGCTACAAAGAATCCCCAAGGAAAGTCTGGGGGGCTTGGGGTGCAGCAGTGCTCCAGGCTCATTTGCACACCCCCATGTTAGAGGTTAGTTGGGGATAGAAGTCTCCACTTATAGACGCCTGCCACGCGTTAAATGTGGCTTACCAGGTCCCAGCGTGTTACCTGAGCAAGCCAAGCATCATTGTCTCATCTAAAACTATACACCACTTAAGTTAATCTTGGCTCTGAAAGTTAGATTTTGTTTTAACTGGGGATGGGGGCAAGGTGGGAGGATGTGGCGATTTAGATGCAAAAGTGGGAAAAGAAGACTTAAAAACTTCCCATTCAGGCTCAGCGCCTATAGCTCAGCAGCTAGGGCGCCAGCCACATATACCAGAGCTGGTGGGTTCAAATCTAGCCTGGGCCTGCCAAACAGCAATGACAACTACAACCAAAAAAAAAGAAAAAATAGCCAGGAGTTGTAGCGGGTGACTGTAGTCCCAGCTGCTTGGGAGGCTGAGGCAAGAGAATCGCTTAAGCCGAAGAGTTTGAGGTTGCTATGAGCTGTGACACCAGGGCACTCTACTCAGGGTGACAGCTTGAGACTCTGTCTCAAAACAAAAAACAAACAAACAAAGAAACTTCCCATTCAATGCAGAGCTCTTCGGAGTATCTGGCAAAAGTTATAAGCCAGCTATGGACATTTCTGGGGATGGAAATTCCTGCTTGCTAAGGGAGCTCATTGCATTGATGGGCAGCCTTCAACAGACCTAAAGTGTCAACACTGCCTTTTGTTACCTCCAAGTCCCCCTTAATGTCTGCAGTTTCCTCCTTCTCAGTAGGCTGAAGAGCCACCCCCCGCCCCCACTGTGACTGTCACTGCCCTGTGACTGCCCACAGAGCAAGCACCTGGGTGTGAGGCAGGAGCTCGGGAAGTTCAGACTGAGATGCCACCTCGTGCTGCCCTAGAGCCTGGCTTGCCTTGGCCATTTCTCTCCTGGAGGTGCTTGGGGCTCCCCTTACCTGTCCTGCACCTAAGCTAATTTTCTAGCAGAGCTGCTTGTAATTAAATAAATTTTTCTTTAGCTGGGCGCGGCAGCTCATGCCAGTAATCCTAGCACTTTGGGAGGCTAAAGCAGGTGGACTACTTGAGCTCATAAGTTTGAGACCAGCTTGAGAGAGAACAAAACTCCATCTCTAAAAAAAATAGCCAGGCATTGTGGCAAATACCTATAAGAGCCCAAGCTACTTGAGAGGCTGAAGCAAGAGAATCACTTTCACTTAGGAATTTGAGACTGTGACACCACAGTCTCTACCGGGCCCAAAAAAGCAAGACTCAGTCTCAAATAAATGAATGAATGAATAAATTGATTTTTCTTTGGAATATTTTTTTCCAGAAAATATTTTTCTTTGGACTTACTTTGCTCAAAACCAAAGATGAGAAGTTCCAAACAAAATATTTGAAACTTTAGGAAATAAATAGGCAGATTATTCTAGTCTCTCCCATGCGATGTTATGCTGAAAAGGAGCTCATGGGTTGATCCATTAAAGCAACATTCATCGAGTGCCTCAACACTGCTGTGTGGTTTGAGATAGGAAGAAAACCACCAAAGTCAAGAGCCAACATTGCAGACAGATCTGTCCAACAGAAATACGCTGCTGGCCCCCATCCTTTTTATGTAGGGATGCGTCCTGCATCTCATTTAAACCAGGTCACGTTCAGGGCTCTGTCTCCTTCAATGTCTCACTGCACTTTCTAGCTTCTCGAGGGTAGAAATCAATCAGACTAAAATAGAACCCAGACTGGTTCTTCTGGAGCCTCAAGGCCTAAATTGGCACCTTGTCTCCCTGCAAGGGGAGGTCTGGATTGTTAACCCAGCTTTACCCTGAGGCTGGGGACAGAGTAACAAATGCTTGCCCAGGTTACAACTTGGCTTTCACAGGGATACCCCAAGTGTTGTTCAGTCTTTTATCTGGAAACAAACTTTCTTTTTCAAGTTAACACTGGGGTGAAGATTTTCCAAAGCAGATTATTTTCAGTTAAAGTGTTTTCATTAAAAAAAAAAAATCAACAACAAAGGCTGGAGTCATGAGGGGAAAATTCATTATTGCTCTTAATGTACATTTGCAGAATATTGTGCTTGCCATGGAAAAAGTTTTATAGTGGAGTGCTGAAGCCACGTGACACGTCAGTTCCTTGTATCACGTGTGATCCATGTATAGATTGTTTTGCAACTAATTGCAAGAGCGTCATTTGTGCGAACACAATGCATTACTTTAAATCTCAGTGACATGAGAATATGCCTGGTCCAGCAGGTTCCCTAAGTCCTGCCTATGATGTTGATGGGACCAATAAACTGAGGGCAATGACAGCAGCCTTCTCATGGAAGGTTAACAGCATTAACTAAACAATTAGATGTAAAACACTAAGCAGTTCTGTTTTCCAACCGCAGACAGTAAGCCTGTGAGGACAGCTCTGGGAAATACCCCCGTCAGGCTGATGAGAAGCCGAGGGGAACAGCGGCAGGTGTGCAGCCACCTAGTGGCTGATCAGGACACTAACCTGGGGGTCTGGGTCCAGGGTCTCTCAGCTCCTCACTGCTATACCTGACTCCTGCCCAAATTCCCAGCAGAGAAAAACCTGCCTGCCCCCATCTTTCCTGCTCTGATGTAGGAGGTCTGACAATTAAGTTTGCAAACTCATCCTAGAAGAATCGCTCATTCCTCTGTGCTGACTGTCACTACATTCACGTTTGAAGTGCTCCCCTGGGAAGCTGTGCACCAATGCCAGCACCTCATCCTCTTCAGAGCAACTTGGGAACTCTTTCTGAAATGACCATCAGAGCTGTCATCCTTCAACACACAAAAACAATAATGAAAAAATGCCACAACAATATTGAACACCATTCCTTTAACCTTTGGTGTCTCTTTTTCTAAATGCTCGATTATTTAATTACATTAGTGAGAGGAAGAGAAGCTAACGCCGTCCCCAAGTGCTGGCCACAGAATCCACAGCTGATACAACCATAACACGGAGATGCGTGTTAAATGCTACCTGCACCTGGGTCTCTTGTTGGCTTCATCCGCTTATTATGTGTGACTGTATGAAATTATCAGCATTCAACGGTTTTTGATCTCCTAAAACAATTCAGAGAACTCCACCAAATAGTTAAGTTCAGGAGTCAGCACACATTTCCTGTAAAAGTCCAAACAGTAAATAATTTGGGCTTTGTGCTCCAGACGGTCTCTCACAACCACGGTGCACACTAAGTCTGCCACCGTAGCGTGGACACCACCAAAGGCAATACGTAAATGAACGAAGATGGTTGTATTCCAGCAAAATTTTGTTACAGATGCTGAAATTTGCATTTCATGTCAATTTCACAAGTCATAAAATATATATTTTTTAAATACTTGAGATGTCAAAACCATTCTTAGCTTTTGAGTGGTACAAAACCATCAGTGGTCCAGTAGGGCCCACAGGCAGTAGTTTGCCAAGCCCTGGCTGGGTTGCACTTGGCCACCACTACCTTCGAAATGTCCAGGACCTGGGAACTTTCTGTTCCCTGACTTAAGACCAATTTCATGAGCTTGCCCCCAGACCTGAAGACCTGTTTCACCTTCTCATCTCCCATCAAAACCAGTGGTGGCTCATCAGCTCATTCTGCCATTTTGGAAACCTGGGAATGGCCCTCCTTCTCCCCCTTCCTCATAACGCATGTCCAGGGGCAGGACTTCCAGAGACTTCTCAGCTCACCTGCCTCCTCAGACCCTCCTTCCCTTCCACCCAGCTCACAGCCTCTTGGTCACTTGGACTGTTGTTGAGAGACCCCCGCTCCTTCCCTCTGTTATTTAGCCTCTATCATCCACCCTCCATGAGGCGATGGGGTTCTTCCTCTAAAGTAACTGTGATCCTGTCAGTCCCTTGTTAATCTTAAATTTCTCCCATTAGAAAGAAATCCCACTGGCAGAGGGAAAATGGGCCAAGTAGCTCTCGAGTCTGTCCTGGACTCAGCCGGTCAAGTTTCTATGGATGTTCGTGCTAGTTCTGATGCAGCCCCTTGCCAAGCTGACACATGTGTCCCCTGCCATCTATAAGTGTCCTGTCACCTGTGCTTTCACAGGCTGCTGTGCTGCCAGGAGAGCCTGTCCGCGCCTTCTCTGAGTACTGATCCCTCCTCCGTTCCGTAAGACAGCTGAGGCTGCACATGCCGCATCTGTCCCTGACTCCTCCCTCGCAGACTTACCCTGCCCCTCTGTTCTCAGACCCTTGTCACAAGCACCTCAAGGACAGCATCAGTCTCAGCAAATTGTAGTTTTTGTGAGAAGGGCCACTGGATTGAATGTTTGTGTCTCCCCCAGAAAACATGTTGAAAACTAATCCTGGACGGAATGATCTTAGGAGGGGAGAGTGTGAGAGAGTTTAGGCCGTGAGGTTGGAGCCCTCAGGATCAGTATCAGTGCCCTTCTAAAGGAGGCCCTGAGAGCTGCTCTGTCCCTGTCCCTTCTGCCATCTGAGGTTACCATGGCGATGTGATCCACTATGAACCATAAAGAGAGGCCTCACTACACACAGAACCTGCTGACGCCTTGATCTTGACCTTTGCAGCTGTGAGAACTGTGGGGAATAATTTCCTGTCATATAAGCCACTCTGTTTATGGTATTCTGTTATAAAGCCTGAGCAGACTGCAGCAAAGTCGTCCTACAGTGACTGAGAGTAGAGACCAGGTCCAGACTTCTTGACTTATGGCTATACAATAAATGGTTTTTAAGTCATTATTTTCTTTCTTTTTTTTTTTTTTCTAGAGACAGAGTCTCACTCTGTTGCCCAGGCTAGACTGCCCTGCCATCATAGCTCACTGCAAACTCCTGGGCTCCAACAACACTTCTGCCTCAGCCTCCCAAGCAGCTGGGACTGCAGGCACCTGCCACAGTGCCCAGCTAATTTTTCTATTTTTAGTAGAGATGGGTCTCACTCTTGTTCAAATTGCTCTTGAACTCCTGAGGTCAAGGATCCTCCCACCCCAGCCTCCCAAAGTGCTTGAGTTATAGGAATGAGCCACCAACCCAGGTCCAAGTAATTATTTCAATATATACTATGTATCCAATCATTTTCTCAATTTACTCACCAAGCCCTGGAGGTTACAGATTCAGATGCCCATGGGACCTGGCTGGTCACTTTTGTGGCAGAAGTGGACAGAGTGAGTTCAGGGGTGGCCCAACAAGGCCGTGTCCTGTCCCGTGGGGCAGGCTCCATTCAGCACCAGCTGTTCATTGTCACACAGGCATGTGATAGGTGTCTAGCCAGATGTGTTTTCAAAAAAAAAAAAAGGGATAATTAAGGTTTTAATGTATGTGTCCCAGTGTTAAATATTGGCAACAAATTCACCTTAAAACAAAGAAGACTTTGTGAGCAAAATTTAAAAATACCAACCCGTTTATGGGCTGGATGTGGCCCTTGAGACTCCAGTTCTCAAGCCCTGTTGTCTGCATCTCTTCATTAGCCGCAGGCGGGGTCTGGAGCCGGCAGGTGGAAGGGCCTCCCTGGGCCGCGTTCATTCTGCCCGCTGCACAGGTCCCACTGTGACTGCGGGGCCACACTGCCACACAGGGCGCAAGATGGGGTGTGTGTGGTCACCTCTGCAACCTGAGAGCCAAACCCCACAGAGAATCTGATTTGTGCCGTCCTCTCTACTCTGGTCATGAACTGAGAACTGAATGGGTTGGGGCGGCCTCCTGTCCCCCTCCTACCCAGCGCAGCTGCAGCGTCTGGGAGATGCTGTCCGTCCTGAAGGGTGATCTGACTGCCACCAGCTGATGGCTGTTATCAGAGGTTTAGGGTCCTGCTCAGAGCACACCAAGGAGAGGTGACTACTGGAAGGAGAAACCAAGTTGTCTTTGTGTACAGCCCACCTTGGTGGCCAGCAGCCACTTCAGAAAACCACACAGAACATGGCCTAAAAGGTTACTGAGAAAAGAGAATTTTGGTAATTGATAGTTCATGCAGATTTGGTGAGGACTTGTTTTTTGCTTACCTGTGTTATCAGATATCATAAAAAGTATGCTTGGGCCTTTTTTTTTTTTTTTAACACTAATCACCTTTCACTGGTGTTTATTTATGGGAGGGTGGCCTGAGACAAGTCTTCTTCCAATGTGTGGCAAAGGAGGAAAAAGGTTGGACACCCCTAAAAATGTTCAGGCTTTTATATTTCTTTGTAAATAAAGACAATAATAATCAAAACAAAACAAAATTTTCCCTTAGGTCTTTTTCTCTTGTCCTGGGACCTGAGCTTCTGAGAGCCATGAGCTTGAGGCCTAGAGCAGGTGTATGCGGGCAGGACTGGGTGGGAATCAGGAGGTGGGCGTCTGTAACTGCATGGCTGCTCCCTGTGTACAGAGACCATCACTCACGTGACTGGGAAGAGTGGGCTTGCTCAAGATCTTTGTCACGAAGTCCCCAGTCACGTGAAGGCTGAGGGTGCCTGGCCATGTGGTGATGAGGCAGGCGGAAGGATGCTGATGGAAGGGGAGTGAGGCGGCTCTAACTGGCTGCATAACATCCCAGGGCCAGCAGAAGAGGCAGCGAGCTTTGTACTGATGTACTGTTGTGAAATAGTGTGCAGGGAGGTCTCACTGTGTGCCAGACACCAGTAAATACTTTCCAAGCTACCGCAGTTAATTCTTACAACTCTTCCGACCATGATGGGAGCTGACCAGTATTGACCTTGTTTTAGGGATAGAAAGTAACTAGCCCAAGAACACACAGGTCTGTCTGACCATTGTCCCTGTCCCTGCTGTCTGTGTCATGCTGTGTACCTGGTGGTGGGGACCCAAGGGGCTTGTGCTCTGTGACTCACCACCTGTCAGGCATTTAGGATGGTAGGTGGCACATGGGAAGCCTTCAAAAAAAATGTCATCTGTGACTGTCCTTTGTGGATTATCTTTTGTAAAGCTGTTTTAAACAGTTCTGTGGGCCAGGGGCCTTTGTGAGAAAGGCTTGCTATTTGAGAACTCTTGAGGTGCCTAGGTTGTCTGTGCTTAGTAACAGGAATCCTTTCTTGGGTCGTATCAGATGAGTGCCCTTGGAGTCAAAGTTGTGAGCAGATGAGAAGAAAAATGGCTTGATAATTTAACAGGTGCATTAAAAACAGGGCTTTTCTGCAGAAATTCAGGTGGAATTGATGGCAAAAATAAATGTGATTAGAGCATCTCACAAACAGAAGGAAGAAAAGCAAGTCTTCCAAGGGTGAGACAGTGACACAGAACCAACTGCCTGCTCTTTTTAGGTAGATTCTGCTATTGCTATGATCTTGCTGTCGTGCTCACACCTGGTATTTAGGTCATAACTTCAAGCTCTGTCTGATACACAGAAAAGATTTTTGACATGCAAGTCCTTGAAGTTCTATGTTTACCTATTTTTGCAAGAGAGGAAAATCCTGGGTGTTTTGGTTCAATTGGAGGCAGATTGAGGTCAGTTAAAGCAGCACATGAGCGAACTCAACTTCCCGTGTGCTCTCCCAGGGCACGTGTGTCATGTTCTGTGAAGAGTTGAAAGAACTGAGTCTGAACGTTCCAAATTGCAGGGACAGTAGCTGTGCTTCCCCTTCACCCTCTAACATTGCTCTTACCTGAATTTAATCCTCACTTCAAAATGATGACCCAGTTCTTTGATTTAGGTGACTCCAGTCGCCCTCCCAACACAGACTTGCTCATCTTAGTGAGACTTAGAATTCATTGCACACAGCACAGCTAAGGAACTGAGATTGGGAGATGTCAAGTGACTTGACCAAACTACTCTGCCACTCGCTAGCTGTGACTTACCTTTAAAAACAGGATAACAGTGGTCACTACCTCATAGATTGGACAAGGCGACAAAGTGAGCTAATTACTACATGCAAATGCTACCAGCATCTGGGCACCCGGATACCTCTGGACAAATGTGAGATACTGCTCTCCACAGCAAGCAAGACGCAGGTCGGATTTCTGCTCATTCATTCATTCATTCAACAAATATTTGTTGAGCACCTGCTGTGTGCTAGGGAGACGGCCCCTGTCCTTACCTACTGTGATCTATTATCTCTGGTTTCATGTCAAGGAAAATGTTTTCCCTCTTCGTGGAAGATGGAGATAGCATGACCAAAGATGTGATGATTCGTGGTCCACTGGGGTTTTTTTTATTTTGGTTTTCAAAATAAGCTAAAGCCGAGTAATAGATCTTTCTGGGTGGTGCCTCTGGCTCAGTGGGCAGGGTGGTGGGTTCAAACCAAGCCCCGGCCAAACTGCAAGAAAAAAAATAGCTGAGTGTTCTGACAAGTGCCTGTAGTCCCAGCTACCCGGGAGGCTGAGGCAAGGGAATCACCTAAACCCAGGAGTTGGAGGTTGCTGTGAGCTATGATGTGATAAAGTGAGACTGTCTCCACACACACACACAAAAAGAATAGACGTTTCTGCTAACCTCTGCGGAGTATGGAATTTGAAATAATATAAATGTGGGATTAGAGCTGTAATTTTTTTAAAGACAAAGACTTTAAATTGATATTTAAATACTTAATATTTAAATTAATCTCTTATCAGCTGGATGATAATTAGGTTTCTGCCTAAGCAGCTTGCAGAGAGAGGACTGCTGCCTCTTCTGACCCATTCACACTCCTCTGGTGTCATTCACAACTGTGTTCAACGTGACAGGTGATGCGGCGAAGTCGGGTCACCAGGAATCATTCTTGCACAGTTCTCTGGCTCTGAGGGCAGGGCAGACCTCGGAACCAAGTGCCGATAAGAATAGGCACAGGGCAAGGAAACCAGACGGCTCCAACTCAGACGTGCTCCTGGCTCCACCGCATGCAGCTGTGTGACCTTGTCGCCCAGGACGCTGGGTTTCTTGTGCATGAATAAGGTTCCTGAGACCTCTTGCTGAAGTTAGAGGAGCTTAATAATCACTCAGAGCGACAGGAGACAGAGCACTCCACAGGGCAGGGACTTGTGATTCATGCAATCACAGTAGCTTTGTTGACTGCTGGAAACAGCAGTGACAGCTGAGTCAGCCTGGCACGCAGCTATTGGAGATCAGTGATGCCTTTTAATTCAAAAAACAAAACAATCACCCCTCACCCCCTAAAAGAAGAAACAAAAAAGCCCCGACTACGGCACAAGAGTAGGTACTGATGTTGGCTTATGCCAAGTTCTGGAAGGGCAGCCAGGACCCGGTCGGGGGCAGTGCAGAGAGGTTGCTATGAGCTGGTTTTCCCAGCTGAACCTCCACCTCAGCATTCCAGGGGTGGGGGGCACTCATGTGGGAGACCGCGCAGGCCTGGTAGCATCTTCTGTGAGCAGTCCTCTGCACATGTGTTGCTGGGAGATCACTGCCAGAGACTGAGCAGAGCAGATGGTCTTTTGGACCTCCCTCCCCACCTGGTCTGGTTCCCTAGGGACAGACGTAAAGGCGGCTCTGGACAAATGCATGTTCTGTGAACTAGTGACTTGGCCTGAGTCACATGTGTGCATTTCTGGGGATAGTTAGATCTGAGCCCCCCATTCTTACCCCTCCCTGGCCCCTCTCATAGGCCCCTCAATAGCCAGAGAAGCAGGGAGAGAATCCCCGCTCTCCTGAGTCCTGGACCAGCCCTGCCCTCTCTGCCTGTTCTGGGTGCTTCCCACAGAATCCAGACTGTCCCCATAGTCCAATAGAAAGACGTTGGGTGGGGGTCCAGGCAGCCTCATTCTAAATCCCCCCGGGTCCTTCCTGGCCGTGGACCTTGGGGCATGTTCCTTAGCTCAGGCAGTAAGTGTGGCAGTTGTTAACCATCGTCACACAGGTAACCTCATTGTGTCCTCAAGAATTACATTCTGTCAGACGTGGTGGCTCATACCTGTAATCCCAGGACTCTGGGAGGCCAAGGCAGGTGGATCTCCTGAGCTCAGGAGTTCGATACCAGCCTGAGCGAGACTAAGATTCCTATCTCTAAAACTTAGCTGGGCATTGTGGTGGGCACCTGTAGTCCTGCTACTTGGGATGCTGAGGCAAGAGAATCTCTTGAGCCCAGGAGTTTGAGGTTGCTGTGAGCTATGATGCCATCACTGCATTCTACCGAGGGTGACAAGTGAGATTTTGTCTCAAGAAAAACAAGAATTACATTCTATTCCCAAGCCATGTGAAATGCCTTTCCTTAAAGGAAAGAGGATGTAGGCCTTGAAGCTTCCCTCTTCTCAGCCCTCAGTCAGGAAAGTGTGTGACAAGCACCAGAGCCCGTGTGACCTCACGGATCAGCAGCAGCCCCACCTCCTTACACAAAGTGTGGAGCAATGATTTCCAGACTTATAAGCAGCAATCTACTTAAAACCTAGGGCAGCGCCTGTGGTTCAGTGTGTAGGGCACCAGCCCCATATACCAAGGGTGGCGGGTTCAAACCCGGCCCCGGCCAAACTGCTACAAAAAAATAGCTGGGCGTTATGGGGGGGCTCCTATAGTCCTAGCTATTCAGGAGGCTGAGGCAAGAGAATAGCCTAAGCCCAAGAGCTGGAGGTTGCTGTGAGCTGTGACGCCACAGCACTCTACCGAGGGTGACAAAGTGAGACTCTGTCTCTAAACAAACAAACAAAACCTAAAACTTACCCAAACTGTTAATATATAAAATGAGTACAAGTAGGATTTTGAATATAAAAACATATCTACTGAAATTTATTTAAAAAAATAAGAAAAATGAATATATTTTAATGAGCCCAGGAATTTGAAATCAGGGAGATGCTGACTAATATGACACTTTCCTTAGAACACACAGATAGTAATTGCAAGTGGCACTGCCGACGATTGCCGATGACACCGGTCACCTAAAGGCCACAGGCAGTGAGGCTCTCTGTGCCAGAGACGCCCAGAGTTTAGGCCACTAAATAGGAAATGTCTGATTTTGAATTGAAAGTTTAGTTTCATGTATCACAAAAAAGATGCAGCACAACTAATCAAAGATCATGACTCAACTGTTGATCCGGTTTTGCCATCTTAACCCTGGCTTGTTGGTGCCAGCTGCAGAGAAGCCTGGAGAGCCAGTGCTGATGAAATCGCCAAAGGCGCTTCCCACAGCTTGCTGAGAATTGACTATTTCTCCTTGTAAGAAGTGGTCCGACCCCTGAAAAGTGGGGGTCACGTGGAGCAAGGTTGGTGGGCACAGTGGATGACCGTGCAGTTCCTCGTCCACCTTCCATAGTTTGAGCAGAGTGTTTGTCTGACACGAGGTCAAGCGTTGTCTTGCAAGAGAACTGTCCTGTCTCTAGTGACCAGTCTCGTCTGGTTAATCACAGCATCCTCCCCGTGTCGCCCAGTTGGCTGGGGTGGACATGTGCTGTAATCGACTGACCAGGACTGACAGAGCTGTGGTGGGGAACAGCAGCACTGGACCGCCAAGCGGACACCATTAGGTTTTTAAAATGTATCTCCGGGTCTGAACTGTGTTTCAACATTTCATCTTTATCCGACCATTGTGCCAAATGCTCGGATTATAAAAAAGAAACCATTTTTCATCACACGTAACAGTACAGTGTAGAAATCGTTCACCTTTATGTCGTGACAGCAAAGAAAGGCAAACTCCAACACGCTGTCTCTGCTGCTGCTCATTTAATTCGAGCGGAAATCTATCCTGCTTCTTTACCTTGACAGTTTGTTTCAAATGGTCCGATATTGTTGGGATAGTAACCTCAAACTTCGTCACTTTGTAACTCGTATGTAGGTTGAGATGGATTTGATTCCACTACCCCCTCCAGCCCATCATTATCCATCCAGCGTGGTCTCAGGTCACCCACCTGGCTCATTTTCAAGACTAAGATCCTCAGAATGGAACTTCTCAAACCATCGACGTGCTGTGTACTCATTACCCTCTAACGCTCCGTTGATATTTGGAGCTGTCTGCGCTGCACTGGGTCCATGAAGAACTTAGATTCAAAAATAACACTCGTTTTTAACTTATCCAGGGTTTTGCAAAAATTGCTCTAAAAATAATTTGAAAGACAATCACAAGCCAAACCACGCATTTGAAAGAATGAGGATGTACCTTTGGAGGAAAAATAAACTAAGAAGTGTCCAAGCAAAATGTCAGAGATATCAGCTATCAAAATTAGTACTTAGGGAAATCTGACATTTCGTACTTAATAACCTAAACACATAGGCTAGCACACATTCACATTCACATTTGTTCATGTGAATACATGTTGATGAGATTTTAAATCACTGCATTTTTGGAAAGAATGCATATACATTTAAAAAACAAGATAAGAGAAAATGTTAAAAGGTCTGAAATACCTTCACAGAGTCTGGCAGGATATCGCTTGAAACACCTTCCTTAGATCTGGAACCCCCAAATCTCAACCAGCCTTCCATCTCCTGTTTGGTTGTGGCATATACCTGTGGCATATACCTCCTTAGGAAGCTCAGTGTAAAAACTGGTGAACTCTGAATAAGGTGTGTAGCCTGGGTGATATTATCATATCTCTATCAAGTCCTCGATATTATACTGTTCTGTAGAAAACGCTACCTTTGGAGAAAGTTAGCGAAGGCTACAAGGGGCTCAGTACCTTACTCTGAATCTAGAATTATCATAGAATAAAAAAGGTTTTTCCTCCAGTCATTTGACAATGATGCTCTTTTACTTGACTGTTAGGAGGGTGGGAATCAGATTATACAGCAGTGAGCACACCACACGTAGAGTGGCTTTCCTGGCCACTGAGTTCTATAAATTCCCTGCTCTGTTAGCTAGTGTGACACCACGGGAGCTTTAGAAAGGAAACACAGCCAGTGGCAAATCGAGGTGAGGTCTCCTTGAGTAAATCTATCTCAGCTGCTGCTCAGTGACATAATAAGAAAATGGTGCTGGAACCCAGTTGAGTCTGCAGTCACCTGACCCAGAGAAAGTACGCGGGTGAGCTAGCGTTTTCCTGAGCATTCCTGTGCTTAAAACGTTTAATAATTAGACCACAGTGACGTCGAGTCATGTCAATGCCAATATCATTATTAGGGGTCTTGGTGTCAGACCAGGGTGCAAGGGCTATTCTACAGGAGAAAAGATAAAGAACTAAAAGTACTTTTAAAAGAGTAACCCTCTGATCCAGTCTCTTCCCTGGGTGTAAAGTAAAAACGAGCATGGCGGTGGTAAGGTATGAATCTCATTCCCCTGGATTTCACCATGGGCTGTAAATTACTGCCCTGTGCTTCCCTAAGACTGATGGTGGCTTGGCTATTCGCTCCTTAGAGACATGAAAGAGAACTCCCCGAGCCAGCCTATCCGTCTTCATTGTAATTGCCAAAAAGTTCAGGCTGCAGGTTGCCCTACCTGAGCATCGCCTGGTGTGTTCAGACTAAGCTGAGTCTGAGCTGTTTATTGCATCTTCCAGGCTGCTGAAGGTGAACTGGGCTCAAAACAATAGCTTTCATAAATATTTTAATGGGTGCAATACAGTTCCATTTTTAAAAATCCATTTACTCGGGAACATAAAATACCAAGACTGTGAGGTCCTTTGTGCTAAGAGAGGCTTTAGTTTCGCACCAGCTGTAGTGTCTGCTGGGGCGGGGACGCAGCCCTCAGCTTTCTGGAAGTCGCCCTGCCTGACCTACTTCTCTGGCTTCCTCCCCAGGGTCATCAACGCTGGGAAGAGCACACACAACGAAGACCAGGCCAGCTGCGAGGTGCTCACGGTGAGGAAGAAAGCAGGGGCCGTCGCCTCCACCCCTAACAGGAACTCGTCCAAGAGACGCTCCTCCCTCCCTAACGGGGAGGGGCTGCAACTGAGGGAGAATGCGGTAAGACCCTCCTCTACTGCTGGCTTCCAAGTGAGAAGAGCCGCCTGCGCTCGGCAGGGGTGTCCAACCTGCAGCCTGGGGGCCACATGCAGGCATTGTGCTTATCTATGGTGTCGAATATCCCAAAAATTGTGCACAGACCTTTCTTTTTGCTCATCTTCTTCCATTTCTATTTTTAATGTGTGCCCCAAACAATTCTTCTGCACACCCCCTGCTAGCCCCACGCTGGGATGTTGGAGTTTATTCCAGATCTGGGATGGAGGTGAAAGGGGTATCCCTGGTGTCAGCAGGGTGGGGGGCTGTTCCTCGGGAGTCGCACATTCCACGCTGAAGGTGGCCCATGTATGAAGAGCTGGTGTTTGTGCTTTTAACACCTAAATGACATGCCCACACCATGGTTTGTTGGAAGGGTTGATATAAACTTTGTGGGTTTCAAAGGATCCACTTTTAGGTCTTTGTGAGGAAACAGCCCAGGAGCCCCTGGTGAGGGGTGGAAATAGCTCTCGTTGTAGGCTCAGAGCCCTGGCACAAGGCTGCCCCTTCTCCCCGAGCCTGGGCCTGACGCTCCCCCAAAGGCATCTTTGTTCCTGTTGGCTCCCGTACTGCAGCCCGTGGGGTGACCTTGTAGACTGAAAGCCTGTTGGCAAGCCACAAAATATTTCTCCTCTCTCCAGATTCGGAGAATAAGATAGACATGTCCTCAGAACATTCTGAAGAAGCCCTGGGGAAAGATGGGAAATAACTGTCACTCTTTCCCCCCGGGGGCTGTTTTGTCCTGCAGAGACATTGAACAGGATGACCAAATGTGACTAGTCATGCCAATAATCTTAAGGATGTTTTTATGTAAAAATTTTTATAGGATTTTAAAAGATCTAGAAATTTCTTCTTAGTCTAAGAAATAGTGTCTGACTGCATCTCTGCTTAGGGCATAATAATTACCTTTTGATTTTGTTAGTACTAGTTCGGTTTGGAGTTAGAATACACAGTGTCCCGGGAGGTCTCCTCATTATACATGTTTTCAAGGCTGAAGTGGGGGCATCGGGAGGCCTTTCCCAGGGAGCTGGGTTTGAGGCCTCAGACGGGCCGTAGGGAGTGGTGGTGGGTGAGTGGACAGGGCTGCGGCATCCTGGTGGCTTTGCACAGCCTACCACTTAATGCCTTTTTAATTTTCAAAAAGTTGGTTGTTCTTTGAGACTTAGTGTTGCATTCTATAAAAAAACAACAACACAGTGACTACCAAATGGTAGAAGGAGGATGGCTGGAAATCCAGCAGTCCATGGGAAATGCTGCACCATGTCTTAATAAATAAATCCTTAATAAATGGTCGTGGTTATGACCTGGGGCTCAGCCTCACTTCTATCAGGCTCTGTGGCTGTGCCCAGCGAATTTTGTATGTTCATTCCTTTGTGAACTGGAGATTCTATCGTTTCTTTTATACCTACTCAACAATTATTTTGAAGGTTGAGTTATTTTGAGGAGTTTGGAGAATGTGAGGCATTAATGCTAATTGAATGTAGGTGCCAGTGACTAACCTTGCTCTTTCCCCTGACTCCCCCCTCCCCCACCTGACATTTGGCCCGAGACCAGTTGGTGATGGCCTTTTTCCTTTTTGCTAAGTTCCTTCTATAAAGGAGGCCAGGGCTAAGTCTTTAGCTTCCTGTCCTTAAAAACAGTGATCACAGTGCATAAGGCTGGGGTGGTGACCCTCCTCTGGGGCAGTGACTCTCCTCTGGGGCGGTTCCCAGTCTCTGTGGGGTCCGTGCAGTGGGAGGCAGCAGCCCAGCTGAGCAGTCACGCACACCCGGGGCCCTGCTTCCTGCCCCAGCCAGCACCTTCACTTCTGTCTGCCTGCCATGTTAGGCTTCCTACTGAGCTGGGGAAAGAGCTATGCTGCTTTTTCTCTCTTTTCTTTTCTTTCTTTCCTTCTTTTTTTTCTAGAGACGTGGACTGGCTCTGTCTCCTAGGCTGGAGCGCCATGGCATCACCACAGCCCACAACCACCTCAGACCCCTGTCTCAGCCTCCCGAGTAGTTGGGACTATAGGCACCCACCATGACGCCCAGATAATTTTCCCAGTTTTGGTAAAGATGGGGTCTCACTCTTGCTCAGGCTGGTCTCAAACTCCTGAGCTCAAGGGATCCACCTGCATCAGGCTCCCAGAGTACAGAGATTACAGGCATGAGCCACTGCGCCCAGCCTGCTTTTTTTTTTTTAATGTGGTGAGACACACATACCATAAGATTCACCATTTTTAGGTATGTAGTTCTTTAGCATTAAGTATCTCCATATACTGGAGCAGCCATCGCTGTCCGTCTACAGAACTTGGCAGATTCTCAAACTGCAATTCTGTCTTCTCTGAACACTAACTTCGCAGCCCTGGGCCACCGCCCGCCTGTCCTGTCTCTGTGAACTGACCCCTTAGATATTTGGTGTGAGTGGAATTGTGCAGTCCTTGTCTGTGTGTGTCAGCTTATTTCACGTAGCGTAATGTCCTCAAGTGGACACGTGTTGTCCTGTGTCAGAATTCCCTTCCTTCTGAAGCTGGAGTGATGCCCCACCATCCAGCACAGGCCCTGTTTTATCTCCCACTCCCCTGTTAGTGGACACTGGATATGGCTTCCCTCTGGCTGCTGAGAAGGACGCTGTTATGAACAGAGGTATACAATATCTCCTCCAGCTCCTTCGCCCCAGGCTTTTGGGAACTGCTGGGTCATGTGATAAGTTCTTTACTATTTTGAGGAACTGCTACGCTGGTTTTCATAGAGGCTAAGCCATTTTACATGCCTGCCACGATGCAGGAGGGTTCCAGGCCTCCACACTCTCACTAACATTTGCTGTTCTGTTGGGTCTTTTGTTCTTACTTTTTTTTATGCTTACTATTTTATCATAGTTGTGGTTTGCATTTCCTGGCGATGAATGATGCTGAATATCTTTTCATTTCCTTCCTGGCCCTTCCGACATTTCTTTAGAGAAATGTCTATTCGAGTCTTTTGCCCATTTTTAACATATTAACTAGTTTTGAGCCAGGGGCCTTGTGAAGCACATATAACTCACACATCTTTTTACCTTGAGTACTTTGGGAGCTACTTGGGCCCTAAGGAAAAAAAAATTTCTTTCTAGTGTGGCTGGTCAAAGTGTTAAATTGAATTGTCCATTTTATTGTTGTTGTTTGTGTTACTTTTTAAGAACTTGAAAACCATGACCTAGTGTGGGAGATGAATCAGTGAGCACCGGTTGTACCAGGAACTAGGTGCTGGGGGTTTGGCAGGAAATAAAACAATCCCTACCCACAGGAACATTCTCAGAGGGAGGAGGGACAATTAAAACATGCAGTGTGCCAGATGACAAGCCCTGGGGAGAGAAGGCCCAGAGGGGAAGCAGAATGCAGCCCGTGTGCAGTTCCAGGCAGCTAAGAGGGTGTCCCCGAGACGGTGGGCATGGGCTGAAAAGCACAGCTATTTCAGGAGGAGCATCTGAACATTGTGGGACTTGCGGAAGCCTTGGAGCAGGATCAGGCCCCGAGATTCAGGAATTAGAGAGGAGGCCCTTGTGGTTGGAGCAGGAACACAGTAAGCCCAGAGTGTGGCCAAAGCGATCACGGGAGTGGGATCAGGCAATCTGGCAGGACCCAGAAGGCTGTTCTTGGGACTTTGGTTTTTACTTTGAATGAATGATTTATTAGCAGAGGCCCCTGGGCATACTGGTTAAGGGAGGCCAGTGACTTTTCCCATCTAGCAGGCATCCCCTCAACAGTAAACCTCAGATATAGAAGCACTTAGGAAAAGGTAGCGAGTGAGCAGGGCCTAGGGCGAGCGAACAGCTTTCCCCTGCGAATCTATCCCTTCACCTCCCAGGCACACGCCGAGCCCACGTGTGCATGCTGAGCCCTGGGGAGGCGCAGTCAGGTGAGCATGGCAGCTCCCATCCTGGGCTGAAGCCAGGGTGCCCCCTTGGCAGTGGCCCCACAACAGAGTGAGACCAAGGAAACAGGCAGAGCCCCTGGCTGTGTGGAGGGCCGCTTGGCCACAGTGGTTTCAGGCATGACTGAGGAGGAAGACAGGTGGAGTTAGGAAGGGCTTCCGGGGCAAGTGGCATTGAGCTGGGGTCTCGAAAAGTGCATCCGAGTGAACCGGGCAAATAGGAGAAAAGGGCGTTTCTGGTAGAAGGAGCACGTGGGCAAGGGAGCATGGAGGCACGTCTGCCCATGTGTCTGGAGCATATGTGGTCACCTGGAGGGTGCCAAGACAGGAACAGCAGGCAGGCGTCACACGCAAAGGTCATCAAATGTCATAATAAGCTGGGATTTTAACCCAGTGATTTTAGAAAAGGGCACAGTGACGTAGGACAGTGGCAGTAGGGGGGAGGCTGACTGGGGAGGGCCTTGAGCCAGATAGGATGCCCACACAGAAGTCTGTGTGAGAAATGACGGGGGCTTAAAATAAGCTGTGATGAGAACACGAGACGGGCTCAGAGGAAGGGTGTGAGTGATGCCGTTGAGGTGCCCAGATGACCACGGCCTGGGGAAAGGAGCGGGACCTTAGCCACCAGGCGCTGGCCACTGAAAAGCAGACCTTTGGCAGGTAAGGGAGTGGTCAGGGATGCTGACGCTGCCTTTCCAGGAGGAATTGTGTTGTAGGAAATTAGAAATAAGGATCTGGCGCCCACCAGCAAATCCAGGAGGTTTAGATTTCGGGAGTTACAAGGGCAAAGACTACAGTTGAACCCATAGATGTGGTTTAGATCGCCCAGAAAGCAGAACAAGAGCAGATGAGAGGGCAGAGTAGAGGCCTGGAGACACCCCAGCTCAGAAGCTCCGAGAGAGGAGCAGGGAGGAGTGGAGGAGGCCATGCCTTGGGCCATGGAGGAGCCAGGAAAGACGGGGATGGGAAGTGGGCAGATGCTGTGAGAGGCAAAAGGTGGAATGCAGGTGAAGCAGTGGCAGCATTATTTCATGGCAGACTGCTGGAGGGCGCAGAGGCTGGTGGGCAGGGAGGCTGGCGGGCGCGAAGGTGGACATGGAGGCTGGCAGGCAGGGAGGCTGGCGGGCACGAAGATGGATGTGGAGGCTGGTGGGCACGAAGATGAATGTGGAGGCTGGCGGGCAGGGAGGCTGGTGGGCGCGAAGGTGGACAGGGAGGCTGGTGGGCGCGAAGGTGGGCACAGAGGCTGGCAGGCAGGGAGGCGGGCACGGAGGCCAGCAGGCAGGGAGGCTGGCGCGTGTGGAGGTGGGCGCGGAGGCCGGCAGGCAGGGAGGCTGGCAGGCAGGGAGGCTGGCGCATGTGGAGGTGGGCACGGAGGCTGGCAGGCGGGGAGGCTGGCGCGTGTGGAGGTGGGTGTGGAGGCCCGCAGGCAGGGAGGCTGGCGTGTGTGAAGGTGGGTGCGGAGGCCGGCAGACCCCTCTGGAACACATGTACTTCCCTTCCCCTCACTTGATCTCTTCATCCCCAGTAAATGTAGTGAAGTCAAAATTGTGTGTGTCCACAAGACTTCCTTCACGGAGTGTCACCTTCATCTTCCTCAGAGATGGAAGGAAATCTAAAAATTGCAAAATAACCTGAAATTCACGGAAAAGCAATAATCATAGGAATGTTTTTGTTAGAAACATGAGTGGTGCTTTCAGGAATTAGAAGTGTGACTTTATACCGATGACCTATTTTATACCGAGCGGCACTGGCGTAGCTGGTGGCAGTGAGATGACTTTTCTACTACAGATAATTATTAATTAGCATAAAGATTTTAAGGCAACCATAAGCCATCCCTCACACCAATTTATAGAGAGTTCTGTTATCCTATTGATGTGTGTAACCTTTCACCCAAACAAGTCAACTTAAGGCTCCTGTTTTAAAACAAACCTTTTTTAAAAATGGGGATAAAAGAGGGCAGCGCCTTGGCTCAAAGGAGTAGGACGCCAGCCCCATATGCCAGAGGTGGCGGGTTCAAACCCATCCCTGGCCAAAAACTGCAAAAAAAAAAAAATGGAGATAAAAGAAATACCATTCTATTCTGCCTCTCCTGGCTTCCATGAGGCCCTGAGTGAAAGGGTGTCATGTCCTGTGTCTGGCTGGGCTCCCGATTGGCACCTTACTTAACATAAAGTAAAGGAGAAGAAGCACATGAAGCAATGTTTGAAAGAAGTCGTAAAACGAGTTAGCGTTCTGGGCTGTAGTATTTTAGCCCGAAGAAATGTGAGGGGAACTTGGCTGACTTACTCCCTTCTCCCTTGCAAATACTCTGAGGAATACAGGCTTTGTTTTGCTTGGTTAGTGACCCAATGCAGAATGCAGAATAAATAGTTCTTTTTTGAGAGATATGGAAGAGAAATTTGGGGGTCTCTGCTGAAGTGGCTATGAAGTATAGCAGAGAAGAATATTCTCAACCACAAGTGGGGGGTGGAACTTTTCTCGTGCTGGGATCACTGTTGGGTGGTTTAAACGTGAAGAGCCACCCATACCCCTCCAGTCTGGTGGACGGGAAATACTCCCCGTCCATGTGCGAGCCTTTTAACCTTCCTCTGGTTATTGGGACACAGGTTGGTGACCAGGAAAAGAAGGAAATATAAAATGCCAGCACTGTCAAAGGCCCTCTCTTCAGACTGTCCCTCAGGAAAGATGCCGTAAGCTTGTTGAGAATCACATCCCCACCACACCCGCCTCCCGCAGAAGCCCTTTAATAACCAGTCTGAGATTTGTGCCAGTTAGTCACCATCACTTGGTCATCTTTCCTGTGGTTTGAAAGGTTCGAAGGCAGTGGTTCTCAGCCTTCCTAATGCCGCAGGCCTTTAATACAGTGCCTGTGGGGTGCGACCCACAGGTTGAGAACCACCTGTAGGAGTCTTATGACACTGAATGCCATCTGCAGCGAGAACATAGCTTTTCCAAGAGATTTTGCCTGTCACTTCCCAAGCATTTAGTCATTCTAGGAATGAGAGAAACGCAGGGGACAGTAGAGGACTTCTCTAAGGAAGGAGAAGGACGCTTCTAAGGGCGTCTCACAACTTCAGGGCTAGATAAGAAGCACATGTCCGGCACGGCGCCCGTCACACAGCAGGTAGGGCGCCAGCCACATGCACCGAGGCTGGCGGGTTCAAGCCTGGCCTGGGCCAGCTAAACAGCAATGACAACTGCAACAAGAACAAAAATATAACTGGGTGATGTGGCGAGTGCCTGTAGTCCCAGCTACCTGGAGGCTGAGGCAAGAGAATCACTTAAACCCAAGACTTTGAGGTTGCTGTGAGCTGTGATGTCACAGCACTCTCCTGAGGGCAACATAGTGAGCCCTCTGTCTCAAAAAAAAAAAAAAAAGAAGCAGCAGCAGCAGCAGCAGCACATGTCCTTATGGGACATGTGTGAGTGGAAATAGTCCAGTATTATGGCAATAACCAGGACATTTTTACCCCCATGTCTGATTCCCTGTTTAGAACAGATGGTTTTGGGCTTGAACCCCGACTTCTGGACACAGGCATTCCAAGGCTAGTTCCTCAGAAGCACCTGTGTGTTGTTTAATTTAGTCAAAACACATCAAAGTGTGTGCTTTCAGTGTCTGTTAGTTCAGTGTCTAATTACAGTAACGGGAGATGGCTGTGTCAGCACTCAGCCAAGTTCATCAGCAGGGGGCAGGGAAGCTGATTATCCTTCTCAGCAGAGGATGGGGCCGCACTGTGGGAATTCAAGGCAGATAGAATAAAATTGGGGCAGGGAGAGGGAAAACGGAAATGAGAAAGGGGTCATTTCAACTCTGCGAACTGAAGATTTGAAGATTTGCGTTCTTTTCAACCCTTCTCTGTGCGGAGGACTCTCTCACCCCCAGAACATTAAACAGGCCCTTTGGAGTGCTGGGTCCTCTGACGGTCTGCCGGCGTCAGCTCTGAGACGCAAGGGGAGCAGCCCTTATCCATCTCACTGTGCTTACTGCCCGCACTGCTGCTGCTGCTCACACACGTGAAGCCGATGCAAACTTCATGCCCGCCTGCTTGGATTTTCTGAGGCAGCCGTGCAATAGCTTCTCTCTGAACTTCTCTCTCAGTTCCAGGGATGTAGCGCCCTTGGACACCTCCCCAACCAGGAGTCAGGAGGCTTTCAGGTCACTTTAAAGCCCCCTTCTTGTCGGTGTTGCATTTCTCTGAAGACCAGGTTGACCAGCATGATGTCACAACTGAGAACACGGCTTGGTTCCACCATCAATTTTTCCGCTGTGGCAGGTCCTACGGTTGAGATGGAAATTCCTTCTTGCTCTGTTTGTAATCTGACTTCCCGCAGCTATAGGTGGGAAGAACATTGGCAAGGGCAATGACCTCTTAGGATTTGTTTATTTCCTATTATTTCTTCTTTATTTATTTATTTATTTTTTTTTGAGACAGAGCCTCAAGCTGTCCCCCTGGGTAGAGTGCTGTGGCATCACAGCTCACAGCAACCTCCAACTCCTGGGCTCAAGCGAGTCTTCTGCCTCCACCTCCCAAGTAGCTGGGACCACAGGCGCCCGCCACAACGCCCGGCTATTTTTTGGTTGCAGCCGTCATTGTTGTTTGGCGGGTCTGGGCTGGGGATTCGAACCCGCCACCTTAGGTGTACGTGGCTGGCGCCTTAGCTGGTTGAGCTATAGGCGCCAAGCCTGTTATTTCTTCTTTAAAAAAAAAATTCCGTGTTCAGCCGTGACGTGTCCCACGCTGGTCTTGGTGCTTTCCCAGGACCAGCCTCCCTTAGTGTGTGTTTAGCAGCCCTCGTCCCAAATGCTCGGGACCAGAAGTGTTTTGTCCTTCAGACTTTTTCAGACTGTGGAGTATTTGCACACACATAATGAGATATCTTGGGGATAAGACCCAAGTCTAAGCATGAAATTTGCTTATGCTTCCTACAGAGCTTATCACACGGCCTGGGGTAGTTTTATTTTTCCCCTGGGGCTGCTCCACGCATTCTGCGTTTTGACCAAGGACAGTCACATGAAGTCAGGGCTAAAATTGTCTACTTGTGGCCAATGTCAGCACTCAAAAATCAAATCTAGGAGCATTTTGATTTTCAGAATTTGGGGTTAGGAATGCTCATCGGTGATACATAGATAAATATGTATTGTAACCGTCTTTGTTTTACTGGTGAGGACATAGACCCAGAGCTGGAAGGCCTCAGACGTGTGACGTGCTGCCTCTCCATCTGCTAGCCGTGGAGGAAGGTTGGGGCTGGGAACACCTCTTTGGACAAGTCAGAAGTGAAGGGAGGATCGCTCCTAATGTTGATAGGTATAAATTTCAGGAATATTTGACACTAAACATTTCCTCATCTCCATTATGATTCCTTTTTTGATATAGGAGCGAGTTAGCAGTTTCTGAGTTTGTAAACTTAAAAGCTGGATCACAGCTCTTACTGACTCGGATAAAGAACAGAACTGGAATGAAACTGTCTTCATCTTGTCCTTTCAGTCCATTTTTTTTGCTAAATTACAGCACGACCATCATTTGCATAAGCCATGGGAAGAAGAAAGCTCTTGTATCTGAGTTCGAATCCCAGCTCTGCCACCTTCCAGGTGTGTTACCTTGTCCAGGTTACACGACCTCCCTCCCTCAGTTTCCCCATCTATAAATCGGGGTAACAGTTCCCACTCAGAGGGTCGTTAGTTACAAATATGCAAAGTGGGGCAGTGCCTGTGGCTCAAAGGAGTAAGGCACTGGCCCCATATGCCAGAGGTGCTGGGTTCAAACCCAGCCCCGGCCAAAAACTGCAAAAAAAAA
>NW_003852533.1:1594691-1610781 GCF_000181295.1 Otolemur garnettii | reverse complement strand
AAAAAAAAAAAAAAAAAATATATATATATATATATACATATATATAATATATATATGCAAAGTGCTTAGAAGAGCTCCTGGCAGTGGTCAGTGCAGGATAAATACCGTCCATCACTGTATTACTCTGATGCTGGGTCTGAGGCTGCATTTCAATATTATTCCGCAGCACTTACCGTTTTTTCCGTCACCTGATCTGAAGAGAAATTGTTGATAAGTAAAGCAGCATTTGAGAACATTCCCGGGCTAATTTACTAGTCTAGACTAAAGAACAACACAATTTAGCCAAGCCTGTTACAACTTTCATACTTCCTGTTATCAAGAAATTTAACATTTACGTGATAGTGTTTTAAACTATGGGTCTAAATTGCCATTTAAAGACAAAAAAGCAAACGTATCACGTTTACCCTCCACCTCACAGCCTCATAATGTTGGAGGAGTTGAAACTAAGGAATCTGCGTCCGTTCTGCCGCACACAGAGAAGGAAGCAGGCTGCTCCTTAAGTTTATGAAATGAGCCCTCCCCGCACAGGGCGGAATAGCTGGATCAATGAGTCACAAAGACAGGTGGGGGGAAGCAAACTGGGCTGTGTGGTCACGGTCCCAGAGCGCACAGCCGGAGGAAGGACCCCGTGAAGCGGCTGGGGGTTCCCCTCGTCCCTGCCTCATCCTGGACTCCCCTTCTCCCCTCACCTTGTGACCGTGAGACCCTGATGGGAAACAGGTGGAAAGCTCTGTGCAGGGAAGGCCTCCCTCACCGGAACGCCCTGACAACTAACCAGAAACTTCCCAGAACCCCAGCACATAGTAGGGTATACAGAGAGCCACCAGGAGAATGTGGCCATCCCGTTCCCCACTGGGAGAGGATCTGTCCCTTTTCTTTGGCAGTGGGGAAGGAGAGGCCTGGCTGCCTCCCCTGCTCACATGCCGCATTTTACAAACTCCACAGCGGGCTCTCACTCCAAGTGGGATTCCTGCACTTGTGATTTGCCTTCCATGCTGTTACATAAATACCTGAAGAATTGGGCGGTGCCTCTGGCACAAAAGGGTAGGGCGCCGGTCCCATATGCCAGAGGTGGCGGGTTCAAACCCAGCCCCGGACAAAATCTGCAAAAAAAAAAAAAGTACCTGAAAAGTTGTATAGGGAGGGGAAGAGGAGTAATAAGTGAGCTGAGTCCTTGCACAGGCCTCCGGGAGGGTGCCACTCTTCCCCTAGGACAACTGCATCTAGAGGGACAGTCTCCAAACCTCAGTTAAAAGCTGCTTGTTTAGAGTGCCCCACAATGTGATTGCATTCATTGACACACAACCACACCATCGCATACCTCTACAGTATATAATTATTTTTAAATTACAGAAATACATTAATTTTTGTTAACAATTTAAAGGCAATGAAGATGACAGGTCAGTATTTTAAAATAATACTAGCTCACGCCTATTCAGTGTCTGCTATAAGCCGAGCATTGTTGTAAGTGTTCTTTGCATAGTAACTCATTTACTGCCGTGCTAAGAGCAAAAATGGTCACGCGACATTAGCTGAGTCTCAGGCACCATCCGTCATTAACAGTGGGGAGCGGAATTCCATAGTTCCGGTCTCCTGGAGCATTCTGGGTTCCCTTGGCTAGATGGGATGGTGTCAGTCGGATAGGACAAGACACACAGTCCTTCCTGGACCGTGAAGGCAGCCCCGACATGCTCTCACTTGGGCACGTTTTCTATCAGCAGCTTCTCTGCAGGATCTTTCTAAACGTGTGGCCACTGTGTGAGGGATAATTTAGTTAAGAACTTAGCACTGTGATCCATAAGACCATAGAGTTGGGGGCAGTGCACCTGCCACGGGCTGCAGCATGCCAAAGGGAAGGGGCTGGGACAGCAGTGAGACCACAGCCCCCTCCGCTCACACCCAGGGACCTCGGACCTCTTTTCCTTACACTGGTGCAAATTTGTCAAACCCTACTCCTGGGTTCTCCGTGTGTTTCCTGCCTTACACCTCAGTATTTCTGTGGGGCCCCCGGAAACACTGGGGGTTTATGTCTAGAACCCCCCCACCTCCTGTTAACACCCCATAAGAGGGGGGACCTGCTGCCTCCCCCACGGCTCACCTGGCCTTCTCACTTGTGGGCTTTCTGGAGGGAAGGGGTGTGACAGGGACGTGATGAGGCTCCCTACTCCGGACAGCCAAACCTAAGTGGGTGGCTTTTGACACCCCTGGTTGGCCCTGCTGTAATTATATCTGAAGCTGAACGAACATCCACTGCTAACATCTGAAATCACTTCAGCTCCTTGTTTGGTAGGTAAATTTGTGTTTGGAGCAATCTTCTATGTGCTGAAAGACCCAAGGTGGCTTTCCCAGTAGAATTCATTAAGTTCTGGAAAACCAGATGCTTGTGAAAATGGGAAGAAGAAAAGAAAAAGCAGTTTCTAAAACTTCTGAGAGACGAGGATGGGCCTACTTTACAGAGCACTTAAAGAAAAAGTGTGAATCTTAGGACTCCCAATTTGTGACCTTCTGGAATCTTCCTTGATCAGGCTGCAAGTGGTTCCCTGAAAAGAGGCAGGTAGATGTAGACGCAGGAGCTGTGAACTGTGTATGAGACTGACTTTTCTTTTTTTGGTAGATGAAACAATTCAGTGCCACTGAAAACTGTATCAAAGTTATTTTTGTGAGTCATAGTAATTTCTGCCAAACTGAATTATATGGTGAGTCAGGAAAAGGCTTGATACTGTTTTTCATAAAGTGAAGTACATGTTTAACTTTCGTGTATTGGGAGCAAAAACAAGGGTAAACACTTTGGGAATATCACATTAGTAATTTTCATTATCTCAGTTTGTTATTTCAAGATCGCATCACTGTAAGTTTGCAGGGTCTGATTCTCAGGTGAGGAATTTTGCACCTCAGGCCAGGGCCACCGACAGAAGTTTTAGCAGTCAGTGGATGTCTTGGAACTTGTGTGCAATTCCAAGTAAGCAACAAGCATTAAAATGATACAAGCAGTCTGGAAGTGCCACAGAGTAACAGAAGCCGGGGACTCGATACGCAGGGTTGTGTGATGTTCGGAAGTCGGGACAACACCTTCACTGGGAGGGTGAAGAGCTGGGTTCAAATCCTACCTCTGCCTCTGACACACCAGCAGAATCACTTAAACTTTCTGTGCCTCAGTTTCCCTGAAATTGGTAAACATGGGGTGTTGCCCATTGTATGGTGATATTAGGGGGATTAAACACAGTAGGCGCTCAATAGATGCCCTTTAAACCGAGGCTTCCCACAGGGAAAGCAAGTTGCACAGTGGAGTGAAGTGAGCTCCCCAGTGGGCAGGGAGGAAAGGACAGGGCTCACGAGTGCAGCTGATCACCTGGTCACTGTCCCCTGACTGCTCACTATCTCCCCTTGATGCTCACTGTCCCTCTCTGCTCACTGTCCCCCTCTGCTCACTGTCCCCCCCCACTCACTATCCCTCTCTGCTCACTATCCCTCTCTGCTCACTATCCCTCTCTGTTCACTGTCCCCCCCACTCACTGTCCCTCTCTGCTCACTGTCCCCCTCTGCTCACTGTCCCCCCCCACTCACTGTCCCTCTCTGCTCACTGTCCCCAGCTCCCTGTCTTTGTTTCTCTGATGTCCTGCACACAGTGTTACACAGTTTATTAATCCTTGTCTCAGATCGTACAGCACAGTTCACTTTCGTTGGCACACAGGCTGACGCATTAGCGCATGCATGCTTATGTATAATCACCGCCACAGAGAGAGTGGGGAGAAGGGAAGAGGGAGGGGGATTGGGGGGTCACGGTGCATGGCACACCTCCAGGGGATGTAACACAATTATAAAAGGGAATTTACCTAACAAATGCAATCAGTGTAACCTCATTCTTTGTACCCTCAATGAATCCCAAACAATAATAAAAAAAAAATCCCTGCCACAGTCAAGATCCAGAGCAGTTTTATCACTACAAATAACTTCCTCCTGCTTCCTTTCCTGATCACACCCCTCCCCCTCCATGGTAATCTGTCACGGTTTTCCTCTCCCCTGATACCATGCACTTTATTTTGCTTTTTTCTTGAAACAGAGTCTCACTCTGTTGCCCAGGCTAGAGTGCCCAGGCATCACCATAGCTCACAGCAACCTCAATCAACCTCCTGGGTTCAAGTGATTCTCCTGCCTCAGCCTCCCAGTAGCTCGGACTACAGGAGCCCGCCACGACACCCAGCTAGTTTTTTTCTATTGTTAGTAAAGATGGGGTCTCACTCTTGTTCAAGCTGGTCTCAAGCTTCTGAGATCAAGGGATCCACCTAAGTCAGCCTCCCAAGTAGCTGGGACTACAGGCACCCACCACAACGCCCGGCTATTTTTGTTGTTGTTGTTGCAGTTTGGCTGGGGCTGGGTTTGAACCCACCACCCTCGGTATATAGGCCAACACCCTACCAGCTGAGCCGCAGGCACTGCCCCTGCACTGTAATTCCTAACACTCATCATACCTATAATCCTGATCCCATTTCAAACACCGTACAGTCCTCTCTGTCCCCGTGTTGTTCTTGGAGACGTGGCTTGTCTCTGGGGAGCCTTCCCAGTGCTTCCTTTTGCAAAGCCGTCCTCAGGGTCAGGGTCAGTGTTAGTTCCCCAAGGCAGTAAATTGTGGCTCCTCCCTCTGCCTTGCCAGCCTGAGGTGGGGGCTTCTCGGAGGAGGTGCCATGTAAGCTGGAGTACTTCCTTCTAAAGTGACAAACAGGGGGAAGGCCGGGGGTCTGTGAGGAGCTGCCGGTCCTGCAGTTTGGTGTGCTGGGGTGTCAGGAAGGGCTAGAACGTGGGGACAGTGTCAGAGACTAGGCAGGGTCTCACAGACAGGAGCCAGCCCACAGGGCATGCTGTCAGCCCAGAAAAAGAAATAAGACCAAATTCTGTGTTTTAGGGGGAAAAAATTCTCTGTGGTTGCAGCTGAGGTTGCAGAGTGGAGACACGGATGACGGTGCAAAGTGTCCATTAAGGCCAGCTTTCCCCCTGGGACGGACAGACTTGGGGTGGGGGCTCACTGGAGCTTAGGGGTTGATGGCTGACAGCATGGGCCCTGGTCCAGTTGCATCACCTAGTAGATGGTGACCTGGAGCCATCACACTCTGTCCCTCATTCTCTTCATCTATAAAAGGGGGATAATAACACACCTCATGGGGTGGTTATTCATCGGACTGGAGGAAGGGGGTTAAACAAGTTCACAGGACATGGCCGGCTAGACGAGGTCTGTTATAGGCTGGGAAGGGTTTCTAGACCTGTAAGTGGAGCTCTCTCTGGCTTTGGGTCCCCCGCACGTTACCAGCTGAGCTGACCTCTAAAGCGTTTGGGGAGGCCCACATGGTGGTTGTATTTCCCCAAATAGTGTATTGCATGTTTTATATTCCCGGCATGGGGAGATAGGGAAGACTGTTCACAGTCTTGTTGGACGGATTTCAAAACACCCATGCACAGAACGTGGAGAGGGATGTCCAGCTCGTGCAGGTGCGGCTCCGTCTAACCCCTTTTCTGCACCCCTCACCTGTTCTGCCGCCACTCAGCTGCCTGGTGTGAAGTGGGACTAGAACCCACGTCCCTCAGTGCTGAAGTCACTGTTCCCAATGCTTCACTTTCCTCCAAAAGAGAAATCTCATTATTTATACCTGTTTATGATGCTTTGACCTGTTCACATGTTTCTTACTACCTGAACGGGATGGAATGTTTGTGGGGTGGCATTTCCCCCCTCCCTGGCACCCTCTCACTCTGACGTCTCCCCTGTTCTCACAGCATACTCGAGTAATCTTTCAGAAACAAATCAATTTGGTCACTCCCACCTCAACCCATGGCTTTTTGCTACTCTTGGGCTAAAGCCACAATCCTTCACGTGTCCTGTTAAGACCGAGTGGTCCACCTGTTACCTCCCTCTCCAGCCTCCCGCTCCCACTCAACCATATGGCCATAGATTAGTCTTATGTGTCACCCTACCAGGGCCTTTGCACCTGCTGTTGGTATTGCTTGGCATTCGGCCCCCTCCCCTCCTCATCTCCCGAACCTCCACGCACCCTCAGCCTGGTCATCACACCCCTGGGAAGCCTCCTCCAATGTGTGCCCCCGTAAGCTGGCCGTGCAGCTCTGAGAATCTCTCCCTGTCCTGTCCTGGACCAGGCCTGTGAGGTTTTATTTGCATGATTATTTGATCAGTGCCCATCTTCCCCACCTCCGGGCATCTCTTTCAGCGTCCCTTTTATCGCTGCTGCCCAATGCGGTGCTTGCTGCATAGAATGTGCTTTGTGAGTATCTGTTGCCTACAAAAAAGACTATTTCATCTCCCAGCACCTTGCACAGAACGGATGAAAACAGTTTTAAAGAGCACAAACAGAATAACAGCAAATGTCACCATAACTATACCGTGTCTTTCAGCATCATTCTAAGAAAAGCCAAGAAAACTTTATTTAATGGGTTAGGCTAATAAAATAAAGCCTTCAGTATCTATTGCCATGGACTAGATGACCCTAGCAGTCAGAAGCAGATGCACCTTATCTGTTTGTCCATCAGCTTACTGAAAATAAAGATCCCAAATAGTTAATCTTAGTATTTCGTATTTATCCCTCTAATATATCATACATTTTTTCCAAATATAATGCTTTATCCACCACGACCCCAGCTTTATGGAGGTATAATTGACAATTGTATGTATTAAAGTATACACCATGATGTGATAATTTGGTCATTTTACAAGGTACACATAAAAGTTACCAGTTTTTGTGTACATGGGATGAAAATTCTTAAAATCTATTCTGTTAAGTAACTTTCAGTGTACAATACGGTATTGTTAACAAGTCACCAGACTGTCCAGTGGAGCCCCAGGGCTTTCTGTAGCTTGGCATGTGCACCCTCCGGCCTGCGCCTCCCACTGTCTGCACCGCGGTCCCTGGCAACCCTGTTCTGCTCCCAGCTTCTGTGCGTGTAACTTTTTGAAATTCCACATAAATGAGATCGTGCAGTATCTGTGCCTGGTTTATCTCACCTCGAATGATGTCCCCAGGTTCATCTATGTTGTCATTTGGCCAAGGAATGGCCACTTTCCTTCTTGGAGATGGATAATATCTTACTGTGTGTACGTGTAGTATACGCACCTTCCCGTTCACCTCTATAGGCCGGTGAGACTGCCAACACAGCTCTCGTGAACACTGCTGAATAAGGGGCTGCAGGTGCCTGGTCAAGAAACTGAGTTCACTTCTTGTGGATATGTGCCCCGCAGCGGGACTGCTGAATCATACGGTAGTTGCAATTTTAATTTTTGGAGGAACCTTCTATTTTCCATAATGCCTACACTAATTCATACTTCCACCGAGAGTCCTCAAACGTTCCTTTTTCTCCACCTGTTTACCGATAGTTCTCCCTTTTCTTTTCATAGTAGCCATTCTAACAGGGATACTGTTTCATCGTGGTTTTGATTTGCGTTTTCCTCATGACTAGCAATGCTGATAACGTCTTCACATCCCTGTGGGCCATGCAAAGGTCTTCTCTCGAGAAATGTCTGTTCACATCCATCGTCCATTTCTTAATCAAAACAGAAAAAGATTAAGAAAACATTAGTGGGCTTTAATACATTGCAATAGAAATGAACCAAAATAAATATTTTAAAAATAAAGACATCCTCAGTAGGCTGTGGAAGAGCTTCAAAGGACTAGTTTGCAAGTATGTATAATTAGATTCTTTCAAGGAGTGAGGGGTACAAAACATTTGGGGGGAAATAATGGCTGAAAACTTTCTGAATTATGAGATAACTATAAACCCCCAGATGAAGAATGACAGACTCCAAGCACATGACACAGAAAGAAAATGACACTCTGGCACGTCTTGCTTGTTGCGACCGCATAAATGATCACGCGAGACACGGATTGGCAATACACACTGCAAGAGGTGAAGCTGCACACCCATGGGTGCAGCTTAGCCCCGAGCACTTCTCCCAGAGTCCTTTTGTTGAGAAGATACATAATAGGCGGAAAGATTACTCAGCAAAGACATGAAGGGGTCGTGTGCTCAGGGAAATGATCTCATAGGTGCCTGCAGAGTATGTACTCAGGGAAATGATCTTCAAGGGTGGTAAGGAAATGATCTTCAAAATACTAAATGCAATTTTTCTCCACTAATCCTTTAAGAAACTGTCATAAAATGCTTAATGTTTAACAATGGCCTTACTACTACTGAACTTTGCTCCTCCAGGATTACTGAGTTACTTGGTGGCTTGCCTTCCGGGTCACAAGAGATTTCCAAGGCCTGCCAGGAGAATGTCTTGTTCTCAGTAATTCCTCAGATGAGTTATGATATTGGTGGCTGTTGTAGTGTGTGTGATGTTGAATCTTCTATACACGCTCAATCGCTCAAAGCCACAATGAATGCGATCTGATTCTCCTGTACAGTCTCTGGACCTTTTCCTTGCCTGTTTGGAATGTCTGGTACAATGTGAATGCCAGAGGCAAGGGCACGTATTCTGCACTGTGGCTGAATTTACAGGAAAGCATTCCGTATTTCTCCATGAAGTATGATGCCAGCTAGTTGTAGGTTTTCTAGAGATGCCCTTTACCTGATTGGGGAGGTCCCTCTTATTCTCAGCTCACCAAAGCTGTCCATGCTGAGTGTCTTCTCATAAGTCTCCTGGACACTTATGTGTCTCCTTTGGAGAAATAGTTCTTCAAGTCCTTGGGCCATTTTTAATCTTTTGTTGTTGTTGTTTGTTTGGCAATGCAGATGTAGGAATTCCTTGTACACCACAATCCCTTCATAGACACATGGTTGCAGATTTTTCTTATTCCATAGGCTGCTCTTTTGCTTTGTTGGTTGTTTCCTTTGCTGTTCAGAGGATTTTTGGTTAAATATTGTCCCACTTGTTTATTTTTGATTTTTTTTTCACTATGCTTTTGGTGTCCCGTTTAAAAAATTTCATTGTCCAGCTCAGTGTCAAGGACTTTTTTCCCTATGTCTCTCTCAGAAGTTTTATGATTTCAAGTCTTATGTTTGAGTCTTTAATCCATTTTGAGTTAATTTCTGTCTGTGATGTAGGGTAAGGGTCCAACTCCGTCATTTCACGCGTGGATAGCCACTTTTCCCAGTGCTGTTTATTGAAGAGACTCTGCTTTCCACGTGTGACCCTGGCAGCCCCGTCAATGGCACGTTCAGCTGTCTGGGTTTGTTGCTGGGCTCTCTGTCCTGCAGTCACACCTGGGAACCCTGGCAGCCCCGTCAATGGCACGTTCAGCTGTCTGGGTTTGTTGCTGGACTCTCTGTCCTGCAGTCACACCTGGACCCAGCTCCTTTTCTCCTGCAGCTCAGATCTCGGGTGTGGGCAGTTCAAACGGGTTCTTCCAAGTGCCCACCTTGGAAGGTGGCCTGGAAACCCTCTGGCGGGTCCTGAGTCCCTACCAGGTAAGGGAACATTGCTGTGCAGTTGGGAGAGACAGAAAGATGCTATGTGACATTGGCTGGAGAACCGAGGTGGGAATAGGGGACTGTCGTTAGCTGCCTTTGGGAGGCCTGGATTTGGCTGTGTGTGCTCTAAAAATCCAGGATTCGGAGCAAGGCAGCCTGGACAGCGGTCTGAGAGTGCAGGCCGAGAAGGGCAGAGGGGCGGGAACTTCCCCTTAGAGAACCCGGGAGAGGGGCTTTCCCCAGGACTCCAGCTAGGCCCACTCTGGAGCTGAGATAAAGGGAGAGGAGGACGGGGTGTCTGAGCTGGACTGTGAGCCGGACTGTTTGTACAGATTTCCCGACAAACGCTCCACGTCAAGCTAAAGTGGATCTTACCCACCCAGTAGTAACTGAGGCGGGATAATTCGGGCTCCCCTAGGTGGGGACCTGGAGGTCACCTCAGCCTTTAGGTGTTGGTGACAATAGTGACTGAGCTGGGGGCCCCTTCCCGGTGTTTTTGCCACGTTGTGACCCACCATTTGCAGACCGCGGGGCAGAGGCCACAGCGTTCTCACCCCTCCCTGTCGCCCTCTCCCACCAGGAATCCGAGGGCGTTTCCTGCCACTACTGGTCACTGTTCGACGGTCACGCGGGGTCCGGGGCGGCCGTGGTGGCATCGCGCCTGCTGCAGCACCACGTCACGGAGCAGCTGCAGGACATCGTGGACATCCTGAGGAACTCGGCCGTGCTGCCACCCACCTGCCTGGGCGAGGAGCCGGAGCACACGCCGGCCGGCAGCCGCGCCCTGACCCGGGCGGCGTCCCTGCGTGGCGGCGTCGGGGCCCCTGGCTCGCCCGGCACCCCGGCCACGCGCTTCTTCACCGAGAAGAAGATCCCGCACGAGTGGCTGGTGGTCGGGGCTCTGGAGAGCGCCTTCAGGGAGATGGTAGGTGTCACTGCGTCCGGGTGGCTGCCACCTGCGCCTCCTTCTCTAACGGGGCTCTGTGCTCAGCAGGGCCTGGCGGCGAGACAGAGGTCTTAGCTCTGAGCGCCAGTAGAAATGTAAAAGATTAAAGAAGGGACAGTACCTGAGGTCACGGGCTTATTAAATAGGGGCCCCACGTCCCTTTCTCCACACTGTCCATGCCAGCCGAGCCACTGCCCTTGACTGGAGTGTGGCCGCTGTTGGCTGCGCACAGAGTACAGTGGGGTGTGGGGTCCGCGGAATTGAGGGACCTGCTCAGAAGTGCCTTCCTGCCCAGACCTCCTCTGGGCAGGGCTGTCACGTCGGTGGGTAACAGTCCAGGTCCCACTGTTGGCAAAGGACCAGCAGTCGCTGCAGGGGACCAGGCCTGGGGGCAGATCCGAGAATCGTTTGTTTGGCCTGGGCACGTGGCTTCGCTTTAGAGTGAGCGGGTCCCCTGTCGGCCCACTGAGCGGGAGGAGAAAGCTGCAGCCTGAGCAGCCGGCTCTGTGCCGGGCTTCCCTCTCTGGGGCATCTCACCCTGTGCTTCTCTGTACCCCCGTTCCTCCCTATATCCCCCGATGCCCCGCCCTGGGCCAGCAGCCGTCAACCAGCTGTGCTGTTTCACCTCCTTCCCTCTGTGGGCTCATTTCCTAAGGCAATTATTTTGGTTCCAAAGATTTCCTTTGGGGGGGCGGGCAACCTGCATATGGGTGAAGAGTGAGAGATCCTTGAGGTGTGTATATGAACTGAGTTAGGGCTTTGAGCTGGCAGGTTGGAATCCAGCCCAGGCCTGCCAAACAGTAATGACAACTACAACCAAAAAATAGTCGGGTTTGTGGCAGGCGCCTATAGTCCCAGCTACTTGGGAGGCTGAGACAAGAAAATCACTTAAGCCCAAGAGTTTGAGGTTACTGGTGAGCTGTGACACCCCTGCACCCTACCAAGAGCAACAGTGAGATTCTGTCTCAAAAAAAGAAAAAAAGAACTGAGTTCGGTGAGTGCATGGTAATGTCCTTAAAACAGGGAGATCAAAAAGCAGTGACAAGTTGTTAAATGCAGCCAGAGCAGCTGAAGGCATCTCACCAAAGCTGGGTGTCCACATGGCACACTGCAGGATCTCACTATGTCAGGCCACGTACAGGGAAGATTTGCCTGCCAGGCAAAGACATTCCTGGAGTCACAGCTCAGATTGCACCCTCTCTGTCCTTCATGGACCCCTGCTCTTCTCTCCTTGGTACTTAGATAATATTTACCCTTTGACCAGCAGGTGGTTTCAAACACACCCCTGCCAGGTGCTATGGCAGGACTGGGGGGCAGCTGCTTGGAAGGCTGAGGCAGGAGGATCGCTTCAGCCTACAAGTTCTGTGCTATGGTACACTATGCCAGCTGGGTGTCCACAGTAAGTTCAGCATCACTGCAGTGACCTCCTGGGATTGAGGGACAACCAGGCTACCTAAGAAGTGAACTGGCCCAGGTCTGAAACAGAGCAGGTTGGAACAGAGTGGGTTGTGTGGTGAATAGCCACTGCACCCCAGTAGGGGGTTGTGCAGTGAATAGCCACTGCACTCCAGCCTAGGGGACAGGGGGAGCCTCTTCTCTTAAAAATATTTAAAAAATAAAATAACTGCACTTCCATCTCATGAATTTCTAATGGCCTTCAGCTCTGCAATCCCAATAAAAACACCAGCATGCTGGAAAAGATTTAGGGGAAAAAAAATCAAGGTCGGAAAATTGGTTCCTATACACCAGGCGTCCTCAAACTACAGCCCGCGGGCCACATGTGGCCAGCTGAGGATATTTATCCAGCCGGACGGGCGTTTTTGCCGCTGCTGCCTGTCCTGCTTAGGAGCTGACCCGTCCCAGGGCCCGCAGTCCGGCCCTCCAACAGTCTGAGGGACAGTGAACTGGCGCTCTGTTTAAAAAGTTTGAGGACCCCTGCTGCACGCTTAGCCCTTATAGAACCTCTGATGTGAATAAATGTTTCTAGATGATAGTGCTAATTAGAACACTAATTTTTTAAGTTATTTAGGGAAAAATGTGACAAAAGGTTCTCCCTATAATGGGAGAGGAAAGTTTATATGGTAGAAGTGGAAAATAAAGGAAACTGTAGTATCATGTCCTTGTTAGGACCAGTCTGCAGCCCAGGACGCCTTTTACCGGGAACTGCTGCATTCCCCATTCTCTCCACTAGAGGCCAATGTCACACAGACTCAGGTCTCTGCAAGGGTCTCAGGCGGTTCCTGCCTGCTAATGGCTGAGGGTTTGCTGGTATTACAACAGTGCTTGGAAAGAGGTAAGGTCAGAAAGATACTTAGTAAAGAGGCTTGTTCTTGTCTTTTAATTGTTTCCAACTTACTATCCAGTTTATTACTTGAAATTTTTCTTGGCAACTTAGAAAAAAATTGTTTGCTCCACTTTCATGTAATTTGTTCCATAAATTTGTTGAGAACCAGCTGTATACCAGCATGAATGGGAAGAGCATGGAACAGATTAGACAAAGATGGGTATTAAGATGTCAGAGGCCCTGAGTGAGAGAGATGAGGGGGCGAGAGAGAGAAATAGGCTGAATTTGGGACGACTGGGAATTGAGACTGGGAGAGATCAGGGAGTGGGTGCCGTGTTCACACACTGTTGACCGGCAGTTTTACACAGAAACTCTCCACGTCACCGGGTAACTCGTGACGGCCAGCAGTGTGTTGAGTCAGAGACTACTGGAGGGAGGAGGCTGGAGTGGGGAAGAGCAGGGTGAAGTGGGGTCTGCAGAGGGAGGAAAGGGTTCGCTGGGGGTGATACTGGGGCGGGTGGGAGTAAAGCAGGGGAAACGGGGCAAGGAAACTGAAGGAGCCAGTCAGAGAGCCCAGGTGGCCAAAGGCAACAGCTGACGTCTGCTGTGGTCAGAAGGTAGATTCTGAGGTGAGGAATGGGGCGGGTTGGAGGTCCTGGGGCCCAGCTGTGGTGGGCCAGGTGTGCCAGATGACAGAACTTGAGCTTTGAGCCACCTCCCTTCTCGTTTTTTCCTCTCTAGCCCACCCGCACCACAGCTCCCTCTCCACACTCTTTCCCCAGATTGGCTCGAGGCCCTACCTGCCGCTGCCGACCTGGACTTTGGCCCGTGGCACACGGCACCTTGAGAAGCTCATCAGTTCTTTGGTCCTCATGACACTTGCCAGGGTGACCATACCTTACGCTGTAGTACTAGGAACTAAGCTGGTTGATGGCCGGGTCATTGCATATGTGGGTGTAGTGCCAGAGGGTGAGGCCGAGGAGGTTCTCACGGGATTCCGACAGACCGAAGCCCTTTATTTGGCTTGTGGTGGCCAGAGAGCAGGCTTGGGGACATCTGCCTTTATCCAGCTCCTGGGAGCCTATGAGGCGGCATAGGAAATCTTCCCCACAGAGGGATAGCCTCAGAGCCGTATAGTGGCCTCCAACCAAGCGCTGATGACGGTTACTTAAGATAACACACACCTGCACCTGCCCCTGCCGGCTTAATCGTGGTTACTCAGAACAATCTGGCCCCTGCTGGCCTTCAGTTGAGAAGGCCTAAGAGACTCTGCCCCACCTTCCACCCCTTTAGGGTTTCTCATCTCACAATCTACCCTTCCCCAAGGGTCCCTGTTAAAGGAGCGTGGAGCATTGTGTCATATGCCACCACAGCAATGCACGCTACAATAGCAAGTATAGCACCAGGGACACCAGACAAGACCGTGGCCCATTTATGTTCCTACCCAGCAGGCAGGAGACAGCCATGTGGCCACGGGGCATCATCTCCCGAAGGGGTGGTGTCTCACCACCAGGCTTTGGCCAGGGAGTCTGCTTCATCATTACCTCATGGGCCAGTGGAGCCTGCCCACTGATGTGACACCATCACCCGTTTCTCATGTCCCAACTCCCACAACTATTGCGGGGCCTGGGCCCACAACAGCCTGTGAATAACCACCCAGTGGTTTAGTGCCCCATGGCCTTCCACAGGGTCAACCCCTAACCCAGCCGTCTGGACAAGTCACTAGCAGGACAGCTCACTAGCACCCACTGGCCTGCTGCTCTGCACTCAGCCCCTCGCTGCTTTGCCCGGCCCCTGTGTCAGACCAAATAGTTTTTATTGGCGAGTGGAAGGCTATTGCTGTCACTGCTCAGGCTGACCACAATCCATCAGTGTACTATACAACCTCAAAAACCAGTGTGTACCCCTCCTCAAAGGGGAGCTTTCTACACCCCATCATCTGTACAAGTCACCAGATCCAATACTTCCTGCCCAGCCCGTGATGGGCTGAGGCTGAGGGCACCCGAGGTGTTTGCTCACCAGTGGCCCCAGGTCCATTCTCCTGCCTTATGCTCTCGGGCGCCCAGGTCATCAATGGTGCTGGATACCTCATTTATTGGTCGCTCTACATAAAGTGCCGGTAGTAACACCAAGGACCCACACAGGGCGGAGGGTGCACTCTGCGACGTGGCATCCCCCATACCAGCTGTAAAGCATTCGGGATCAGTCCTGGGATACTGAAGCTAAACATGGCATTCCGTGTGCCCAGTTCCGAGACAACCTGCTGCAGTTTCAAACAGGACTGCAGAGACTAAGAGGGCCTGGCAGGTCCCCAGCATGCAGACCACGGCCATGACTGAGTCCAACTGGAGTGGGCACCGTGCTGTACCGGTGGCAACTGTGAGCACTGCCGCAGGAAGGTGTGTCGTAACAGAGGCTGGTTTCTCCATCTCTGGGGCACCCAGGACAATGCCCTCCACCCGTAGATCACATAAAGCAACATCCCAGCAGGCAGGGACTCATTTTCTGCCTAAACTGTTCCCTCAGCTCCACAATTTCTTCTGGGAATGCAGATGAAAGGCAGGATGTCCTGTCACTTGTGGGGGTGCAGCTACCCCCCGCCTTGGCCCTTGGTTGTTGCATTTTTACCTTTTCTGTTACCACTGGCTGTGCCCGAAAGCAGGGCTCACCCTCCTCTTCCAAGGATCCTACCACCACCGCCATGGCGGAGTTCGACTGATCCCAGGGTTCACTCCGATGCCCTCCCCAGGAGCCATTTCACTTTCCCCAGTGCCTCATGTCAGGGGTCACGTTTCTGCTCTTCAAGGAGCCACCTCGTCTCCTTCACGACCCTACCCAGCTGTCACTCTGCTCCAGCTGGTCCTAGAGTCCCTGATGCCACCTGCCGCCCTCAGCCTCACCTCTGTCTCTGTTCACAGATCTGTAGGAAATATGTGGCCCCCAGCCTGTAAAAGTTCCCAGCTTGAGAACTTTTGACCCACAATGGCGTCCCATCCACATCAGGCCACTCCTGGGGGGCACCCAACTGAACAGTAGGCCAGCCCCAGAGTATCACGTACTTGTGGTAGGCCACCCCTCCCCCCTCCCCCCTCCAGGGGTACGAAACTCTCCGCACCAGTGTGGCATTCACCTGTGGGTTTCAGCTTGCTCAGCCTGTCCATGTTTCTGGGACGGCTTTGTTTGTTTTCTGTCCATAAAATCTTCCCCGAAGATTCTATGTTTCTTGATTGTTGTGTATCTCAAAACTTTCATAATGACCCACATATTAATATTATCCCCTTTCACTCTCAAAAGTGTCCCTATTTGGATGGCAAGTCTTCTGTTTAGCTTAATCACAAGGAGATGCTCTTGTGTTTTCTTTGCTTCTTCGGGAACTTCAGAAAAACATCTCTAGTTTCACAGAGACAGCGCCGATTTAAACTTATTAAATTGCTTGGGGTGAACCACTGAAC
>NW_003852533.1:1585867-1593271 GCF_000181295.1 Otolemur garnettii | reverse complement strand
CGTTTCTAGGTGTTTATTCCCCCCACATTACCCAGACGCCTCCTCCCTCCCCGTTTCTAGGTGTTTATTCCCCCCACATTACCCAGACTTCTCCTCCCTCCCCGTTTCTAGGTGTTTATTCCCCCCACATTACCCAGACGCCTCCTCCCTCCCGGTTTCTAGGTGTTTATTCCCCCCACATTAGCCAGACTCCGCCTCCCTCCCCGTTTCTAGGTGTTCTTTAGATATTGCAGGTTCTCTGTCATTCTGCTGTTCTGTGATAGGAAATTCAGTCTTAAACAAGATTGCTGTGCAGGCATTTCAGTTTTGTGGTCCTGCGGCTTCTCTCTCACTTGAGCCCCTAGACGCTGAGTGCCCCAAGCCTGGAACCCAGGGGTCTAGTCATCTTCACTCATGGCATCTCTGCACCTGTCCCTCCTGAGACTCAGAATGTCACAACATCCCTCAAGGCAGAGCTTCTCCTTCACTGGGGTTTTTTGCTTTATTTATAGTAGTTCAATGATGTGGAATGAGAGTTTTCTACTCTCTCTTTCTAAAGTTGTGGTATTTGGTCTTTGTCCCTATTTCCTTGCATATAACTCTTAAAATCCTTGAAATCTTCAAAGTGATAAGTGTCTTTTTGTATCCTAATGAGCTGGCTGGGGGGAGGCAGCCCGGGTAGCTGTAGGATGGGATAGACCACAGGAGAATTAGAGAGCTGGGACTTTCAGCTCCATCCCTCAACCTCAGGCTGAAGCTGAAGGTGGGGCTGGTCCCGTGACCAGTGATTTAACCAGTTGTGCCTGTGTAATCGAGCCTCCCTGAGAACCTGCAAGGACAAAGCTCGGAAGCTTCCGGATGTGTGAACTCGCGGAGCATCTGGGAGGGAGACGTGCCCAGAGAGGGCATGGGAGCTCCTCGTCCACCCATTCCCTATGCCCTGCCCTGGCATCCTTTCGTCTTATCCTTTGTAATATCCTTTATAATAAACCAGTAAATGTGTTTTCCTGTGTGCTGTGAGCCACTTAGTAAATCTATCAACCTGGGGCGTGTCCTGGCATCAGGGAGCACAGTCCTGTGGGCTGGAGCCCTGCACCTGTGACATCTGGCTCTCTCACAGGTTGAGGAGACGTGAAGGAGACCCAGTGGCGTCTGCTGCAGCACTGATTCCGTGGGCAGGGGTGGGGGCCAACATACTTGGTGACAGAAGTCTGTGTTGGTTGTTGTGAGGTGAGAACAGGGGGAAACAGTCTGTGTTCTTTTCCACTAAGAAATGCTCTGTCATTCATTAGTATTTATTTAGCTTACATGGTAAGCTCCTAGACACCACTGAGGAGAGAAGCAAAACATCTCTTATATCTGGGGGCATTTGCAGTCACACATCACATGATACAGAGATAGGCAATATCTCATTTACATCCATATTCTAAATAATATTAAAGGAGGTCGTGAAGTGTTGGGATCTATCCGAATAGAGTGACTCTGTTACAAATGCTCAGAAACATCAAGTCAAATAAATCGTATCTGTATCTGAGAAAAAAGCAGGGACTAATTGCAAAATATAGACTAACAGAGGAGGGGAGATGCTTCAGACAGAGGAGGTTTCATCAAACACTCTGAGCTGCTTTGAGGGCAGTGCTTTTCATCTTTGATCCCTGGGTTGGCAGCTCAGCGTGAGGCTGGTGGTAAAGGTGACCTCTGACCACTGTGTTCGTGCTCACTGCGCACACGGAGCAGGTTTGCCCCCACAGCCTCTGTTCTATCTCATCTTGGATCTCCCTTCACAGTGAGAAGGCCGTGGAGCTAAACCCTCCTGTGTCCACTCTGAAAAAGAACCTGGCTTGGGCAGCGCCTCTGGCTGAAAGGAGTAGGGCACCAGCCCCATATACTGGAGGTGGTGGGTTCAAACCAGGCCCCGGCCAAAAACAAACAAACAAAAAAACCTTGGCTTGCTATAGGACCATAATTGCAGGAACTTTTCGAGTGACATCCCATTCTGCTTCCTAGACCTGTTAGTTGAGGTTGTCATTTGGCCCTGGATGATAAATGTCTTCTAAGTACTGATTTCACATCTCCTCCCTGCTCCCCCCCCCCCAAATGGCTGCATTTCTGACATTTCAGACTTAGGGAGGAAGTCCCATTGTCCTCCTCAGAACCAGAAGAGTTCTGGACGTAGCCAGAAGGCTTCAAAGTTCTGTCCTGTTGCCTTTTCAGTGTGAGTATGGATTTCCCACCACAGTCGGTAACCAGGAAGCGAAGAAAATGGCAATCTTGTAACCTGTGATGCTACCATGCATCTTTCTATCAGTAAGTGGTTGAAATACTGCGCAGCTTGGTTTCGTTGGAAAAAACTACATAAATATGTGGTGACATTGTGACAAAAGGGGGGACAATGGAAGCAAAGCTAACTCATAGTTTATAAATGCCAGTGCTTCCCAAAATTAGTATATTAATGTTAAATTGGGAGCCTGCGTGTCTATTTAAGTTAGAATTTTGTGTTCCCCTTTTTTTGTTAGAACAGGAAGTCCCCTTGGAAGGTGTGAGCATGTGGTTCCAGCCGCGGCCGGCAGGTGGCGGTATCAGACAGCACAGCACCGGCGGTGCCCTCCCTGCTGCCTGGCTGGCAGATGGCCTTGTTCTCAGAATAAACCGGAATGGGACCTGGATACTAAAACCATGCAGAATCTTATTATCTGTGACTGACACTATTAGCAATGTGCTCAAAACTGAGCTGCCAGGTCCTACTGAGACAACCCATCACTCACGCCCCTCTGCTCTGAGATACTGCTTCTCTTCTGCAACCTGAAATTGGCAGGAAACAAAAGAATGACCTTGGACTTGCACAATCTGTGGGGCTTTCAAACCAAATTACAGCCATCACGAGCAATATAGTTTTTTGCTTGCAGCTCTTTCCTGCTGAATTAGCACCATTGCACACACATCTTTTTTCTTTCCTGGGTCTGTTCTTCCAACAGCAAGGGCCAAAATAAAATCCCAAGCCTTAAAAATTGGATCTAATGTTTGATTTACATATAAGCCTAACGGTAACATTTAAGCAGACACACAGAGGGTAACTCAGACCTGCTAAATAGAAAGTTGCCTTGAGAGGACTTCAGTACCCTCGATTGAGCCAATAAATCGATTATCTTGTTAACTGAATTTTATGAGTCAGTTAAGTGATCCTTTCAGACCATACTTGAAGGGAATGATAGTATGTGCATGTGTTTGCTACTAAGTTATTCTAGATTTATTTCCAAGGGTTCACTGATAACCTAGCCTGGGGAAATAGTCCAAACTGGTCCTTGCTTGGACAGAGTGGGAGGCAGTTTTCCCCATAATTTCACTGGTTTTTATAAAGATACCCAAACTAGAAGGTTTAAAAAAATGGTTCTATGTTTTTATTTTTTTATCTAGAGTATAAAAAGCTTAAGCTAATTTGAAAGATTAAGGGTTTGAAGGAAAATGGTAGGTAATTCAACAGTAAATATATCTTGACTGACTTCATTTCTCACATTTGATCTGATAGTAAAAGAACGGCCCAGATGGCCCCTGAATGTTCCCTTCAGTACTAAGATTTTATGGAACATCTTTCAAAGAGGAGTAGGTGGTGTATGTAGAAAAAACTAAATGTGCTATTTTGGCTTCTGGCGAGGAGGGGGGAGGGAAGCATTTATTTTTAGAATATGTTCTAGTTGCACGCAGTTTTACAAGAAGTGGAAGGGAGTGTTTTAACATCAGTGAATCCTTCAGGGCCTGAAGTCTGTGGACACGCATGTTTCAGATTCACCATGATCCCAAGAGCACACGTGTAATTAGAATGTACACGCACACACACACACACGCGTGTATTCCCAGTTCCCACACACATTCGGGAGAGGGGCTGCTGAAGGCATGGTCATGTTAGCAAAGTTCCTTGGATAAAAAATAGTTATGTTCACTGGTTCTGAGAAAGTGCTGCCAGATCTAGCATTCATTATTCAGAGGGAGCTACAGGGAGACTATCATTGAAATATAGAAAACGGAAAATTACCAAATCACTGTTAACAGCGAGGGATTGACTGGGTATGCTAACCGGAATGTTTCCTCCAAAAATTAAAGAAGAAAAATCATGGCGTCTAACACTCTGCCTTGATTTCTTTTTTCCCTAAGGATTTCAAATAATGTTTTAATCAGATTTTCTCGTGACATAAGCCTTGATAAGTAATGCACCGGCCTACGATGGGGACTAAACTCGCTTAGCTGAGTCCCAGGGGAATTCTTAGCCATGAACAGTTCTCTCCTAAGGATTCTGTGTACCCTAGAGATTTTCCCCCCTTTGGGTCACACCGATAATTTGATTAAGTCTGACAAACATTGTTCTATTCCAGTCCATATACAAGCAGTTGGATGTCCAAGGGATTTTTAATAAGTATTATCTTTCATTCAGACTTTTTAGGAACTCAAACAAATACCTAATTTTAGTTGAGAATGGACAAATCCCGTAACTAGAGCAGTTCCTCCAAATGTATTAAAACACAGTATTGGATGCAGACTTCATATACCAGTTTATATGTTGATTTAATGAAATATATATCTGCTGTAACATCAACTTTATATGGGTTATTTAAATACAAAAAAAATTAACAATTTCACCCACAAATTCCTGTGTGGGTGGGGTTGTTGGCTCTTTTTCTGGATTTTTCTGACATCTTGATTTCTTTTTCTCCTCCTGGTACTTCCTGGAGATAATCCTTCCCACCTGACATCCGTGCCCCACCCCACCCCCCACATCCGTGCCCCCCTCCTGTCACCCTGCAGCCTCCCACCCGCCTTGTGTGATTGCGTTTAGCTGAGGCGTGGGTCCCTGCTCAGTTATTATCTCAGGGAGCAGTGGCATTGTGAGCTTTTTATTCGTGAATTGTGGAATCCATTTCTCATATTAAGGAAGAGGTCAGGTAGTAGGGAGATAAGGCATTTTAAAATTTATTTATTCATTTGTCCATTTAACAGACATTTATTAACCTACTGTTCACCCAGCTCAGCTCAGGTGTTGAAGGTTAAATGTGAGTAAAAAAGGTCACTGTTCTCCAGGGTGGAGCTGAGCCCCTCTGACACAGGCTGGTCTAATCCTCATGAAAATCCTTTAGGAAAGCTAATTTATGCAAAGTTGAAGTAAGTGTTAAAAACCCCTCCCCTCCTCCCTTCCTGAGACCCCTCCCCACCCTGGCCCAGCTCCCTCCCTGCGGGGTGTTGTCCTGTCTTGGTGTTTTCCCCACTCTTTAACCCGTATGCTGACCCAAGTGGGTGTCCTCAGCTCCCTTACCCATCTTAGGCTCACCACCTCTGGCCTGGGGCAGAGCAGCTGCTGGTGAATGTTGCCCTACTGATTCTCTCCCGCTGTCCATGAGGAGGCCAGCCCAAGCAGCTGCCCTTTAATTCTGTCGGTTTGTCAGAATCACAAAAGTGGCCTGGCATAGGCCTGCCCACATCCCCGTCCACGCCAGCCAGGAGACTGTCTCTTCCTCTACTTGAAGTTTTTACCCAGCCCTCCGTCTCCTTCCGTCCACCCTGACCGTGGATTACTGCTGGGTACTCAGTGTTTTATTTATTTATTTATTCATTTATTAAGAGACAGAGTCTCACTTTGTTGCCCTTGGTAGAGTGCTATGGCGTCATAGCTCACAGCAACCTCCAGCTCTTGGGCTTAGGCGATTCTCTCCCCTCAGCCTCCCGAGTAGCTGGGACTACAGGCGCCCACCACCACACCCGGCTATTTTTTTGTTGCAGTTTGGCTGGGGCCGGGTTTGAACCCGCCACCCTCGGTATATGGGGCCGGTGCCCTGCCCACTGAGCCACAGGCGCCGCCCCCTCGGTGTTGTTTGAGCTCGACCTTCAGTGTGTCTCTCTAACTCAATTCCTGCTTTCCCGAGGTTGTCACAGATCCTGGCTTTTGTCACCAACACAGAATTTCACAAAGGCACCTGTCTTAACGATGCATGTCTATGAATAGAAGTGTTGGTCTATTTCTTTTTTTCTTGGGGAGGCCTCATTAGGTGGCAGGTCACAACACAAGATCCAGAGGAAAGTCTGGACACTCACTAGGTACATCTGGGCAGGTGACCCCACTGCTCTGTGCAAACAGTGAAGGTGACAGTGACGGTTGTGAGGACGAGAGGAGATTCTGCATGAGGAGTGCTGAGTGCACTGCCTGACCCAGAGAAGGTGCTCTGTGAATGGTGGCTGTTATTATGAATGTGTCACCGTTGTAAGTTGGTGCCTGTGGGAAGAGGAAACGTCAGATCAGAGTCAGAAGCGTGTGTCTGAACTCCAAGTCATGGGTTGACCTTGCTGAACAAAAGACACCTCTCTTACGTAGCTATAAAAGAAACTATCTGAGACTTTGGGGTTTAAACATTGATCGGGTCCAGTGCTGGTCTTCCTCGCCTCTGTTGTGTGAACACACAGAATGAGTGTCCCATAAGCCGTGACATTGTGGAATCTGACTTGGGTTTTCTTCTTCTGGTCTTGTCTGAGCCTACCTCTTTGCTGTCTCTGGTTCACAGACGTCTAACACAGGCAGTTTCATGCCAACGTCCTCTCCAGAAATGCACATTAGGTGGTAGAGAAGTGGGTACTAAAAGTTTTCAGGTCCTTCTTAAAGCACATTCAGTGTCTGCGATGGTGTGGAGGGAGTGTGGGTCAGAAAGCCGTGGGTACCGGCTCCTGCTCAGTCCAGACTGACTCTGCTTCCTTCCCCAGGACCTGCAGATAGAGCGGGAGAGGAGCTCGTACGACATATCGGGCGGCTGCACGGCCCTGGTCGTGGTGTGCCTTCTGGGGAAGCTGTACGTGGCCAACGCTGGGGACAGCAGGTAAGCCGAAAGCTGTCTGATTCTACTCATTTCCAATGCCCTCGACACTTTTTGTCCTTTCTCAAAAAAGTCGAGTGATTAGAAATAAGATAATTCTGCTTGGGATTAGATATTGACAAAGGCAGGCCTTCTGTATCAGATCAAAAATGTGTCCAAGAAGCACAGTGAGGCTGGGGCGGCCTCCTGCCCGTACACAGCAGCAGTGGCGTCTGCTCCTGGGACGCGTCTGAACCAGCCTCAGAACCTGTTTTCCAGTGAAAGCCTAGTAGAGTTATAGACTGTGAGAGCAATCGGGGGAGCGAGGGAATGAAGGAAGATTTGGAGGGTCACCCGGGAGTTTCTCACTGGCTCCACTCTGCTCAAGGACCTCACTGGTCCCTTCCCGCTGGCCCCGGCCCCTCTCTCCACTCAGAGACCTCACACTGTCCCCTCCCGCTGGCCCCATCCCCTCTCTCCACTCAGAGACCTCACACTGTCCCCTCCCGCTGGCCCCATCCCCTCTCTCCACTCAGGGACCTCACACCGTCCCCTCCCGCTGGCCTCGGCCCCTCTCTCCACTCAGAGACCTCACACC
>NW_003852533.1:1579978-1585841 GCF_000181295.1 Otolemur garnettii | reverse complement strand
TCCCCTCCTGCTGGCCTCGGCCCCTCTCTCCACTCAGAGACCTCACACCACCCCCTCCAGCTGGTCCCATCCCCTCTCTCCACTCAGGGACCTTACACCGTCCCCTCCCTCCGCCCCGGCCCCTCTCTCCACTCAGGGACCTCACACTGTCCCTTCCCGGGAGCCCAGAGCGCTCTTTTTATGCACCTGCATTGAGGGGCTGCTGTCTCCTCTCTTCCAGGTTCAGCTAAAGGGACTTTTGGCAAAGAGGACATGTTTAACCCTCACTTTCTCCAGCATAGCCAGGGAATAAGATAAACATATTTTAATTGTATTTTAAATAACTGATGCTTCTTCACTGTAGGTGTAATTTTTTAATTACAGACTTAATGAAAAGTATTTTAGTATGTTACACGCCTCTCTCTTTAGTAACCAGATGTGCTGGCCACATAGCAGGGCTCTTTCCTAAAGACTAGCTCTTTATTCTAAAAGCGATGGAACTATTGGGCTCTAAACTTGTCATCCTCGAGGATGAGCAGTTTTCCCTGGGGCCACACACCTCTCCCCGGCTCCCCTGCCTGCTCTGTTCCTCCACAGGGCCCCACCCCACACCCACCCTCTTCCCTGTCTCCAGACCACATGGCTGGGGCTGCCTCTGTAGCCCAGAGGTCCAGCTTCCTTGAGGTGATGGAGAAATTCACCTTCATTTTACCTCCACGGAGGATACAGAGACTCAGACCCAAGGGTATTTCTGTCACCGAGGGTGAAGCGTCTTTTCCCATGGGGAGCCGCACGGCAGCAGTTGGAGGGGGTCGACAATTGGTGGTTTGGAAGTTCCGTCTATTTTAAAGATGGATGTAGGGCTTCCATTTTACTCTGTAAGATCCTGCAGGTGTCAACGCCCACGTTTGCCAGTAGGCAGAGTTTTGTATGAGCCAGGGCATTCACTCAGCACCTTCTATTCCCTGGTGTGGAGTCAGGGGTCTGGCAAGTGACAGACTCCTGTTCAGCTGGGTGACTGTGAACCCAAGAGTGAAAGAGAAACAGCCAGGAGGTGAAGGTCCCAGGAGGGAGTGAGGCTCAGGGAAGGGGAGCCACTGACCAGGGCCACAGGAGCCACAGGAGGGAATGAGGGGCCACACTCTGACCTCCCTCCCTCCTGCCTCTTAACCCACCTTCCTGCAGGGTGGGCCTGGTTGGAAGCCAGGGACAGGTGGCCCAGGAAGTACCCTTCCAAGAGGTCAGACCTTGGCCTCCTGCTCAGTCCTGCACCATGAGCTGGTTTGGAGGCAAAAGGAGCAGAGAAGGGGATGATTGCTCTCTCCTCTGGTAGGGCTGGGCGGCGACTCACTCCTGAACTCACGCTAGTCTTGGCCAGGGGGGTTGTTTCTCGCCGCCCAGAGTCTAAGGGAGTGACAACCCCCTATTCCCAGGGGAAGCACCTTCACCAGGTGCCCTCAGACTCAGAAGCTAACTCAGCTTTGGGCCTAGTAGATCTTTGTGTGAGGGGACTGCCCTTCCACGCTCAGCTCTCCCTGGGGCCTTCTTCTTGCTTTTATGAAGCCCAGCTTCCTTCCTCACTCCACGCTCTTCACAGAGCCGGCTACCTAGCCGGAAACTGACCGGTTCCCAGTGTCCATCTGGCCCTTCTGGTTTGTGTTCCTGCCTGTTTCTAGACTGGGCCTCAATTTCCTCATGTATAAAGATGGTGATAGACCAACATTCTAAAAATTATCCCATGAGGAGTGACACTTCTGGAGAGTAAAGTGACACTCTATGGGGTGATCTTCTGATTACTTTATGTTTCTTGGTGTCACTTTTGAAATTTTAATATAACTGAGGTTCCTGAGTTTCTAAGGGTCTAAAAACATCATGGTTTATGTGTTATTTCCAATAATTTGAAAAGTCTAATAGGTACTTTAATCCTTAATAACCGTGTAAAGCACCAAAAGAAAAATTTATCCTATGATGAAACAGGATCTCGAAACACTGGTAAGCTGTATTACATTTGTAGTGTTCTGGCCCCGATATCTAGATAGGAGGTTTGAGTTTTATCATTCAGTGCTTGGGTTTGCTGTTCCTATGTGGGTCATGTAACAGCCCCACTCTGAGATGGTGTTTACATGTGCTATCCAAACACTCACAGGACACTTACAAGCTCTTTATTAACAGGAAATGCTTGATATCATCTTATATAGAATATTGACCCGTTTATATGCTAATAACATAGATATCTGAGTTTATAGAAGTTTTCGGTTATTCCCATGAAATGGCCACCAAGTGAACTTCGATCAGACCTTTGGAAATCAGGTCCATTATCAACCACAATGAGCAGTCAGAATGCGAGGGTTTAGTTTAAACAAACCCTTAAGCTGGCAGAAGATTCTAGCAACAGGAGCCTGATTAGTTAAGCACTCATTTTTCTTTTCTATTGCTAGATATTAGCTGTCACATGTTTACTTTAAGTCATGACAGCTTTGAGAGTGAAAGTAAGTCTTTGTTGTGCGATCACTGCCTCATAATTATTCACGTGCAGGGGAAGAAAAGCTTCTCACTGGTTTGATTTGGAAGCGGCTAGAGGGCCAGAACCGTTTTGTCCTCCTGTTAGCTGTGTGAGCTCTGATTCGCCATCAGGCATGTGCGCGTGTGTTCACGTCGTATTCAGGAAAAGCCGCCTGATGCTGTTTGCAGCTTATCAGTGTTTGAGCCGGTGGCCATCCCCGTCCACAGAGGTGCAGCGACTGGTCCACAGCCTGGAAGACTTGCCTCTCTGCTCAGCTGAGCTCGGTGCACGCCAGTTCCCTTATTCCTCCCAGGCAGAGGCGGCCAGCGCAGCACCTGGAAGTTCATAAGGGACTAGGAAGGAAGCAAAAAGGCAGATTTTCACTTCAAGCAAAAATGAAGCTGCAGCAGGCAAATGTCGTGCCAGGCAAGCGCGAACTCTCATCCTCTGGTTATTTGTCATTAGCCCCTTAGGGCTCTGAGTGATTCTTCAGCCTAGGAAGGGGCGGCTGTGACTCCATCGTAGAGATCATTTTATTTCCCGAGGAAGCACAGCCGTTAATTACCATTTATTTCAAACGGTGTCTGAAGGTTTGGCAGCTGAGACTAGGTGAAGTCATTCGGAGGAAGGAAAATCATTTCGTGTTTGTTAAGTTCTCAATTCTACTCGTGCAGACTTACAATACGGCAGCCACCAGACAGCGAAGCAGCTCGGGGACGTATGAGTCCTGTAACAGGACCTCAATCCGTTCTCTCAGGAGTACAGGGAGAAGCAGGTGTTGTTAGTATCAGCTAAATACAGTTTTCCACAAAACTGAGCCAAGCAAGGCCCAGCAAGGTGAATCGGTTTGCCCCAGTCCCACAGCTATGCAGGAGCTGGGCCAGCATCCAGCCCCCACCTGGGAGCAGAGCACCTAGTCCTGGCCCCCTGCACTGTGGCCTGGGCCCTCCCATCTGTGCCAAGACTCACTTGGTGGGAGTGGAGGGTATTTTTTCCATTTTAATGTCTCTAAGTCAAGAACTTCTAACTAACGTTTTCCTCCCTATTTATATATAAAATAGTGACACACCTTATCAGCGGCAGGTCTCAGATTCCAGCTAAGGAGGATGACGAGGGCACAGGCTGCATGAGAGGCCAGTTGACGGGCACTGCTGCAGTCAAGTGAGCGAGTGTGAGGGGTCCGCTGCGTTCATTTACAATATAGAAAAGGATGTTTTCTCAAAAGATGGGCTATCCTCTTCTCTTACAGGTCCCAAAGTACTGAGACCATTTCAAATATCATGTTTTGGTTTTGATGATAACCTATTGAAAATAAGGTTAAAGTAAGCATTTTCTGGATTTTCCGGATGATTGTTCCATCAGTGATCACTGCCATGAATTCAGACCTCATTTTGATGCATTTTAAGATTTCTTTGGAAGCCAGAGTCTCACAGACTGCCAAGAATAGAGGGTCATCTTCCCATGTTTGAGGGTCCTCCTAGGGAGAGCTGGAGAAGGTGGTGGAGTGTGTTCATTGATTAGCTCTGTGTGACGGGATTCCATGAAGTGTCTGTACACAAAGCTGTAATAGTCCAGCCAGGATGGTTTTAACTTCATCTTCCTGACAGTCATTTCTAGTTTTCCAGAATTCTCCCCATTTAAGTGAAAGCTTTCCGAGTTGGTTTAAAGGTGAATTCCTTTGCCAAGTCTGACTTTTCCTGAGTGTAGGAGTTAGGTATTAAATAAGACTTACATTTCTATAATAAATTCAAAACCAATTACACATCTGCGGGGCCCTCTCAGGCTTCTCCCCTTTACTGGCAGTAAGATAATGAAGCCCTGTAGGTGCCCCCAACCTGAGGGAGGGTAAGGCCGGTTCATTCCTCTTTATGTTCCCGGATCTCACCGGGCCGGCCGGAGCCTTCCTGAAGCTCTCTGTTGCTGGTAAGTGATGTCCCACCCACACACGCCATGAGCTGCTGCTTTGATAACAGCCTTTCTGAGTTCAGAAACAAATCTGATCTTCTTCCCTGACTACAGCACATTCAGGCTCATATGCTTCTCATTTTCTGAAAAGTAGCGTAGAGAGAAACAGAAATTAACTTCCATCCTCCAGGACGAAAGTTGAATTGCTGTTTCTTCCCATTTGCTACAGGAACACCCCCCCATCTTCGTAGTATGAATTTTACAGAATCCCTTAGCTACACCCGTAACCTGCAGAGGGATTAGCATAGAAACCCAGTGATGGCTTGCAGTGACCTCTGCTCTTCCCAACCAGCCCCTCACTGTCCACGTGCAGGGCACCGCGGGCCCTTTTCTCTCTACTTCCTCCCTGTCTCCTCCGTGTTTTCAGACCTCTCCCCGACACCCCTGCCCTGAGTCAATGGTCCCCAGATTGTGGTCCCCAAACCAGCAGCAACATCACTTGAGGACTTGTCAGATGAGGGAAGTCTGGCTCTCTCCCAGACCTACTGAATGGAAACTCTGTAAGAGAAGCCCACAATCCGTGTTATGGGTAGTTCTGACCCATGCTCAAATGTAAGAATCACTAAAGTCCACCCCTGGGCACTGGAGAGAGCCGGGAAGAAACTGGTCTGTGGACAGCAGTACCCCGTCGTGAAATGAGAAAGCTCTTCACATGCCATTTTCTGTTGGTGACAGTCTAGGGAGGGTTACATTTCACAGAAACAAGTATGGACCCTCCAGAAATATTTGTATCCCAAAATGACCCAAGTGCCAACCAAAGGTCCCAACACATCACACCAACAAGTGCACTGTGGGATATTAAAGCCCAGGGGTCAGCCTGCAGAGCGCTGGGGCAGGGGGTTGGACCCTCGAAGCAATCTCGTTGACTCGGTGTACCCCACTGCTCCTCCTGAGGCCACGCTGGAGTTTTCCTCTGTCTGATGCAAATGTCATTATGCTGCCCACCATGAAGGCCCAGTGCCTCCTTCCTCTGTCTCTTGCAATACCTGCCTTTGCCAGCTCCTCCACTGGAGACGGACACCCAATTGCCTGCCTCTGGGGCTGACTGTAAGCGCATGAGGACGGGACATTCTCTGCCTCCTTCGCAGTGGCCTTCCCAGCATAGGGCCTAGCAGATACTTAGCTCATGGCAGGTGTACAGGCATTTTTATGAATCTTGCTCCTTCCATGACATTTTACTCAGCTCACACCTGGCCTTCACTTTGAGGCTCTGGCTTTATGATAAACACATAATGCGTTATACAAGTTTAATATAAGTGATCTTAAGACCAGCTGAGGTGTATTTATAAATGATCCATTCATGGAGGCTATTTTAATTCTGTTAAGGATGACATCAAGGGGAGGAAGTGAGCTCAGATAGAAGCCCCTGGGAGGGCTTGGCACCCGTAGCTCAGTGAGTAGGGCACCAGCCACATA
>NW_003852533.1:1569411-1579664 GCF_000181295.1 Otolemur garnettii | reverse complement strand
CAACGTAACTATGACAATTTAAAAATAACCTCAAAAGAACAGAAGTGATTATCCCACCTAGTTAATAGACTCTTTCTTCTTTAGCAGGAAGTGAGCCTTGCTTTCCGCGATGAACTTTCTACAGACAGGCGCTTGGTGGGCTGTTTCCCGTAGGCTTGTTGTTATTCCAACGTGCCCCTCTCCAGGATGAAAGGGGATCGTAGCTCTTTCTTCACTGCCTTTGACAGCTGAACTCAACTTACTGCATTTCTCCTGTAACTAACAGTAACTCAATTAAAGAGATAATTGGTGTTTGGGCCTTAAAAAAAGAAAAAGAGAGATAGTGATATCCAAGTTATAGTTTCATCAGAACGATGAGGAAAATGTATGAAAAGTGAATGAAGACACCATTACTAACTGGATCTGATATGAATTCCCCTCCACTCAATGCCTGCTGGTGGCCGAAACTGCTAATTGTTCACCAAAATCAGTTCCCCGGGGCCAGGGTGCATGAGATGGGAGATAGCACTTAATCCCTTAAGGGACAGATAATAAATAAGAAGTCATCTATGCACTTACCTGGGGGACTTGAAAAAACATTATGACCCCTGTTCTGAGGTTATTCAGTCAGAATCATTGTGCTGAGGCCAGAAGTCTTTATTATCGAAGAGCACCCCAGGTTCTCATGGTATAAGCACTATGGGGACCACATGTCTACTCCAGATGCCCCCCTTTGATTTTTCACTAATGAGGAGAACAGGCCCCACAGAAATCGCCTTTCTCAACTTTGCACTGGTGGAGGCTCGTGCGGGAACCCAGGACATCACCTGTCTTTGAGGATTCACTTCGGCCCTGCTAAGATTCCACTTGGTGTCTGCTTGGCACCAGCAGCTTCTCCTAGGCTGGACTAGTGCTCCCACGGGCAGTTGGTGGGACTGGGACGCATCTTGGAGAGTTGTTGCGAACTTGCTTTCTCCCTGATTGAAATTTTCAGCCATTATTGGGGGTGAAGAGCCTAAGAATGAACACAGGATCCCTTCCTAAGGGTGTTAGCACATCCCTTGGTGACAGCCACAGCTGGCTGGCGCCCCTCCTGTGAGAAGAAGAGGGTTTCTCCTCAGTGGTGGCTGGTTCAGTTGGTGGCCCTGGCCCAGGCCCCCTCCATGCCACAGGCTGCTGGCACTTTGACTTAGAGATGGTTTGCTTTAATAACTCAAAGCTTAAATGGGTTATGAAAAAAGATAATGTAAAATTTTAAAAATTAGATAAAATCTAAAATAAAATTTTCAGAGAACAGCTAAGGGCAGCATGTAGCTAAAGTGTGCAGTGGCTGTCTGGGGGCTTCTCAGGTCCAGAATGGGGCAGTGGTCATATGTGGGCCATTAAGAAAGTTTTGAGATACACAAAAATCAAAAAATGTAAAATCTGCACAGATAGACACAAATGCAGCCCTCCCAGCAGCACGATGGACCGAGCAAGTTGACACTTGTACAGGTGAATCAGAAAAGACAGTTCGGTGCCGTTCCTTGGAAGTGAAATAAAGGATCATAACACAGGCTGTCTTAAAACTTCTGTAGTGACCCAAGAACAAGTGCACTTGAACCCACCTGGGCCTGAAGTTTGAACTCTGGCTACACAACTTACAGGATGACTTTGGCCAAGGTCCAGGATGCTGCTAAGATGTGGCTTGCTCATCTACATGATTGCGGATGGCCTGAGTGCTTACTGAATGCCAAGCTCCACCCTGGGCCTCTCTGCGCCCTCATGAACACAGCAGTTCTGCACTGGAGGCTATTAATGAGGGTGCAGAAAGGCCCAGGGCTTGGCATTCAGTAAGCACTCCCGGCATGTGAGCTGCCAGCTGGATTAACATACTGCTGACCAGTCCCAAGTTCCCTGTGATAGGGACAGTCTCTGCATAAAATTGCTGGGCAGTACTGTGTTAAGATGTCAGAGGACTGAATGATTCTGTATTATAAGCAGCTGAGCGATGAGAAGGGGAGAAAGACTAGAGCCTGCCAAATCTGGGACAACTGGGAATTGAGACGAGGAGAAATGGATCAGGGAACAGCTGCTGTGTTAACACATTGTTGACCAGCAGGTTTATTCAGAAACTGTGTCAACTGGCTAACAGGGGTCCTCAAACTTTTTAAACAGGGCGCCAGTTCACTGTCCCTCAGACCGTGGGAGGGCTGGACTGCAGGCCCTGGGGTGAGTCGGCTGCTAAGCAGGACAGGCAGCGGCAGCAAAAACACCCGGCGGGCTGGATAAATGTCCTTCACGGGCTGCATGTGGCCTGCAGGCCGTAGTTTGAGGACACCTGGGCTAACTCATGGCAGGTCAGCAATGTGTTAATTAGGAAGTCGGAAATGTAGATACTGGTTAAAAGGCAGGGTCTGGAGCCGGGTGGCCCGGGATTGCGTCCCAGCTCCATCACTTACTGTGCAGCCTTGAGCAACTTACTTAATTGTTCTGTGTTCCAGTTGCCTCATCGGGAATATAGGAATTGTAACCTATATTGTAACTGCCACACCATGGAGTCACTGTGAGGATTAAATGAGTTGATTCAATTCAATAAATATTTGCAGGCTTCCCATGTGCCAGGCACTGTTACGGGAACTAGAGACTTAGTTAATAATGAAGACAAAAACCTCTGCACTTATGAACCTCACAATGCACTAGGGGGAGGCTGCTAAATAAGTGAAATCAGTAAAACACGTACTCCGTGTGAAGGCGTTAAACACGATGTGCTCATCAGATGCCGTGGAGGCGTTCACCTGCCTGCCACGTGGGGAGCACTGAGCAACGGGGGTTATCACAGCGCGTATCAATACGTCCTGTCATTCCTACTACTGCAACTGCTACAAACAGTAAACCTTGCCACTGTGATCAATCTTAGTTCATCAGAAAAATAAGATACAAAATGAAATAAGTTATGCACTACAGCTTAAATATGAAAGGGCTATGAGGGCTTTGGGGCTATGTAAAAGTTTGTGTCATGAACTTTGTCGGTGGCCTTCCTGAGCTGCCCTAGGACCCCAGTGTAGAATATAACTCATCTTAGCCGGTGTTGCTGGCAGATATCAGCTCTGGACCCTACAGCTGTTTTCTTAGCAGATTGGACCCAAAAACCAAGCTAAATTCAAGTTGGTACCCTCCCTAGAAGCATATGTGTGTGTCCAGTTTACAATAATTAGGTTGCTTTGGAGCACTCTAGACAGCCTGTAATATTCCTTCCAGCTCTCAGGTTTTGTGATTTTTAAGTTGTTTTTTTGTTTGGTTCGGTTGTTTTTTAGTGTTTTGGCAAGCAGTGATTGTCTCTAAGTAACACAGAAAAAGTTGTTTTCCAGCAAAGCCTCCAGGCTCTCAGGCATTCAAAAAACATGGGAGGTCCTTTTCTTATTCTTGCAAGATTGAACTGTGAAGTCGAGGTCTCTGCTTTCTGGGGAGGTTAGCTGCACCACAAGCCCCCAGCCTCGCCCCTCGGCCGGAGCCCATGCTGACCCCGGGCCGTGCTTTGCCACTGGGCCGGTGGACCCTGGCTTCTCTTTTCCAGTGGCACTCAGGCTTTCAGAGTTGAGCAGTGGGAACCCCCTCTCCACTGCGGCCCACCAGGCTGCCTGCAGAAACGGGATTCGTGAAATCCTTTCTCACACCGATCGCTCTGCTTGTGCTTTACTCCTGTTCTGCAGCTTTTCCGCGTCCCAGACTTGGGGTGGTTGTTTTCCCTCCCCTCACACCCTCCAGTCTGTTCTTTGAGATTCAGAGCTGGCAGGTCACAATCGCCACTGATTTCAAGGACACACAGTCCTTCCTCCAAGCACACTGCACCAGGTCTCAATGCTAAGAGGTGGTCTGAGACACCACTTCATATCTTCACAGACACACTGTATCATATACTTCACAGACACGCTGTATCATATACTTCACAGACACACCCTTTAGTTAAGTGAGACCATAGCCAGAGGCCCCCTGCTTAAAACAGACAGAAGGCTCAGTGCCCATAGCTCAGTGACAGCGCCGGCCACGTGCACCGAGGCTGATGGGTTCAAACCCAACCCGGGCCTGCTAAATAACAACAACAACAACAACAACAAAATAGCCGGGCTTTATGGCAAGCACCTGTAGTCCCAGCTACTTGGGAGGCTGTGGCAATAGAATCACTTAAGCCCAAGAGTTTGAGGTTGCTGTGAGCTGTAACACCACAGCACTCTACTAAGGGCGACATAGTGAGACTCTGTCTCAAAAAACAAAACAAAAGATAAATAAATAAAAAGCCCCACAAACTGATCTTCATACAAATGCTTAACCATTTGGCTGGTGGACAGTGTCCAGGCAAGCTAAGTCTGTTCAGGCCACAGGCTGGCTTTGTTGGTGCCTGGGCAGCCACACCCTTTCTCCCCAAGCTGGAGACCAATTGTCACACACAAGCCACATCTATGTGTCACATCCATCATGATTCTGCCACGTGCAAGGCTGAAGTGGGGTTCAGTATGGGGACACAGCTTCTGCAGTCACCGTGTTCACCCGGAAAGGTACAGGCAAGTTGACCAGAACCTCTGGGGTCACTGTTTTTCTGCAGTGGAGACACAATTCCACTATGCCAAGGCAGTAATTGCTGGTTACTGGCTTGCCAGCAAGCAGTCTTCTGGTCAACCCAACATCTCCACACTATAAGAACTCTCCAGGGTTTGCACTGGGAGTGTCCCACTGTGCTGGAGGACAGGAACCCCTGGCATATGTGTGTGTGATGTGTGAGCAAATAAAGATACAAAACGAGCTGTGCAAACCACACATGTTCCAGGTTAGACCCAGAAGACATCAGGCGACAGTCCTGAGAAGCCACACAGCCGTCTGGTCTTTCACTGTTTGGTGTTTCACGGGATTCACATTTGCCATATTCAGCTTCAGGGAGACCTGGTTTCTTCCCCTGGCATTCTCGGCCCCCCTCCTCCTTCTCTCTCCAGCCTCTCTACCCCCACATCTGGGTTTGCCCACCCCCCTCCTGTTTGCTGGCAGCACCCTCAGAGTCACCTCATCTCCCTCTTCACCGGTCCGCTTCACATCCGAGACGCTCCCTCAAATCTGCATTCCCTCACTCCACTTCTCCCCTCATGATTCTGTGATTCTGTCCCTGTCACTTCTCTGGAATACGCCGCCCCCCGCCTGCCACATGTCCCGCCGTATGGTCGAGCTAACTAGCTGCTCTCCCACCACAACGACTGTCCTGTTTCTTCTCCCTCTGTCTGCCAGCAGATGACAAGCCACGATGGCTTTGGGTTGCAACCTCGGCTTTGCCCCTCCTGCGCGTCCCACCCCACCGGCCTCTGAGTTTCTTATGTGGAATAAACATGTCCTTCCAGGCCTTTGAGAGACTTAGGATTTGTCTGTCACTGCAACTAGCATTGCCTGCCCTAAAATACACACTTACAGAGAGATTAAAGGCAGCGCAGTAAAGACACGCCCAGCTGCTCTGGAAATGTCTCTGCTCAGCTCTCAGGACTTCACTCTCTCCGGGTTTCTCTTTCCCCTTCTCTGAGGTTCCCCCTCACACCTAACCCTGAAACGCAGATGCTGAGGGTCCCTCCTCAGCCAGCTTCTCCCATCTGTCAGCCCCATGACCACCTGCGTCCGCTGTCTCCACCAGCTCATGTCACCAACCCTCCCTCTGCAGAACTTCGGGGGCTGGACTTGATCTTCCCTGGACGGGTCACTGCGTCCCCTGCAGCCCACGGGCTTGGCTCAGAGAGAAACCGCTTTCCAGGTGTTTGCCAGGCAGGGTGACCGTGGACTTGCCGTCTCTTGGTGTTTCTGAAAGATTCTGCATGAGAGACACAGTTCTTAGGGATTGTTTCCAGGCCTCACAGCCATCTAGAAATCCCCAAATCTGTCCCTGGATAAACCAGACCTCGGGTGTGCCCCTCCGCAGGCTGCTTTCCATCCTCACAATGCCCCCATTTTACAGACCACGGAGAACTCTCCTCATGCGTGCACTTCTGAGAAAGTTTGGGGAGTGGGGACAGGGTAATTGGGGTTTTTTTCATTTTGGACCCTGAGTTGTGTAGACAGCCTGGTTGTCTGTGTGGCCGGTTGGGAAGCATTTGTGACCCGCTTCTAATAAATGTGAGGGGCTTACAGAGCGTGTGTTTTGTGCCCCTATTAACTTAACTCCTCCCTCTCTCTGAACTTTCTAGTTTTATTTTCCACATGTTTATTTTCATTTTATATCATTTGTGTATTTATATAATCTCCCTTTGAATCCTCTCTGGCACAAGAGAAAGTATGAATAAATAAGATAGCCTGCAGACCTCACACTTAAAGTGTCTGGAACTGAAGGAACCTTTTTGTTCAGTGCCCTTTCTCCTGTGTCCCCAGTTTGGGTCAAAGGTGCCACGGAGCTCCCATCACTTACCCAGACACCCAGGATGATCTACCCTGACCCCACCTACTCCCCTGCCCTACCCCAACATGTCACCAATTCCTGTCAATAACCAGCTACATCCATTGTCCCCTCCATATAGTAGCCTCACCTGGGTCCCTTGCAGGGATGTCTCTGGTACCTGGCAGTCTGTCCTGAAGAACGGTTCAGCATGGGGTAGCCACCGCACCTCCTCATGGAAAGCCCTTCCCCGGCTTCTTGTCCAGACTCTTTGGCCTCTTCCTTGTCTCTGTGCATCACCAGTCACTTCTCGTCCTCACGCCCTGGGCCCTGGTAACGCCAGGCGGCACACTTGGTCTCCCGGGACCAGGCTGTCCTGCCCCTTCCCCGTGCTGTGTGCCCCTCTCCTCTGGGTGTCCCCTCGAGGGGTCAGCTTGAGCATCACTTTTCCTGTGGCCTTCCTGCCCCCCACCCCACCCCATCCCAGGCAGGCACCCGTTTACTGAAGCCCTTCTGTGTGCTGAGGGTCCCAGGGTCTCCCCTCTCTGGGCGCTCACCTCACTCTTCACACCTCAGTGTAACTGGACCTCCCTCCCTCTCTCTTCCCTAACAGGCCGGAGCTCATTTGTGGGAGGTATCAAATCCCCTCAAAGCTCTTCCAGAAGCAGGCTCAAGTCTGCATAGACCCTTCCTAAAATTGCTTCTAAGCAATATTGCAGTTGGAAGAGCCCACACAATGCTTCCATCACAGACCTTCCTGTATTCTCCAGCAGGGCCTAGACAAGTAGCTGCACAAGTCTAGGATGACACTGTTAGTGGCAGGTACACTGGGACCTGGAATGGGATGGACACTGCTACTTTGGGGACACACCCACTCCCAGTCCCCGGCACACAGAGGCACTCGGTGAATGTGGCCTCCACCCCCACCCAGCTCCATCCTGATGCACGTCCTGTCCATCCTGGCTCCACACCTCACCTGGGATTCCTCTTCCCTCTTTCTCCATTGTCCCTTCTGCCAGGCACTGTGACATCTGTCACTGAACAGTAGCATCAGGCCCTGGCTTTCCCCAGCTCTGTCCCGTATCACTGCAGCTGCGACACACAGGGATGGCCTTTGTGAGAGAAGAACAACCTGCTCCCTTCAGGCTCCCGTCAGGCAGGCTGGCAAGTTCACCTGAGCCCCCTAGACACGTGCACAGCCCTCCTCCCTCTCCTTGCAGGCTGAGCCCCCACCACCTCCATACACGCTCTGCTCTGCCCACACTGCCTGCCCCCAGCTGTCCCCATGCCTCCCCCAGCCACTCCCTTCAGCCTCCTTACCCTGCTACCCCCTGACTGAAGCGCCCCTGTCTGTGCAGAAAGAGGTGACCCTGGGCTGTAGGGTCCGTGCAGTATAGCCTGACTCCACTTCCCTGCTGGACCTTGCACCATATGTGTGTGTCATTTCCGGACGTCTCAGAACAGAGTCGCCAACAGCCAGGAGGGAATATGCCCAAGTTTATTGTGACTCCTGCGATACATGTCTCACCCATGACTCTCCATCCGTGAGAAAGACACGCTGCAGTGGGAGGAAGCACCAAGAGAACATGAGGGGCCGGTATAAGAAGTGGATGGAAAAGCAGGCCCAGAGCCCGATGGACAAAACAACAGCCGCTTTTCAACCAGGGAAAGTGCCTCCTGCTCCATTCTCTGCTCCTCCTCCTGCAGGGGCCGTGATTCCACCTCCCCACAATCTTCCAGGTCCTCCTGACATGATGCCAGCACCCCAAATGTGGGGCCCTCCCATGATGCCGATGGTGAATCCTCCTCCTGGGATGATGCCAGTGGGACCTGCTCCTGGAATGAGGCCACCCCAGGAGGTCACATGCCAATGATGCTGGGCCCCCAGTGATGAGACCTCCTGCTGGTCCCATGTTGGTGCCCACTGGTCCTGGAATGACTTGACCAGACAGATGAGGGAAGGGGGGAGTTTTCTTTATGTTAGTTTTATGTTACTTGTTCTGCTTCACCAGGAGATCATGGTGCTGTGATGCTGGGGGTTTTCTTAATAGCATGATAAGGAGAACTTGCTCCCCCTTCCTATCAAAGAGAGAATAAGAATAGTTTTGAAGGGAAGAAGTGGAACCAAAAAAGGGGGTAGTTTTCATTTGTATTGTGAAATGTGAAAATAAAATTGTTAACTGTTTTAGTTAAAAAAAAAAAAAAAAAGTGGGGGGTGCTAGGGGAGTATTTGCCCAGAGAAACGAAGGAGGGAAAGGAAGAGAGAAAGGTCTTGCAGGTTCTAATTTGGTCGGTAAAAGTGTGGTTTTCCTGGTGCTCCTGTTACACCCAAAGTCGCACGGCCTTGAGTCCAGTTTTTATGGTCATGCATTTTTACTCCTTTGCCGGCTGAGCCTCCAGATGCACAGAATGTTTTTGTGTGGCTCTCACCCGACACATGAGACGGATTTGCTCCAGACCGGTGGTCTGGCTCTGTCTAGTGTCTGCAGCCGCCATCTCCACTCGCTAATTTAGGGCACACCTAGATTTCCAGCACACATTTTCCCTCTTGGCAAAGTAGGACACAAGCCAGGAGACATCGGTGTCCCCAGACGGCGCCTCTCCACAGCGGCTCCAGAGAGAGCAGCCTCTCGGGTGCATCTCCCTGGGTGCACTCGCTTTTCTTCTGGGTCGCTCCCATTTGTTCTCATTTCACTATTTTTGTCCCTGGAAATTGTCTGGGTGGAAATTCACTAGAGTTCAACACTTTTATAGCGTATTATGGGGTCTTAGAAGATGGGAGAGGGTGGTCACCTCCGGCCTGGGGTGGATCTCAGAAGGAGGTCACAGCTAGGGAGGCAGGATGGACCCAGAGGAGGCTGACCCTTGGAGGGTGGCAGAGCACCCCTGGGGCATCCTGCAGTGTCAGGATATCTGCTCTCTCTGGTGGCGAGAGCCCTGAGGGGCAGGACCCGGGTTCTGGTCCAGCCAAACTCTGACCTCTCCATCTTGGTTTCTTTATCACTTGTGAAAGACTCGAGCTAGTGACATTTCTGAGCCCAGAAGCCTCCATAAAGAAATGTGATCTGCCCCATGTCCACATCGTGTGCCTCTAGTGAGTGTTGAGCGAGCTGCAGTGAGCGCTGGGTCACACTGGTGTTGTCAACTCTGGGTCAGTCGAATGTCCTGATGAGCCAGTAGAGGAGGGGCTGAGGACTGGCAGAGGCTGGAGCCGCTCCATCGGGTAGTCTCATAGGGGGAAGCAGCCCGCTGGAACGTGGGAGGGGGGTCTGACAACAGAGCCCCACCCCTGAGGCTCTCACTCCCACACACTCACCCTCTGGCCACGGGACTCAGCCCACAGGTGCTAAACTCCTCAGTGTGCCCTGTGGCAGGTGGAACAGAGAGGCCAAGGGTGGGAGAGGTCAACTGGCCAACCCACGGTGGCAGGTGACAAATGAAGAGTCAACACTCAACTGTGGTCCCCCTGACCCCCCACAGCTCCCAGAGTGGGCAGCTGGGAGGTTTCCTTTGATGGACTTACAGGCCAGACCACTTGGGGATCTAGGGGGCAGCATGTGTGGGGCCCAGTAAACCCGCTTGTCACTCCCTCCGTGGTGGCTTCAGGCAGTTCAGTCTGGGCTCACGCCTACAATCCCAGCACTCTGGGAGGCCGAGGCAGGTGGATTGCCCAAGCTCAGGAGTTTGAGACCAGCCTGAGCAAGAGTGAGACTCCATCTCTACTGAAAATAGAAAAACTAGCCAGGGCCAGTGCACACACCTGCAGTCCCAGCTACTTGGGAGGCTGAGGCAGGAGGATTCCTTGAACCATGGAGTTTGAAGTTGCTGTGAGCTGTGACAGCAAGGCACTCTATCCAGAGTAACCCAGTGAGACTCTGTCTTAAAAAAAAAAAAA
>NW_003852533.1:1559032-1569318 GCF_000181295.1 Otolemur garnettii | reverse complement strand
CTGTGTGGAACCTTCAGCCTGGGACCCGGTCTTTGCTCTTCAGAGCTAGTCTGGGTCATCTGGACGTTTTGTCACCTTTTATAGGAAAAGTAATTTTTGTAGTGACTCTCCGCTGTCAGCTGGTCCTGCCTGTGTGAGGCTGCTCCCCTCTCCATCAGATGCTCCTCTCTGGGTCCAGTGCTCCCTTTCTTTCCCCCACAGTCTGAAGGTTTAAATAAAACACAGCAGTGCAGGGGAGTGAGGCGAGGGCCACGTAGGCTGGAAGGTAAGACTTTTGGAGCTTTGGCAAAGCCTGTGTCCCACCTCCGAGGTAGGACTGTGCATTTGCAGGTGATCTTTATGCTTCTTAGACTTGTGAAGGCAATTTGAAGTACGAGTAAACACACAAGCAGTATAAATACAGAAACCCCACACAGGCAGGGCCCTCCCTTGGTGGGGATCTGCATGCGGGACGAATCTGGCTGGGATCCTTTGCATCTGTGAGGTGCGTGTGAACTTTGAGGCCACCAGACCTTCAGGCAAAAATAGATACCCTTCAAAGACTTTGTAGCTTCCAAGGATTATTCATGTGGAAACCAAATGAAAATGTTGATTCCCATGAAAGAGACCTCACAACTGCAATGACCGACCGGGTGCTTCCAGCCAAACATGAGAAAGTGTTAACTTTTTCATCTCTGATTGAAGGAATGTGGTTGTAATTAGGACACATCACTTCAGGATTCTGCGGGTAGTTTTAGGCACTCAGCTTTTTGTACAGCAAACTCATGTTTCCAATTACAATGAATGTGTCTATTAATGCTCTCTCTAATTCCTTCGGAGCCTCATTCCTAAATTGCACCCGGCCAAGGCTGGGAAGCTTTGCGTGTGGAAATTCTCCATCTGCGCTGCTCCTCTGAGGGGTGGTTGTGCCCACAGCCTGCAGTGGGAACAGGCTGGTGATTGTGTTCTGAGAGCCTCTTGTTCTATGGAGTGTGTGACTTACTGACCAGTGCTGAACACTCGAAATGTACATTTGAATAGTCCACAGAAAGCGGCATGGTAACAGGGGCCATGCAGTGCAGAGGGCTGCTTCTGAGTGCTTCCTGGAGTGGCCGTATGGTGGGAAGGGCCTCTCCAGGAGTATTAGAATAAGGACAGAGTACAGTTTGAACCTGCCCCCAGAACAGCACCTGGAAACAGTGTGTCTAGGGGAACACGTTTCTGGTAGACTTACTGGACTGTGTTTTCTTGTGGTGAACTTACCTCTTTTTTGATTTTTTTCCCTTTATTCCTGTGACATACATAAGGATGAACTGGTTTATTTTCATTTTACAGTTTGAAAAAGAAACTAAGAACCTACTTTATTTAGAGCTTGCGATATGTTTTATGCACCTGAAGATTTTCTTTTCAGATGTACTGGCCCCTCGTATAAATACTTCTCATCCATTCTTATGTTGAAATAGGAACGGTACCTCTGCTCTTCCATGGAAACTAAGTTTCCACTTTTAACCTGACTTGTCCTAGCAAAAACACTATCTTTGATAGATAAAGTATTTTATCTTGATTTTATTGGCAATGATCTTCCTCCTTTTCCTGTCCTGTCCTGTCCAGATTTGAAGCCCAGCCTTCTCAGAGTGTGGGGACAGGATACCTGCTCAGAGGGATGCCCAACACCCCCTGACAGCATCTGTGAGGGAGAATGGGGACAGGAAGGGCCAGCAGGACACCCCACACCCCCTGGCAGTGCCTGTAAGGGACAATGGGGACAGGATGGGCCATCAGGGCACCCCACACCCCCTGACAGCGCCTGTAAGGGAGAGTGGGGACAGGATGGGCCAGTGGGCTGCCCCACACCCCCTGACAGTGCCTGTAAGGGAGAGTGGGGACAGGACGGGCCAGTGGGCTGCCCCACACCCCCTGACTGCGCCTGTTGGCTCCTCTTGGCCGCAGATGTCTGTTGGGCTCTGCCCTCAGAGCAGCTGTTTCCTGGTCACTTTCCAGCTTGACCTGTCACAGCGTTGAGTGTCTCTTATAAACTCTGGAAGGAGGAGCTTTTGCGTTTGGGGATCGTCTCTGTGACTTTGGTTCAATCTTTGCTGACTTAACGTCTCCGCTCACCTCACCAAGCCCCAGCTAGATCCAGGCCTCTCCCTGCCTCTGACGTGGCAGCACAGATTATCTCCCGTGGCGTGTTGCCTTTCAGATGCCTTCACCTCTTCCTGGCCCCTCCTGCCAGCTCCGCTGGGCTGCACCGCTCACTTTTCAGTCACACTCTTCACCTTTTCACAACCACTTTCCTAAGTGTCGTCAGCTCAGCTCATCTTGGTGTCCCCGGCCTGGACCTTCTCTTCGCTTGTGACAACCCTCCGTCTCAGGAATCTGTTTGGGATAGTATTTACATGTACATGTTTAATTCATGACACATTTATTTGAAAAAATCTTTTTACTCTTGCATAAGCAATATTTGTTATTTGTGTACAGTTTTTATTTTTTAATTTTTTTTTTTTTGAGACAGACTCTCACTCTGTCACCCTGGGTAGAGTGCCATGGCATCATAGCTCACAGCAACCTCATAGCTCAACAATCCTTCTGTCTCAGCCTCCCAAGTAGCTGGGACAACAGGCGCCCACCACAATACCCAGCTAGTTTTTCTATTTTTAGTAGAGATGGGGTCTAACTCTTGCTCAGGCTGATCTTGAACTCCTGAGCTCAGGCCATCTACCTGCCTTGGCCTCCCAGAGTGCTAGGATTACAGGCATGAGCCAGAGCACCAAGCTTTGTGTACAGTTTATAAAAATACAAGTAACTCGGATTAAGGAAAGAAAGATACCATTTTCTCATCACCCAAGGGTCATCATTACTCTCCCCCTTGACAGTCTGCACATATCAAAAGGCTTCTGTTGTTAGCCTCTGTGAGTCTTCCCTTCTTTGAATAAACATCCCTGGCTTCCTTCAGATACTCTCCAGATATCTGGCTCGAGCACCACATCCTTCAGGTCTGTGTCCCTGGCCCTTCTGCTGTGTGGATTCCCTTCTCACACATTGCGCCTCTGAGCACTGAGCTGGCCCGGGCAGTGTAGCACTCATGGCCACCTGCCCTGTGAAGGCAGCATCCTTGAAGCCCACCCTCATTTTCCCGACAGTGGTGCCAAGGAGCTGAATCACAGTGAGTGTCTTTTGGACACTCTGGAAACTTGTGAACATTTTGCCCATTTTTGGTTTATTTTTGCTAACCCTAATTCTCCACTGTCAACCAAGAGATTGTGAAAGACTTTGTTGGTTTCCAAAGTCGACTGTGCGTGTGGCATCTCTTTAACCTGGACGGGAAGAGGGTTTGGGGGAAGGATTGTGAATGACGTGCCTTCCATTCTCAGGAAACCCAGGCAGACCCCTGCTGACCACTGCTTTCTTTTACAAGCCCTTTCAAGCCTTTCTTTAATGATCTACCCTAGAATCTTAGTCCAGATTGATATCAAATCTCGCCTTCTTCCATGGGGGATCCATTGTGTCCCACATTGAAACCTGACCTGACATGTCCGTCCCTAACCTCTGGGCACTGCCAATCCTCCAGCCCTGTGAGGGCCCCATGACGGATCCCTTGGAGCCACAGGAGTTGATCTTTTTTATTTACAAGTTTCCCTTCTGTAATGTTTTCACCTATTTGGGCGCCTTGATTTTATTCATGGTTATTCTCCCCCTTCTCAATCTGACAGAGCAAACAGAAATACAACAGTACTTCTGCCTGTCCGACCCACATCAACCTCCAGTCACAACCAGCCAATTAGTCTCTTCTTCAGTCACTTCAGTTTTTCAAATATAAGTGAAGAAGGTCGTTTCTTTTGTCCTTACCATTTAGAATAAATTTATTCTCAGCTTTTGCTTTATGACTATTCTTGATAAGTTGGTATTGCTGTTCCTCGATGACCATCTTCCCTTCAGAACTAATGAGGTTTTAAATTAACCCCATACTGATGTTCTGTTTGCAACATGAGAAAGATACTTATTGCAAGGTTCAAAACGTGTATTTTAACCTCACATGTCAAAGAGGATTCTGTGTGTGGGACCTCACCACTAGAGAAGCCAGGGAGAGGCACTCCCACACCGCAGAGGGCAGCTGGAACTCAGCCTGACCTGCAAGGTCCTGGCGAAGGGTAAGAAATTATATGGCCACGAACCGGGAACTCTAATCCTCGAGTCCTGGTCAAGGCCCTGCCTACTCGTCCCAAGAAGTTGAACCAAGAAATATAAGAATGGAAGGTAGATAGAGGATCACTTCTTGTTAAATATGAATTTTAGCCTAAATCCCAGTGCATTTTCCTCCTGAGCCAGGCTGGTACATGACAGAAGTGTCCTTTTAAGCTTGAATCACGTGCAGAGTGGAGAACCAGATCAACCTGTTGGTCATTCCCTTCTAGACCTGGTGATGAGGGAAAGTCATTCCAGAGAAGTAGCAAATACAAAACTAAGATGAGAACCAGAACAAGAAAGCCCCCAAGCTTCAGGTCAGAACTAGCTGCAGTGAGGATAGTGCAGGTGGCTCGAGCCCCTGCCCTGGCAGATGAAGATGGGGGAAGCCAGAGAGTGGGGCTGGGGAGCCTGGCTTTGCCCAGGTGGCCCCCACCCCAGGCTCATCCTCCTTTTCTCTGTTTGTGCATCTCAGAGAAATAGAATCAGAGAGACGGCCTGGTGTGACCTTGTCCCAAGGAGGAGCAGCTCAGATTGTACATCTGACAAGGCTTCAGGAGTAGGAGGTGGGGCTGACTTTGTCCCTAAGCTACAGCCCAGTCAAGTGTGTCTGTCCCTGAACCTGACCCACAGTGAAGACATGCCGGGTCACAATCCTCCTCCATCAGATTTGGGGATCATTACATAGACACCTGCTGTTGGAGGACAGCAGAGCCTGGTGTTATATTAAAGACTCAGAAAAGTCTTGTGACAAAGAAATGTGTTTCCTGAACTCTCCTGAGCATGAGGGATCTTTGGAGGTTCCCTGTTACCACTCAGGAAGGAGCGTGCTCCCTGGGGAACACTGTAGAGACCCCCCAGATCACTGACATACTCTGAAGAAGAATTAGCTGGAAAGGGGAGGTAGAAGGCAGAGGAGGGCATGTCCTCGGTTTGGGGAGGTGGAGGCAGAGGAGGGCGTGTCCCCGGTTTGGGGAGGTGGAGGCAGAGGAGGGCGTGTCCTTGGTTTGGGGAGGTGGAGGCAGAGGAGGGCGTGTCCTCGGTTTGGGGAGGTGGAGGCAGAGGAGGGCATCTCCTTGGTTTGTACGTCCTGTTGTCAGCTTTGTTTTCTTCTCCCTTTTTCCCGTGTGTATTCCCAAGAACACTTGTTTTGATTCCATAGTTCTAACTACTGTATAGACGTGACTCCCAAATCTGTCCTTTCAGCCCCGACCTCACCCCTGAGCACCACCCACCCTTCCCAACTGTGCATCCCCAGCCCTTCCGCCTGGCACCAGACACACGCCCTGACCCCAGCGCACCCCCATCCACCGCCCTCTCCAGACCGGCTTTCCCCCTGCCTCCTGCCATGAGTAGTCCATCTCCCTCCATCCCCACGCTGGAAACCTTGGAGGATTTCCAGGCTTTTCCTTCTCCTTTACTTTACACATTAAAAAATATGTCCATATGTACATTTTATTTCCCAGAATGTTTTGTTTCCACAGAAATAGTTCAGACTCATTTTTCATTTGGACAATTGTAAGAGCCTCAGGTAAATTACGGTTTGCAGAGAAAGGCGATTTGGCACGGGAGCCTTTCAGTATCTACGTGTCGACATGAAATCATGAAGTACAGATATGCTCGGGAAGCTGTTAGGGGGCCCAGCCTTAGTGTTAGTGAACAGAGGAGGGGTTGAAAGCTATCGGTCAAGCGGGCGTGCTCCAATTCCCCGTCAACCACCCTTCTCCTCTGTGGAGGTTTAGGGGGATCACGGCAGGTGAATGAAGTGACGAGGGGAAATCAGCTCACCATTTACCATTACAGGTGGGGGCACTAAGTACAGTTTGTTTTTTCCTTCAGTTCCTTAGGATCCCAGTTAGGGACGGCTATCCTCGTACAACACGACGGCTATCCTCGTACAACACAGCAAAGTTCCAAGGATTGACGACGGTTCTGCTTTGACTTCTGTATTTGTGCTTCCCTTAGTCGTTCATTCAGCATCTCAAGCTATACTTGAAACCTTGTGGATGTGTGTACTCCTTTAGTGACAAGAAATTGGCTTTGTCTGTTTATCCTGTGGGGAAAATTTGTTCTCAGTGTGGCTAACTCTCTCTCCCAGCCTAGTGAGCTCATAGCCTGCACTGGCCTTTGGACGCTAAGCTCCAATCTCTTCCCCTTCTCCTCTCCTCACTGGATGGAGATGTGTCCAGTGAATGAGACACGAGCTTCCCAGGCCTTTGCTGTATAAGGAAAGAGCATCACATAACTATCACCAGGAGGGGCCCCAGAGGCCTTACAGGTGTGGTGACACGTGTTGCCTAGCCCATACTACCCACCGCGGGCCACCGCTGAGCCTGCCTGCCGGCTGATGTCATCTTACTCATTTTGCACAGGGGGACGTGTGTTGACATGCACTGAGCAGGTTTCAGGGCGTTCTCAATACACTGCGCAGGGCGGATGTCACTTGTGACAGATACAGTTTCTAATTTACAGCCTCATAAAGAACCATGAACGATGAACAATGCCTCTAGGTTCTCGCAGGCCAATACAGACAAAACTCCTCGTCCTTTGGAAGAAGTCCAGGGATGGAGACCCTTGAGTGTTGGTCAGATACATAATATGAAGACCAAGAAGTTCTTTTCCTTTTCCACCCTTAACACCTAACTGATTTGATTTAAATAGAATTTCTTATGTGTTTCACTATGAACACCGAGAGCTGGTTGTTCACCAGTCTCCAAGTAAAACCATTTCACACGGTGAAGGGGAGTGTGATCAAATCATTCCTCATCCTTGCCTTCAGGCTAAAATATCACAGATGCTTTCACCTTCTCCAAAGCATCTGCTTTCCACCCTTTGAATTGGTTTTGCTTCTCTGCCTGGAACTCTGTCCATATGCTGCACTGCACAGCCTTTTTCAAGTAAAGAGGCCAAAACTGGACACAAATCTCAATGAGGGTGACTGCAAAGAGATGGGCTCCCAGACTCCAAGTCCTACCTGTGCTGGCACAGAGTGAACCATTGTCATCAACAGTAACTGAAATAAGAAAAGAGGCTGAACACGGTGGCTCACGCCTGTAATCCAGCCCTCTGGGAGGCCAAGGTGGGAGGATGGCTTGAGCTCAGGAGTTCAAGTCCAGCCTGAGCAAGAGCAAGACCCTGTGTCTACTAAATATAGAAAGAGTAACTGGGCACTGTGGCAGGTGCCTATGGTCCCAGCTACTTGGGAGGCTGAGGCAGGAGGACCTCTTGAGTCCAGGAGTTTGAAGTAGGCTGACACCACGGCACACTAATTTGGGCAACAGAATAAGATACTGTCTCAAAATAAATAAATAGATAAATTTTTAAAAATAAAAATAGAAAAATTAGCCATATGTCGTGGCATATATCTTGTAGTCCCAGGCTGAGGCAGGAGGATCACTTGAGCCCAGGACTGTGAGGTTGATGTGAACTAGGCTGATGCCACTGTCCCCTAGCCTGAGTCACAGAGTGAGACTGTCTGAAAGAAAGAAAAAAAATCCATTCTACTCCAAAACGACTGCTATAGAAAGAAAACTGAATATCTTTGGTGGCCTTGACCAGTCTGCCTACTTTACAAGCAAAATCGTGTGTTTGCTTTAGGCCTTGGGAAGCAGGGTATGTGATTCACCTGTGGGACTGTGCCGTGCTGTGGGTTTTAGGCATTGACCCTGCACTCAGGTAAAAGCAGAATATATATCCTCTGATGCACAAGGAAAATAAAGCATTATGTGATTTAGGCATGCGTCAGAATCTAAGCACACAGATAAAACTTCTCCAGCGGGTTGCTTTCAAAATGGTGCCGAATATGAACTCACTGTGAGATTTCCAGAAATAAATTTAGTTTGACTCTGTCATCCTTTAAGGGAAAATTTTTAAAACCTACCAACTAGGAATGAAAAATAATACAGCCACTTTGGAAAATCAACTGGTAATTCCTCAAAAGTTGTATGTGTAAAGTTACCCCATCACTCAGTATTTCTACTTTTGGGTATGTGTCCAAGAGAATTGAAAACGTGTGTTCATACAAAAACTTGTTCACAAATGTTCATAGAAGCATCATTCATTAAAAAAAAATGGAAACACAAATGAATGGATAAACCAGGTAGGATGTATGATGGGATGTTACCCAACCATAAGAAGGGAAAAACTTTGAGAGCATGTGCTCTGTGAATGAAGCCGGCCGCAAAAGACCACAGTTTGCATGACTCCATTTATATGAAATGTCCAGAATAGACTGGTTTCCGGGGCTAAAAGGGGTGAAAGTGAGAAGTAATTGCCAATGGGAACAGAAAATGAAGGGCCTTTTTTGAGATGGATTAGAATTTAGAATTCTAAATATTAGAATTAGATAACCGGGATGGGTGTACAACCTTGTGGATATACTAAAAACCACTGGACTGTACACTCCAAAATGGTAAACTTTATGGCAGCGGCTCTCAACCTGTGGGTTGCGACCCACAGGAACTGTATTAAAGGGCCACAGCATGAGGAAGGTTGAGAACCACTGCTTTATGGTGTGGGTATTACATTTAGAAAACAAACTATCTTGCTATTTATTGACAGATGAGCCCTTGTGATTTTTTTTTTTTTTTAAGAAATAATAAGCACCTTGAAAACTTTTCTTTAATGACGATGAGGCTTCTACCTGCTCTAGAAATGTTTGTGCTGGTGTATCAGGCTTAATGAACGTTGCAGGTACGGCAGGAAGTTTGCAGAAAGTGGCTGAATTATGACATTGAGAAATTATTCTGGGTGGTATAAGTACAGACTGGGCCGGGTGTGAGGAAAGCGAGGAATGTCTGACTCAGTGAATGCTCTGCAAGTAGTGACGTATTTTCGCTGCTACTTCAAGATCAGAATTTTTTTCCCCTTGACCATTTGTTGTGAATATTTTTGCTGAGGAGCTAAGTTGTGTATTGGCGGTCTTGCTGAATGAATCATTGTATCTGCAGACTTTGTTAGTAGCTATTCTGAAATGGTGTGGCTAGAAACACACCCAGAGTAATTCCTGGCTGGTGGGATTATTTTGTTTTCCCCTTCAGCTACTTTTTGACACCTGTAGTTAAGCATCTGCAGCCTGGCGGCCCTGACGTGGTAACCTGGTGATGACCCTGGTAACCCTGCTTCCTTTCCCACCAACACGTCTCTAATGCATTTGAAGGAGACCGACATTTCCATTGCTCGGACAGCCTGCAAGGTCTGATGCTTTCCAGCAAAGTGGATGCTCCTCCCTGTGCCTTGAAATTGATGCACACTGTCAACAGCCGTTTTCCCAGTGGCTCCTCTTTGCCACCTTGTTCCAGATTCTCTCCTCCATCATACTGGAAATGGGCAGTTTAATGTTGCATTTGGAATCACTTTCTGCTGAAAAAGTGTGTAATGGAATCAAGGCATCCCGTGAATACTCTCAGAGGTCTCAGAGGTGCCTGTTGTCTCCGCTCCTCATTCCGAGGGCCCGCAGACGAGGTGGACTGTCACGGGGCCTTGCTCTCAGTAATGGGCTCCTGTCCTTCGTGATTTATGAAAAGCCCCGCGAGTGCCCTGCGTCCTGACGCTGTTGTCTTTGCTTCTACTTACTAGGATCTCAGTGGTGGTGATCGCCACCTCCCGAGCAGACAAGCAATGATGGGGCCTCCTCAGTATTTCCCCCCACCCCATGTGCATCAGACTTTATCTCAGGAGCACTTTAGTTTAACTCTGAAAGATGCCGACGAAGTTATCCTGTCCTACACCTTCTTTTTACAGGGGAGGACACAGAGGCCCAGAGATAAAGACTAGCCCGAGGTGGAGCTGGTGCCTCCACAGTCCAGTTCCCAGGCCGGGCATTTCTGCACAGCACACGGCCACCAGTCACTCACCTACAGACCTGTGACAGTCCCCTAACCCAGGGTTTCTCAGCCTTTTTTATCTCACAGCACACTTGCACCCATCCGCAGCATGCTCAAATTACATTAATCAAAAAAAAGAGAGTGAAAAAATCATGTATTTACTATGCTTTGAACTTCTTTTGAAAATTATTTAGTTAATGATCTTTAAAACTTTTCGCAGCACACCTAAGATCCTCTCGTGGAACGCCAGTGTGCTGTGTCACACTGAGTAAAAATCACTGCCCTAAAGCCACAGGC
>NW_003852533.1:1555622-1558098 GCF_000181295.1 Otolemur garnettii | reverse complement strand
TGCTTGAATCTGAGGCTCACTTTCTGGCTGTTGGGCAATGCAGGAGGGCTGAGGCAGCACCTCATTTCAGTGAGCTCAGAGACTAGGGGTGTGAACCAGCCTGTGTGAGGGGTGGGGGGAGGACTCTTGAGACACAGGGGAGAGTTCTTATGTGAACCGCTCCACAGTGTGGCTGTGGACAGAGCCATACAGGTATGCACATATGCTCACAGCAGGTGTGTTGGGCTTTGCTTGCCCTGGACCAAGGGAAATGTGTCCAAGCCACAGAAAGTGTAACTGGCTGTTTGCTGCCACCAGCAGGGACGCCCACTCCACTTACTCCCAGTGGTGATGTTTGAGAAGTGGGTCTCCCACCCCGGCAGCTGTCGGGACCTTGACTCTGGACACCATGTGGCAGTGGGTGCCCACAGGCAATGAGCGCAGTTATGGACTTGGGAGATGTATTTTGTTTTGCTTTGCTTTTTCAGTGTTGCTGATTTAAGACATTGAAAATGTCCCCGTGGCCACTTAATAAATTGCAAGTGGATATGACTGTCAGAGCCTGCAGGCTGAGTCTCAAGGCCCCAGAAAAATGTACACGTCAGCCTGGTACAGGATGCCCAGGGTGGGGAGCGTGCACCTGTGCAAACCCGCGCATGTCAGCCCAGCGAGCTCTGACCTTCAGTCAGCCCAGCGAGCTCTGACCTTCAGCCGAGGATGATGGGTCCTTCAGTCACCGGGTAATGCCTCGCCCAGAGCCTCTGTGGAGACTTTTTATTCTGAGCATGACTGGCAGTTCTCGATCTATTTTGGGGGTCCCTCCCTTAAAACACAAGTACGAAGAAGAAGACAGATACCTTTTAGGCTTCGCTGCTTCTTATTTCTGAGACAGATTCCATCACTGTCTTCTCAGTTAGCAGCTCCACAGACATAGGATATGGTTGCCGAGGTGCCCGAGCTTCAGAGAACAGCCTGTGAAGAGCACCTGGGCTGCCGGGCAGCACTTGAGGAATGGGGCCTGAGGCACAGGGGCCCTGAGGATGGGTAGTGGTGCAGAGATGAATCACCTGAGGACTGCGGTCTTCCGAGGCTGCACAGCCACGTTGGGGCACGTTGACTTCTGAAATCTACAAAAGGAGCACATGCTTGTAATAGTCAAATCATAAAAAGACACACAAATTAAAACGAGCTCTGTCTCCCACTTCTGCACGGTTCTTGCAACTCATTGGGACAGAGTTAGATGCTGTGTAGCGCTGGGCCTCAAGGTGCTCCATGAGGACCATGAACCAGACAGAAAGTAACTACCAGCGTGTGTCACTGCTGTGACAGTGCCGACTACCCAGCGTGTGTCACTGCTGTGATAGTGCGGACTACCTAGCGTGTGTCAGTGCTGTGACAGTGCGGACTACCCAGCGTGTGTCACTGCTGTGACAGTGCCGGCAAGAGGCACAGGGAAAGGAGGCGGGCGGGGCCTTTTCTCATTTAATGCATCATGGATGCCTCCAAGTCACGAAACAATGTCACCTTCCTCAGTGACTGTGGGATACCTTACACAGACCGAGTCATTCACCCATTCCCCTTTCCCAGTCTTTGCCACAACGAAGGTGGAAGGGCTGAACCACTGAACGTGTGGTTATAATTCTGATGGATCTAGAAGGCATGACCATCCACATTCCCATTGATTATGAGAACGACTGTTTCCTGTGTCTGGGTAAGAACTGTATGTGGTTGACTGGGGAGAATCTGATGAACAGAATTGCGTGTTACTTCCGTTTGCATTTTCCTGGGCTAGTGGATTGAGTGTCTTATCCCGCCTTTACTCTGCTGAGCCGCGGGACCTGCAGTCTTCGCATTCTCCCTTCTGTCCACTGTCTAGTTATGTTTCTTGCCACCTTTTTTCTTTTGCTTGGTTGGTAAAGGTTTCTTGCAGTCCATCCTTCTCCAAAAACATGGCACCAAGGGGGGATTTAGAAGGGCTAATATGTTCTCAAGAGAAACTGTAAAATCAACTGAATATCTGAAATCCTGTTTTATCCTTTCTTTTTCTCTTGAGCACTTAATATTTTCACTAACTCAGGGGACACCAAAATACAACAGGACAGGAGTGGCAGGATTTCCTGGGACTGCTCTGTAAACTAAACATCCTCATCAAGTCGGAGGGAACTGCCGTCATCCTCTCGTGTAACAGACGTGGAGGAGAAGGGAGGGGCACGCTCAGACTGTGACTGTGCACTTGACCTCTTCTCTACCCGACCTTGCAGCTGAGTCATAAGCATGTATCCAGTGTACTCAATACTGACATGAAGCCAGTGATCTGATACACATCCACGTAAGAGAAAGACTCAATTCAAGTTGGCAGAGGAGGAAGACAGGAGAGGAGAGGGGAGGGAGTGCCCTGCATGGGTACAATGTGGGGGTGTACAGCACACCTGGGGACAGGGCACAATTAGGAGAGGGACTCTACCTGACAAATGCAAACATTGTGGCCTGGTCATCT
>NW_003852533.1:1552160-1554777 GCF_000181295.1 Otolemur garnettii | reverse complement strand
TATGGCCTGTGGCCATAGTGGCCTTTGCTGCCCTAAGGGGAGGGCCCTGCCTCTCGTCCCCTGAATCCAAGTCCCTTTGCAGCAGTGGTTCAGCCAGAACAGCACCCTCTTAGGCTTAGGTTTTATTCAAAACTAACAAAAAGGCAGATGGCTTTTTGAGAGCTCAGACCATATGCAGTTAATATGTCGTTACTAAGAAAAGTCATCTCCAAGGCCCTCACTTCCGGAGCCTCTGCTCACCCCAAGTCCACCCCACTCTGGTCAGTTAGCCGTCAGCAACAGCCGTCACATGTCTGCCACCTGCCAGGCACTGAGCATCCGTCATTCAGAGATAACAACTTAGGCTCTGCCCAGAAAGTCCTCAGAGTGTTAGAAGACAGCCACAGAGAGGAGCAGGAAAGGCTTCGGGGTGGTTGGCAGAGTCACCCCTGGGTCACAGATAGGAGGACAGGGCTGGCAGGGGTTCTCCGGAGCTGGCTCGCCTGGGCTGGCTGGGAAGGGAGAAAAGGACAAGAGTGGGGCTGAGCCGGAAACACGGTCAGGAAGCTAACGAAGAAACCGGAAATGCCGAAAAGCAGCCGAGGGTTTGGGTTGGGACTGTGGCATAAAGTCAGTGACGCCTGAGCTCAGCTTTGTGGCCCTGTGGAGTGTGGGGCGGGGGGCAGCAGGGAGCTCCTTAGCAGGCAAGCTCCAGCAGAAACCAGAAAAGGCAGTGACCAGGAGGAATCAGGGGAGAGCGTCACCCGGACAAGGAGGCACGTCTGTGGGACCAGCCACCCGTCTGGAGGGGGGAGCGAGAGAAGTGAGGGACCTGGAACGTCTGTGTGGCTTCTGGGATCCACAATGGGTAGAAAACAGTATCCTCCCCTGAGACGGGGATGCAGGAAGGCAGATCTGGGCTGGGCTGGGTCATTCATTCTGCACCTTGTTGAGTGAGGCCAGCGAGAACCACGTGGACGTGTCCGTGGGCAGCGCTGGCCCAGGCTGGCGCAGAGCACAGCTGTGCGGGCTGGAAAGCGGGGCTGGGTCGTCAGCATCTGTGCTTGCTGGAGCTGTTTGTCCATCAGCCCGTGTTAGGGGCGCTCACACGTGCCCTGTGCAGCGGCGGCGTCCCACTGTCAGAAGGGCCCCACATGTGGTGTCGTGCTCTTCTGTTGCCATCCAAATTCTCTATTTTTCAGCTAGGTATGTGTTCATTTTTATTTTTCCTTGGACCTTGAAATTAGGTAACTGTAGCTGGCCCTGCCTAGGGTAGCCTGGCACTGTGCACAGCACTAGGGCTACAGAGCTGATCCTGCTGCCCTGGGCGCTCTCAAGCCAGCTCAGGAGACAGACAGTTAAGGAATCAGTCACCAACTGACCAGGAGAAGGAACAGGCAAGGTGATGTGAAGGGAAGGGGTCTCACCTAGGCTGGGGCTGAGGTGTCAGGAAATGAGACCACCCAGGGGAGAGAGCAAGACCCTAGGCCACAGCACCAAGGGAGGGTGGAGAAGTCAGTGGAGGGGTTCTGGGAGGGAACCGGGGGAAGGAGCGCCCCAGAGGTCCAGGCCAGGAGATAGTCCAATGCCACCAGGGAGATAGGAATGACAGCATGACCAGACATAGTAACAGAGGGGCCGTTTTGGTGACTTGAGTGACAGAGGCTGAGTGGAAGGGGTCAAGAAGAAATTTACTAGTGTTTGAGGACTGTTGGGGTGTGAGGAAGCAGAGACCCTGAGTGAGGGTTATCACCGATTTTTAAGCCTTGGCTTAGCAGAAAAGAAGAGAGGACATTACTGGAGCTGGGTTTTGAATTAGGAGAGTATGATCAGTTTGGTTTGGGTTTCTTTGTGTTTGATTTATGTTTTATTTTATTTATTTACTTATTTTTGAGACAGAGTCTTACTCTGTCACCCCGGGTAGAGTGTTATGGCATCATCATAGTTCACAGCAGCCTCAAATTCCTGGGTTCAAACAATCCTCCTGCCTCAGCCTCCCGAGAAGCTGGGACTACAGGTGTGTGCCACTGAGCCCAACTAGTTTTTCTGTATTTAGTAGAGAAAAGGTCTCACTTTTGCTCAGGCTAGTCTCAAACTCCTGAGCTCAAGTGATCCTCCTGCCTCGACCTTGCAGAGTGCACAGGCAGGAGCCATGATGCCTGGCCTGTTTGATTTTAAACACACAGTGTTTTAAGCACGGTTTGACACTAAGGCAGGGATCCTGTGGAGAGAGGGGTCAGGAATACAGGAGCTGATGTCTGGGAAGGCTGAGGCAAAAGTGATGGACAGAGGAGCCCTGGGCAGGAGGAGAAGAGGAAGGTGGTGGCTGAGACCATAGTGAATTGCTCTGTGAGGCCACCCACCTTACGTGGGGAAGGGAGTGTGCACAGCCTCTTAGCCCTATTCACTTCCTGCCTCAAATTCAAGGGACAAGTTCTCCTAAGTGCTCTCATCTGCTCTTTTATTCAGTGAATATTCCCTGGGCCCCAGCTGTGTGCTAGGCATGATGTTGAGAGGTTGGAATAAGAGTGAACAAGACACACAGGCCTCTGGGCTACTGACACTGGGGTCCCAGAGGAGAGTCTTCCGTGGCCCAGCTGAGCATTGCTGGCTCCCTACAGCGGGCCACTCGGGGTAA
>NW_003852533.1:1547508-1551518 GCF_000181295.1 Otolemur garnettii | reverse complement strand
TACTCTCTAACTTCCCTCCAGGATGTCCAACTTCCCAAGCTCAGCCTAAGTTTGGCTGCAATTCAAGGGCCATGCAGAAAAAGAGAGGCGAGAGAGTTAGGACTAGCTTTAAGCAACACTCCATAAAAGAAGGTCAGCTCTGGAGGTGACAGCATGGTAACTTCATGTCAGCTCTCCGGGTTCTTGGGGCCCTTCTTGCTACTGTAAGACTGAGCCCCCACCTAGATTTTCCCCACCAGCCCCTCAAACCCTCCAAGGTTCTCTATCTCTTCTCAAAACTCCTGCCCCTTTTTTATAGTTATATTCGTTGACAATTAGCGTAGACCATTTGAATTAAATCATACTGATTTTTTTTTAAAAAAAGGGACGCTCCCCTCTCCCCCTCCCCAACCTCAGGCTGGAGTACAGTGGCACCATCTGCAGCCTTGAATTCCTGAGCTCAAACTATCCTCCTGCTTCAGCCTCCCAAGTAGTTGGAACTACAGGCATGTGCCACCCTGCTCGGCACATTTTTTATTTTTACTTTGCAGAGAAGGCTGTTTTACTGCAGGTCTCAAACTCCTGGCCTGGAGCAGTCCCCCTGCCTTACCCTCTCAGAGTGCTGGGATTATAGGTGTGAGCCTCCACGCCTGGCCCACATTGATTTTTGAATGATTTTATCACCTTGGGGCAGGGCAGGGAGAACAGGTGATTTTACAAGTGGCTCTGGGTTTATGAGATGAAATCTGTAAATCGTCAGATTTCAGGCAGCATAATAAAAGAAGGATGAGGGACGTAATAAGAGACCTCTTTTTCAGAGTCAGCTCCCTAAGACCGTGCCACTTTCTCGTAACTTCCACGGGATTTTTTTTCCTCCTAGAACCATCAATTCCCTAAAGCCCCAATACTTCTGTCATCATCTTGCTCCTTGACCCTCACTCTGTCGGCTTCTAGGACAGCAGCAAGTGGGACACAGGTGGTGAAGGGCTAAGGTCAGGTCACGACAGCTGCTGCCATTGATGTGGACTGTTCCCGAGTTGGGGGCCCCCTCTGCAGTGGGAGGGAGAGGTGCCCGAGGGCTCCTGGCGCGAGGTTCCGCGAGGCGTCACCCAGAGCTGCGTTCCTTGAAGGCACATCCCATGTGGGTGGGTTTTCACTGAGAAGCATGTCCGGCCTCCCTGCCTCCCTGGTGCCGGGGAGCTGTCGAGTTTGTGTAGAAGACAATTCCCCAGGCCACTTCCATTTGTGCTAGAAACAATAACTTTCTGCCACAAGCAGTCAATGGCTGGAAAGTGGCTGTCAGGAGCCATTTCAGAATCAGAAGTTCTGTGAGCAGGGAACCGCACTGGGACAGGCCTGAGGAAGGTCACTCCTGGGGAGCGCCCTGCAGCTTGTTTTCTAGACATCTGCTTTGTAGCTAGAAAGTACACGAGCCGGCAATAGCGCTGAGCCACATTTTTTTGGAGGTGTATAAATTTCCTGAGCCTTTGGATCAGATAAGAGTGGCTTTGTCTGGACCCAGGGTACTGGCCTAGAAACTCCAGAGTCTCGGCAGATGTTCTCAGGTTTTATGTGCTTACAGACCACTTGGGAAACAAGTTACAGTGCACACCTGTGTGTGTGTGTGTGTGTGTGTAACAAGCTCCTGGGTGAGCTGATGGAGCATGTGTGTGTGTGTGTGTGTGTGTGTGTCTAACAAGATCCTGGGTGAGCTGACTCTACTGGCTCACCCGCAGTGAGGTGCGGGGATCTGGAGCTACACTGTCTGACACTTTAAATACTGGCCACGCATGGCTGCTTAAACTTCAAAATGTAAATTAATTTAAATTAAATTAAAAAATTTAGTTCCTCAGCTGCACTGACCACAACTTAAGTGCTGAGAACTCACGTGTGGCTGGTGGCCGCCCTACTGTGCTGCACAGATAAGAGCATCCCCATGAGCACGGACGGTTCTGGTGGACAGCTCAGGACTAGACGGGGCCTCTGTTCCATCCCTCGTTCCTTCATCCATCTGTTCTCTGAGCACTTGCTGTGTGCCAAGGAGCCAATTAGCCTGGCTGTGGAGCGCTGAGGTGGATCCAGGCTGCCTGCGAAGCACACAGGCTCTCAGCAGAGCTCATTGCAGTAATACAGAGACGCCTCCTGGGTGGTCAGTTGGGAAGAGAGGCGACAGCGTCCTCTGGCCTCTCACGTGTGGTCTGCACCAAGTATGGTTGTCCCAGAACCCGAGTATTCATGAGATTGGCTGCTGACAATGCATTTTCACCATTTCAGGGCCATCATCATCAGAAATGGAGACATCATCCCCATGTCTTCAGAATTCACCCCTGAGACAGAGCGCCAGCGACTTCAGTACCTGGTAAGCGTCACCCAGGCTCGGCAGAGTGTGGGGGGATCAGGCGGCGTCAGGAGGAGCCGTCACTGCTGACGCGGAGCAGCCCCACCGCAGCCAGGCGGCGGGTGAACCAGCTTCCCCGCCACCCTCCAGGTCACACTCCCTGCTCCGTTGAGTGACCACACACTCCACCTCTGTGAGCTCATTATTGTGGCTGATTTCCTCCCATCTGTGTCCCGTCAGAGACACGGTGTGCTCTAGGTTTTTTTAATGGTTTGTTAGGTACAGTGTAAAATGCGGTTTTGAAGAACACGGCTACCTTCTTCCCTGGCCTGACGCTCACTGTCACTCGAACAGGGCTTGTCTGAATCCTTCATGAGGGGAACCTTTCTGACCGGACAGCTCAGAGCTGCCTCTCTTTGTGCCCAGATAAAGTCTCAGCGCCCTTTGGGAAAGGTGCCAGTGTCAGACAATCTGTTTCTCTCTTGAAAATAAATTCCACATATAAATCACCCTCTTTGGAAAGAGATTAGGAGGGGGCTATAGGTAGTTTTGCCTCCCTCAAAAGTTTCCATTTTCTGAGAAACAGATTAGACTTAGGTCTCTGTCCTTAAATTCCAAGAGGAGGCGTTAGGGTTAGAATCTCAGTTAAAAGTGACTTTGGCAATCATCCTAGCTACTGTGGGGTGACAGCTCTGGGGACTAACCCTGTGGACAGTAGTTCTGTGGATGAAATAGTTTCTTGCTAACTGGATTTTTCTTTCTTTCTTTCTTTCTTTCTTTCTTTCTTTCTTTCTTTCTTTATTTCTTTCTTTTTTGAGGGGGGAGGGAAACAGCTCCAGTGGCCACCATCTACTCTTAGGAAAGAATCTCTAGATTTGAAGATGTGTGAATGGTCAGGATTTGAATACTTTGGTCGATTAAGAAAGCAACTGTATGCTTTCCCTTGATCCTTTTGTCTGTGTGTTTTGTTTGTTTTATTTTATAAGCTCTGTCACTTTTACTAGGACAGTTGTCTGGTTGTATAAGGTGGCAGGATTCCAAAACCATCATGAACACAGAGCTTTGCTCTTTCCCTCACCGTTGTTTTCTAGCATCTGTGGGGTTGTGTTCGAGCTCGCACACTGGAGGCCGCCAGTCGGGAATCGGGCTTTAGACTGATTTGTTTCCTGTGGCAGCCCAGGCGGGTGGGAGTGACCCTGCCGCAGCCCACAGACCTCCGTGTGGCTCCCGCTCTGTCATCACCTGTGGGGAGTTCTGTGCAAGTCTTTTAACCTTCCACGCCTCGGTTTGGACTTGTGAAGTGGAGAGCTAGGCCAGGTGTAAAGGGCCTTTGGTCAGCGAGCATCCCTCTGAGTAGAGTTCACGCCAGCTGGCCTCTCTGCCACCTGTCTGCCGTCCTCCAGTCTGTCCTCTGTGAGGCTTTCCCAGCAACCTTATCGCAGAGCCTGTTGCCCCACCTACAAGCCTTCGGCTCCTGGCAGTGTACACAATGCAGGCAGCCCTTCTTCACAGACCCAGAATGCTGGTCCCGCCCTCCTCTCTGGTACTATCTCACTGTCACCACTGCCGTTGCCACTATGCATACCATGTTCCACCCACGGGGACTCTCCTCCATCCCCAGGACCCATCATGACCTCTCAGTCTCCAGCCCCGATGTCTTTAGACACATCATGACCTCTCAGTCTCCAGCCCC
>NW_003852533.1:1545607-1547077 GCF_000181295.1 Otolemur garnettii | reverse complement strand
TTTAGACACATCATGACCTCTCAGTCTCCAGCCCCGATGTCTTTAGACACATCATGACCTCCCAGTCTCCAGCCTCGATGTCTTTAGAAACACACTCTGCTCGTATGGCCTTTCCTCTGTTTACCACCAGGAAAATTCCTCCTCATCCGGTGAGACCCCAGCACAGGGGTCCCCGAATCCTACCAGGGAGGCAGTCCCCAACACTTATACAGGGATGACTAGACACCTGCAGGGCGGCTGCGGCCAGTTGCCTATGTGTCCAGCTGCAGACTGAGGTCTGGAGGGAAGCCCCGGCCTCACTCTCCCCATGTTGCTGGCTGGGTGCAGGGAACAGCAGCACAGGGGAGTTTCGGAGTCGGGATTTGCTCACCTACTATAAGAACGAAAGGCTGTTCACACTGGCTCTGGATCCTTACCAAACAGTCCTGTCCCCTCTGCCGTCCCTGAATACATAGCTGGGGTGGGGGGCCTTTTCCTGTCCCCTCTGCCCTACCCCATCTTTATCATCTCCTGCCCCTGGGGAGGCCCATTTCCTGTTCCCCCCTGTTTCTATTTTCCTACTCAAGGCAGTGAGTGATAATAGGTTAATATTTTGTATTTTTCATTTTGAAATAATTTCATACTTTTTATTGAGACAGAGTCTCACTTTGTCACCTTGGATAAAGTACATCACAGCTCACACAACCTCAGACTCCTGGGCTCAAGCAATTCTCCTGATTCAGCCTCCCCAGTAGCTGGGACTATAGCTGCCCACCACAATGCTCAGCTAATTTTTCTATTTTTAGTAGAGATGGGGTCTCCCTTTTGCTCAGCCTGGTCTCTAACTACCAAACTCAAGCAATCCACCTGCCTTGGCCTCCCAGAGCGTTGGGATTACAGGCGTGAGCCTCCATATCCAGCCAATAATTTCATGCTTTCATGCGACAAGAACGACCATCGGAGGGATAGGAATGCTGAGTGTCAGCAGTGCACCTTCGAGTGGCTGGAATAAGATGCACGTGGCTTCAGATCTCAGCTTTGTCACATAACTGGGCGTGATTTCCACTTCATCTGCTCCCAGCTTCATCGGCAGCAGTGGGGATAGAAAGCCTTGGTAGGCTGTGCGAGAATTAAATGAAATAGCACGGGTGTGCAGAATCTGTTGTGGCACGCAGAAGTCGTTTATCTGTCGTCTGAGGATCCAAAGTCTTGCACTTCAAATCTGTCACAGTCTGTTTAGGCTGTTATGGCAAAGTGCTGTAAGCCAGGCGGCCTGTAACAACAGAGATGCGTTTCTCATGGTCCTGGGACTGGGGAGTTCATGACCCAGATACAGCAGGTTCAGTGTCTGCTTCAGAGACGGCCGTCTCTTCTCTGCAAGCTCGTGTGGCAGGAGGAAGGGACAGGGGTGCAGCCCCAATCCCGTTCCTGAGGACTCTGCCCACATGACCTACTCACCTCCCGAAGGCCTCGTCTTCTTTTTTTTTTTTT
>NW_003852533.1:1538819-1545256 GCF_000181295.1 Otolemur garnettii | reverse complement strand
AGCCACCAAAGGCCTCTTCTAACCCTCACAGTGGGGATTTGGCTTCACTGTGAATTTGGGGGAGACACATTCAGCCTATAGCAAAAGCCTTCTAGGCGGCGCCCATAGCACAGTGGTTATGGCGCCAGTCACGTACACCGAGGCTGGTGGATTCAAAACCAGACCGGGCCAGCTAAAGCAACAATGACAACTGCAACAACAACAACAACAAAACTAGCCAGGCTTTGTGACAGGTGCCTATAGTCCCAGCTACTTGGAAGGCTGAGTCAGGAGAATCACTTAAGCCCAAGAGTTTGAGGTTGCTGTGAGCTGTAACGCCATGGCACTCTATCGAGGACAACATAATGAGATTCTGCCTCAAAAAAAAAAAAAACCCTTCTAGCCTATAGACCATGGTAATTTTTTCTTGTTTTTATGTAAGAGTCATTCATAATATTGCTAAGATTAATGCAAATTTTGGTGTCAATCTTAAACAATCAGTGTGAACACTATTAGTCCACAGAACTAAGCTTAATACCTGAAATTAATTTTATTGAGACCTAGTCTTGCTCTGTTTCCCAGGCTATAGCTCACGGCATCCTCAAACTCCTTGGCTCAAGTGATCCTCCTGCCTCAGCCTCCCAAGTAGCTGGGACGACTGGTGCCCATCACAGTCCCTGGCTAATTTTTTTTAATTTTATAAAGAGACAGGGTTTTTCTATGTTGCTCAGGCTGGTTTCAAACTCCTAAGCTCAAGCAATCCCCTGACTTCAGCCTCCCAAGCTGCTACCTAACCCTTACTCCTAAATCAGATATGTTACTTCAGTTCATAATTAGAAACTTTTCTCCTCTTATGTTAGGACTGTAAATGACCAGAACATAACACTCGGGTTGTCCCACTTCTGGTCCATCCAGAGTCTGGGAATGTTGCTTGGAAGTGAACTGACCCAGTAATGATATTCACATGGTCTGGGACGTGAGTCATGGCAGCAAAGTGTTGGAGAGAATTAGAATACTTACAGCATAAGATAATCTGGGGTGAAAACTTTATGGTAAAATATGTGAGGGAATTAGGAGGTTTGTGGGGTAAAATATTGAAGGTCGTATCCACTGTGAGAGGAAAACAGGAATGTGATACAGATTTCTGTCAGCCTGGCCCATTCCGAGCTGCGCGACCTCAGGCCTCACCCAGCAGCGCTGAGCCACCTATTCTCTTGAGGAAATGGATATTAATACCTCCCATGATATACCACAGCATGCTCAGAAATCAAAATCAGAAGTCACCTCATGGAAATATGGAATGCAGCATACCACTTCACAATTTTAAATGCATGTAACCCTTCCAATTCATTTGGGGGGAAACAACCTTTCCCTTGAATGATTGTGACCGTCTAGTACAAACAGCTGGAGCATCTTTCTCCGTTTGTGATCTCAACCAGTTACTGCACCTCTGGAAAATCAACAGCGTGTCCCTTATCCTTAGGCCAAATCACATATTATGGAAGAAATGTTTTCAGTAGAACATTCATGAAGAAATCTAGGTCCCTGACCACCTGTGCCAAGTAGGTGTCTGTGCCCCCTCGCAGGGCCCGCTGACCGGCAGTGGGTGTCTGTGCCCCCTCCCAGGGCCCGCTGACCGGCAGTGGGTGTCTGTGCCCCCTCCCAGGGCCCGCTGACCGGCAGTGGGTGTCTGTGCCCCCTCCCAGGGCCCGCTGACTGGCAGGCATGGTGGAGGAATTTTCTTGGGAGTGGGGACAGTGGCTAGAGCCCTTTGCACATGAACTGTTTTGATCCTCGTTGAAGAGGAATGTTCTTGGTGTGTCCAGTCTGGACTCTCGGGGATTACAGCCTGGGAAGCGGATTGTGAGATGATGGATGTGGCGGGCACCTTAATTTTGTTTGGTCTTGCATCCTGACCTTCGAGCAGCACTCTGGGTAATGTGGACCTTGTTTCGTAAATTCTCGAGCAGGGTGATTAATTGAGCAGGTGCGTGAGGCTTCAGAAGGTGGCAGGTGTGTGATGAGAGGCTTGGGGGCTGTACACTGCAGTCCCGACCCCCACGGAGAGCCGATGGCCCTCCAGTCAGGGGTCAGCCTGGCTGTTCTGTTGCTTGGCTTTTTTTTTAACGTTTCCAGGGTGACTGAAATAAAATGTTTAAGGGGGCCCACCAAGACAGACAGACTGTTTTGATGGAGTGAAGGCTCAGAAAGAAGAGAAGGGGTCTGGCTTGTGGGTGTTTCTCCATGGAGTTTACTGCTCTGCTGCTGTGGCCTCTAGGAGATCACGATATCCTCGCTTCAGAAATGGCTCTCCCTTGGGGACCTCTGCAGCCCTGAGGTGTGAGAGGCTGCTTCCCTGCATCCTGCCTATTTATAAACTCCGAGTTGATGACATTAAGATGGGCTGGTGTCATCAAACCCTCAACAATGCACTTCTGTCCTTGCAGAACAGTCCGTGTCTGCACCTGTTCGGCATCAGGGGCAGTGTAGGGAGGAGGTGAAAGTGGGTCTTCAGTACACATCTGACACTCACAACCGCCAGGAGGCAGTTTCCTGCAGCATCCTGGAGGTGCCCCAGCGCTCCTTGCTGAGCCCGGTGCTGTTGGTGTGCTGTTTTCATGGCGTTGCTGGGCTTGGAAAGGTTCCAAGGGAATGGCGTTGTCCTCTTGGCTGTCTGGGAGTTTTCATGCTCTGGAAACTCCTTAAGCCTGAACCTACTTTGAAGACAGGAGTCTACAATCACTAGTGAGTAAAAATGGGCTGGCGCAGCCCCTCGGCATCCCACTTCCCCTGGAGAGCAGATGCTTCAACCGCGGACCCTGGCTTCACAAAGAGGCGGCTTCACCATCGCTGCCTCCTTCCTCAGGAGAATGTGTGAGTCACAGAAAAACCCACTCAGTTGCTCCTCTTTCTCCATTTAACTCTCTGCATATGAGTTTCAAATTTTCTGATTATATAATGGCAGACTAAAAGCTATTGTGACATTTTCATATTTTCTATGGGTTTCAATCGTCGTGTAGAAACCTAAATGTAAACCTTTCCTGAAATCCACATAAACCGGACAGAATTTTATCAAAACTCGATTCTGTAATAGCTTATTTAATAGAGACAAAGTTGGTTTTTATTACTTAGTGGTTTTTTAGAACAAATTAAAACCAAGAATTTTTCATAAAAGAATCCAACCTGTACATATTTGGATCTCAGCCATTTCACATTTCCCCTTCATTTTTTAAAACCCAAACCAAAATATTCTATTTCTGCACTGGAAAACATACCACCTTGGCCCTGGATGAGCCCCTCATGTGACCGACTGTTGGCATGACCGTTATCTAAGATCACCAGTGTCTTGGCTGACATTGTTAATTTCATTTCATTCTTGAGCTTGCACTTTCTATCGTGATAAATCATCTTGAATTATAAGGCTTCCAATCCTCCTCTCATATAATCTGACAAGATTCCGCCCCCCCACAAGGAAGAGCAGAGATTTCTCAATTTAAAAAAATATACATATGTATTTGTATGAGGTACAAAAGCCTCCATTTGATAATTTCCTCTCGAATACTGAGAGGTCTGAACATTTTAAAAATTAATCTAAAAGTTTTACTTAGAGGACTTTTTAAAACTATTTCCTGTCATAGAATCTGCCATCTCGTTTAACACATGAATATTTTTACTTTCCATATTCTGCTGAGGAGTGGAAATTGGAACAACTCCTTTGAGAAAGAGTCTGGCAGTCTCTCTACAGCTGAACACCCTATGGCGATCTCACTGCCGGGAGCTCACCTGACCAAAATGTGCATGTGCACACACCCAGGCCGGACCGCACACAGCTGCACTGTCAGGGTGGCCCGAGCCCAGACTGTCCGGGTGCCCGTGGAGAGGGGAAGGGTAGATGACCTGTGCAGTGGTCACCACACTGCACACAGGGTGGATGAATCTCACAGATGTGACACCCAGCAGAGGGCCATTCTGTGGGACCCCGAGTAAGGCACAGGAACAGGGGGGCCCAACTGAGGAGGTGGGGTAGTACTCGGATGGGGGGGTGCAGGATTCTGGTCATGTGCTGTTTCTTGACTGGGGTGCAGGTACTTGAGTAGGTTCAGTTTGTGGGTGCAGGTACCCGAGTGTGTTCAGTTGTGAAATGTGTCCAGCTGTAACACGTGCTATGAACACGTCACTGTCTGTGTGGTCTTTCATTAGAGAGTGCTTTGTAATGTACCTTTGCTTTATTGAATGCTCTGTATCCTTATCTGTCTGCAGAAGGCCTTTGCAGGAGGGGCCTTCTTAGTGCCCTAGGGGAAGCCACCTGCTCCTGTCTGCCTACCCCACTGTTGTCTAAAGCACCCCCAAAGCTGCACCCCACCGCCCAGCTCGGCCTGCACCTGCCCCCGGGCCTTTGCCTGGCCGACTTTTAAGCTCCTTTGAGATTCTCTTGGCCCCTTCAGTGAGTGCTCCGCTCTGCCCCTTAGCCCCGGGGCGATCTCTGTGCCTGCCTGGAGCCTCCCTTGGTCTCCAGCTCACATGGGAGCTCTGAGCCCGGAGGCTTCTCTCTGTGTCATCTGAGCTCTGGGTACCTGGCACACACAGGAGCTCAGATGTAGCTGTGTGAATTTCTTCTCCTGGGTCCCCAAAACTGTGATGATCTCTTCATTGGCTGACATATCACTGGCCAGCTGACCACACAGCAGCGGAAGATGATTTTAGTAAGAGAAGGAAGGACACGAAGAGATATTTTGTGTTCTCCAGCAGACAGTTGGAGTAACCAGTAACCCAAGTAACCAGCCTCCAGTAACCCAAGACCCAGTGTCTCCGTGTCCACTGGAAGCCTGGCACCTGGGCCTCAGCTGGAGCTCCCGTCCCCTCCGTCTCCCTTGAGTAGGTCCATTCCCTGGGGTCTGAGTCCCCTTTTCTTCCTCCTGGCTGCAGTGCCCAGAGGTCTGGCCCAGTCCCACAGAGTCAAACTGGGAGCCTTGTACTCTGGAGTGAGGCCGCCCTGGGTTCACCACCTACCTGCTCTAGCCTGCTGGCCCCCTCCACCCTGGTAAGAAAGTGTCTCCTGCGGCCTGTCCCTGGCTGTATCGCTCAGGTCCTCTGGGCACTCCGAGGCTGTCACGGGATGGGGAGCTTGCGTGTCTTCTTGGTGGGCTGTTCATCTCCCTGCTTCCTTTGGAACCACTTTCTGGTCAGGACCAGAGAGGGGAGCAGAGCGGCTCTGGGCAGACACCCGTCCTCACCCCCACTCTGGGGTCTGCCCTGCCCACCAGTTACTCTGGCATCCTTTCCCCAAAGAAAATGTCCTTCCCCCTGGTCAGAGGCAACCTTATCACTTTCTTCTATTCAGCAGCCCAGGACACTGAGTGACCAGGACACATATGTCCTCCTCTCTTTTTTAGCAGACCTGTGCTCTCCGGCATCCTTCTGAGTCTGGCAGCCTGTCTTTGGTTTTGCTGGGCCTGTGGTTACCCAGCTTTCCAGAACATACTCGTGGCACATGCCCTGCCTATCTGGTCATCTCAGGAGCATTCCATTATGCTTCCTTGAGGGAAATCCTCAAAATTTAGGATAAAAATGGAGGTACAAGAAGAGGTTCTTTTTGTTTTTGTAAGCAAAGGGCAAGCCGCACACTTTCCGATGCACTTCCATATGAGACTCTAACGTCTGGGTCTCTAATCTGTGTGCTCATTAAGTAGAGACACAGTACTGTTACTGAGATAGTCTTAGGATTGTAAAATATCACTGTGGGGTTTTACGTGGTTTAGCTGCTCCTCCCACATATGTGTGGTTTTAGGGGACAATAGCTCTTAAATTATAAAAAGTTAACTATATCCAAAATGTATGCATCCAAGAATGTTTTCAGATACCATGGGCCTTAGTTTTAACTTTTTCAAAATATCGAAAGCCATGCTATATTATTTTATAAAGTTGATTTAAATAATTACTAAAATGTAACTGTGAAAGCAGGTCAGAATATTCTGTGTTCATTCTTCCAAAAATTACTTAATTCAGAGCCTTTACTATGTTGGGGACTGTGTTGGACACCAGGGTATAGCTAACATTTTTAAAATACATTAGAACTTCTATGAATCAACCACCCAGGAGTCCATAATAAACTGGTCAACACGCCAAACTTGGTCTGCTGTACTGATCCATACGGGGGGTGTGTGTCCGGTCTGTGAAATTAGGTCAGCGTAAGGAGGTGGTCAGCTGCAGAGGTGCTACTGTAACAATTGTGTTTAAGGGTAGTTGATATTTACATATATTGATATTATGAACTTACTTTACCATCCAGATGTTTCTAATAGGCATAAACCCAAATAATATCACCAATGAGAAAATCTTGAAATATCCCCTGCATATCAGATAAATAAGGAAGCTGAGGAGAGTGTCCAGAATTTTTATTTTGCAGGTCAACATGGTGCCTTCATTGTGCTTCATTGTGCCTCTAGAATTTGGGCCAC
>NW_003852533.1:1531070-1538733 GCF_000181295.1 Otolemur garnettii | reverse complement strand
TCTTGGGCTCAAGCAATCCTCCACACCCAGCTAACTTTTTTCTGTTTTTAGTAGAGATGAGGTCTTGCTGTTACTCAGGCTGGTCTTGAACTCCTGACATCCAAAGATCCTCCTGCCTTAGCCTCCCACAGTGCTGGGATTACAGGCGTGAGCCACTGTACCCAGCCCTGGGCCAGCATCTCTATGAAATGTGGCTCAGGAAGAGACAATACTCGTGAGTGTACAGCTAGGAACTGCCTAGGGGTGGATGGTGGAGGAAACCGTGCCAATGAGTCTTATAATTTAGAGTCAGAAAATCGTTAGGTTTTATTGCTAAGAGCAACCTGACAAATTCCTGCCCCACATTTTATAGATATTCAACTTCGGGCTTGTTGCTTATAGTGAATTATAGTAAAATCATACTGGGGACTCAAGACTCCAAAATGCTGACCTGAGCCCTCCCTCTGGAGGGACATGCCAATTCAATGAGGAAATTCTAGACAATCATGTCACCTGAATGCCGGGCAGGCCCTAAGGAGTTTGAGATACCCACGTCGTTTGGCCATTCTGCTTCTTCCAGCGTGTCTGTGTCCTGGCCCGTGGGGTCCCATGGGTCCCGTGGTCCTGTTGCAATGGAGCTAGGCCCTGCCCTGCTTGACTCCTCTCAGTGACTTCAGCTTTCCCGAAAAACATTGGGAAAAGGCACTGTGACACTCTTTAATAATTTTTTAAAACCTAATTCAAAACTGGGTTCTCAAAAACCTAAACATTTTCTGAATTTTTTAAAGATGAAAGTAATCCATCTGGGCATGGTGGCTCACACCAGTAATCCCAGCACTCTGGAAGGCTGAGTTCAGGAGTTTGAGACCAGCCTGAGCCAGAGTGAGATCCCATCTCTAAAACTAGCAGGGCGTTGTGGCAGGTACCTGTAGTCCCAGCTACTGGGGAGGCTGAGACAAGAGGATTACTCAAGCCCAAGAGTTTGAGTCTGCTGTGAGCTATGATGCCATGACACTCCATCCAGGGTGACAGAGTGAGACTCTGTCGCAAACAAACAAAAAAATGATAGAAGTATATAGGATTATGGGTAAATTAAAGAGAAAACCATTACAAGAAAAAAATAAAAATAATTTTAAAAAGAGAAAACCATTACATATCATTTTGATAATATTCTGTAGACTGTACACACATAGACGCGTGCATATAAGGCCATCTGTGTCAACTTTGGTGATTGCATAAAAACACCAGGGGCCTTTACAGGCCATGTGCATCTCAGGTTTCGTCAGGTGACCCCAGCCTGCCCTGCTTGTCCTTTGTTCTTCAGATGAACTCCTTGAACACCACTAACTCCACAGGGCCTGACGGCACCAAAGCCATGATGACTGACAGTCCCAGGAAGAAGGACAATCAGGGTGCGGATGACAATTTTGTTTTAAAAACATGATGGGGCTCGGCGCCTGTGGCTCAAGTGGCTAAGGCACCAGCCACATACACCTAAAGTGGCAGGTTCGAATTCAGCCTGGGCCCACCAAACAATGACAGCTGCAATCAAAAAAATAGCCAGGTGTTGTGGCGGGCACCTGTGGTCCCAGCTACTTGGGAAGCTGAGGCAGGAGACTCGCTTGAGCCCAGGAGTTGAAGGTTGCAGTGAACTGTGATGCCACAGCACTCTACCCAGGGGGACAGCTTGAGGCTCTGTCTAAAAAAAAAAAGAAAAACACATGATGGTAAAATTATGTCACAGGTGCACATGGAATATTCCTAAATTCCCTCTAGGCATGTCGTGCTGTGTCAGTTAGCAAGAGTGAGACAGAGACCACCAGAAAGGGCAAGAAATCTAGGGGTGTGGCGTCAGTGTCAGTGAGTGGTGATAGCACAGCATTTCTGCAGATCTAAGAGATCCTTTTTATTTTACTTCTTAATGTATCCAAAGTCAGAATATTTTGCACTTGGTGTGACTGTCAGCCAGGTGGCAGGCCTGACGTGTCATCTCTGGGCATATGCAAACATCAAAAGAGCAGATGCTTTAAAGGGCGGAAAAGATTTCTTTTCCTCACCCATCACAAGGTCCCCTATAACAAAAGGCAAATTCACAAGAGGAAAGCAAACAGACTTGTTTAATGTTCGTTTCATGTGACAGGGGACCCTCTGGAAGAAATTGAAGACCCAAAGAAATAGGCAAACTTAACATATTTTTAGGCTTAGGTTTGAGGAATTGTAGATGAATAAGAATTAAGGCAAAATTCTTAATTTTGTTCAGAGTCCCTACATTTTCTTTTGCATTGCACCCCACAAGTGATACAGCCCATCTTGTCCATGAGGTCATTAGGAGGGTGACTTGAGAACCCATGAAGGGCTAATCGTGGAACTCAGGGCATAGCGGACTCCACGGTCATTAGCCAATCATGGAACTCGGAACACAGCAGAGTCCACAGTCATTAGCTGTGGAACTCAGGGTGCAGCAGGACTCCACGGTCATTAGCGGGGTACTATCGTTATTTCTTTATAAGCAGAGACAACCAAGATAAGTGCATTATAAACATTTCATGTCGTGAAAAAGCAGTGTGAGATAAACAGTTAATCTCATTTTACAGATAAACGGAAACCCAAGAAATTAAAGAGCCTGCTAAAATCTCACAGCTTGTGAATGTGGAGCTTGGATTTAGACCCAAGTCTGTCTCGCCCACAGCTGCCACTGACTTGCCCTATCAAATGCTGGCTCCTGCTCTTCTTTCCTGGGGGCCCCTCAGCAGCCCAAACCTTAACCCCACAGGGGCTCAGAGCCCCTCCACATGGTCCAGGATTCCCACCAGACCCAGGACTATGGGGTTACAGCAAACAGGAAGCACAAGTCCCCTTCTCACTCTCAGTCCTGCTGTCCTCACCCGTCCTGTCCTGTCCCAAAGCCTGTCCAGAATTCCCGGCTCAGAGTTCCACCTCTGACCAAATATGACCAGTCTGGTGAGAATTCCACTTGCTTCCTCTGGTTCCTGGAAACGTAGCTTCCATGACTAACATCTAACTGATACTCTAGGCCTACACCAGAGGGGTGGGGTCTGCTGGCATCAGGGCCTGGGAAAGGGGCTGTTGGCAAGGCCTACTCCCAGGAGTCTGAGGCCTCGGCCATCTGTCTGTGGCAGGGACACTTTCCTGCAGTGTCAGGCCCTGACTTGCTCTGTCTACCCGACCCATTCCACCACACTGCTCCGAAGCGGGCGGGGCAGGCCTGCTCCCTGTGTGTGGCCTCTGAGCAGGAAGTGGGTACATGAGCGGGAGTGTGGCATCTCTTGGATAGTGAGATTTGAATTTTGAATGTGACAATGAGACTGTTTGTTTTTTCAAAGCAATTCCCTAAGTGGCTGTTTGCTCAAGACTTTTGTGGTGTGAACAGAGATTGGGGGGAGGGGAGAAGCCATCTGTTCCAGAATAGTCTTCCAGTGACACGGCCAGATGACTCTACAGCAACCGGGAGGGGGTGGGGGGGGCACGGGCAGCAGCGTGTCCAGCCCCGGCCCAGCTCTCGGGGCATTGTGCCTATGGGGAGGGGAGGCCCACACTGTGTTTCAGGGCCAAGACCATGGTAACAGGGCGTGAGATGGTAGCAGAGAACACCAAGGCCACTGAGTGGGTGGGTGGGAGCTTCCTCATCCCCGCCTCACTAGCATGCTGTTCAAAAAAGTGAAACCATTTTGGATTTAAACGAAAAAGTGAGGCTTTGGGAGAAACTCAGTCTCTTTCCATGATGCCTTTAGCTATATGTGTGATAACAATTGATTATATCAAAGGAGAAAGTTACAGCCCTTTGTAAGTCAGATTTTATTCGCTCGTCTTTTATGACTAGATTCTGAAATCTATTTTACTTCCCTTCAGATAGGAGACGATTTTCTTGTTTTTGAAATATGGCCTGCCTCAATTTGCAAAACATCCTCGAGTCTTATTTTTGCCTCTAAACACGTGTGTGGTTTCTTCCTTTCTTTTTGCTGCCAGGCGTTCATGCAGCCACACCTGCTGGGGAACGAGTTCACACACTTGGAGTTTCCAAGGAGGGTGCAGAGAAAGGAGCTCGGGAAGAAAATGCTCTACAGGGACTTTAATATGACAGGCTGGTAAGAACATGCCCTCCTCTGCCTCGGCTCTGCCGGCGTGTGTGGCGGAGGGGCCACCACCACAGTCAGCCATTACACAACTTGGAGGGGGAGGCACAGCCAGAGACCCGGGTTTGTGGTGCAGATGAGCCCACCCCTGCTTTGGGGGCTTCCCTTAGGATCAGTTCTCAAACCACAGGGGCTGGTTCTCCCCCTTCTTCCTCTGAGACCCTCCATGAGCACACTGGACCCCATGAAGCTGACTCAAGTCCTTACCTCGCGCAGACCAAGCATTTGGGGGCTTTCAAAACACATTAAGGTTTATGCAGTTAGGCCAGAGTTAACTGAAGAGGTGAAACGGGCCAAAAGTTTATGGGCCAGACTGGCTTGGATTAGAATCTTGGCCCTGACTTTTCTAAATGAGCAAAGTTAGACAAACTCCTTAAATCCTAGAGCCCATTTTTCCAAGGATAAAGTGAAAAAAATAGGCTGGACATAGTGGCTCCCACACTCTGGGAGGCCCAGGCAGGAGGGTTCCATGAACTCAGGAGTTCAAGACCAGCCTGAGCAACAGTGAGGCCCCATCTGCACTAAAAATAGGAAAACTAGCTGAGCCTTGTGTCAGGCACTTGTAGTCCCAGCTACTTAGGAGGCTGAGGCAGGAGGACTGTTTGAGTCCAGGAGTGGAGGTTGCTATGAGCTATGATGATGCCATTGCATTCCACCCAGGGTGACAAAGTGAGATCCTGTCTCAAAAAAGAAAAAAATATGAAAAAAATGTATATATATTTTTTTGAAGACTGAAGGTATTTTCATTGATGTGTCATATTCAAACTGAAATAAGACCTCTTGGCAGAGTGTCTTACTCCCCAGACGCACCTATATAAGCACCAAGAGCATTTCTGCAGTGGATCAGTGGCTAATACTAAGGCCTCATGTGTTTTTTCTCTCTGAACAACAGAGAGAAAAGGGTGAGAAGATCTTAGCAGTGTAGGGTTGATGTGAGAACTGACAGCACATTGCTGGCACGTGGAAGTGTGGGTGACGATTTGGTCCTGCGCCCTAAGAGCCTGCCGTGAGCCTCCTGCCTGTCTGGAGATAGTGACCTCTCCCCCCTGCGCCTTCAACAAAGACAAAGAAGAGTTGTCACTGTCACTTCCTCACTGACCAAGATAGCAGGAGCAGATGGCCACGGGCCAGACCCCATGGCGATGACTTGGCTGGGGGTCTGCCCCAGGGTGTGTGTTACCTTAAAGGAGCAGAGTGAGCTACCCAGGGAAGATAAGAGGCTGATGGAGGCAACTTCCGGTTGTCCTTTGCCAACCAAGAGAATGTCCTCACCTGCACTTCTCTTCCTCTAGAATAGTGGTTCTCAACCTTCCTAATGCCACAGCCCTTTAATACAGTTCCTGTGGGTCCCTACCCACAGGTTGAGAACCGCTGCTCTAGAACAAGGCCAGTAAACTACCTTATTTGACCTGAGTCAAATTCTGTCTTCCACCTGGTTCTGTAAATAATCTCTTTTAATACAGCTATATCTTCTACCTGGTTCTGTAAATAATCCGTTTTAATATAGCTATATCTGTTTACATTTGACTGTGGCTGCCTTCCCGCTGCAACAGGGCAGTTGAGTAGTTGCAACAGAGACCATTTGGCCCACAAGCCTAAAAGATTCACTCCTGCTCAAGAACAGATTGATCAGAAGGGATTCACCATGCCTGCAGCTCTGAGTTCTGGAGTTTTAATGCTTTGGAGTTATTATCCTCACCCCAATTGGGTTTTCTTGTAAATCCATTTTTATTCAGCCAGGAAAATCAGTATTTCTTGTGAAAAAAGTTTAAGGTGAGGGCAAGTGCAATTCAGAAAAGCCTAGTGCAGTTTAGTCTGGGTTTTGCAGAATTAGGGAAAATGGGAAGGTTAGGAACCCATGCGATTGTAAACACACAAAGAGAACGTCTAAAATACAGAAAGGAGAGGCGAGAGCACAGGAAGCCGACTGGCGCAGAGGGGCTTGGGAAGGGTGTGAGGAGCCGGAGATCCTCAGATCTCCTGAGGGAGCTGAAAGGGGAGTTAGGTGAAAACAGTGCTTTTGGAAGGCTAGCCTGAGAGAAACTTTAAGGAGACTGGACTAAGAGAGAACGCAGATATTCAGGTACCCATAAAAAAAAAAACTATCAGAGAAATTGTTATGGGAGGTCTCAAGAAGTAAACAGGATGGAAATAGAAAGCAGGAGAGGAAAGGAGCGAGGAACTCAGTGATTTAAGCCAAATACAAGGGGTAAAGCCTCAGTGACCCAGTTGCCTGTGTAAATGTGTCTCCTGGCCTAATCTCTGAACTGCCTGGGAGGGACGCCAGGGCCTGCACCTGACGTGGGCTGGCAGCTACAGACTGGCAGAAAGGAACAGAGGGACACGAGGCCGGGGTGGGCAGGTCCGCGTCTGGGCAGTGGATGAGATGTGCAGAGCTTAAAACAAAGCTGTCTGATGCTCTTTCTGCAACAGAAAACAGATTAGATCTAAGAGTCAGAACAAATGTAAACATGGTGCCCAGGATTCTGTCATGAGCAAAAGCACCTTTGTTGCAGATGCTGAATGTCAGCTTATAGCACAACTTACCTTCTAACTTTGGACAGCGCTGCCAGTGAGATGGGTGGCTCCCCCTTAACCGGCAAGACCTCCCCGGCTGCCAAGTTGCCACTCACCTCTCCTCGCTGCCCAACTGCTTGGTGGGCTTAGTTCATGTCCCTCCTCCAGAACCTTGAATCTCGGCAACTCGGCTTTTTCGTTTTTTGTTTTGGTTTTGGTTTTTTCTGCAGTGGCTTGTACATTTTCCATTTAATGAATGCCTGAATATTTGCCCATTTTATAATTTTTGAAAATGTAGTTAAGTTCAGGGACTAGATTACAGCTGACTTTATACGCTGTCCTGCTCCCTACCCCTACCCCTCTCCATTAGCTTGATCTTAAACAGATAAGTAGTCCACAAATGGGCTAATTGTGTGGAGCTTCACCGAAGGTACTAAATAATTAAGGAGCCGGGACTGAGAATGGCTTCAGTCAAACCTGGTTTGCTGATTTGTTTTCAGCCTAATTCCCAACGTGGCTGTTGGGTCCCCAAGCGGCCATGAGCAGATTCATGCACACGTCTGCGCATTTCCTGGGTAGGAAACAGTTCTTTAGATTTGAAAGGGGACTTAAGGAGAAGGAAAGCACTTTCCATCTTTGTTAGAGGGACTTGGGAAGTGTAAAACCAACTGAAACTACTGCCTGTGTAAACCCCTCCCCCAAATTTAATCAGTTCTTTTAAACACTGTTTTACCCTCTGACAGAAAGCCCAGGCCTGAAAGACTTTGACAAAGTGAGCACACAGTTCGCTGACTTTCTTAGTTATCTATAGAAAGGAAAGGGCTGGAAAATTAACCCTGTCGAAAGGCGGGTAAGGATCTGGGGCCTGTTTCTTTTCCCTGCAATCACTGCCACGTTGTGAAATCAGGAGACCAAGTCACTCAAGGTCCTGGAACCAGCCGACTGGGAAACCTTTGGAATGTGTCACGCTCAGGATGCTAACAAGCCCATAGTTAGCCAAGTTTCTTGGCTTC
>NW_003852533.1:1505772-1529876 GCF_000181295.1 Otolemur garnettii | reverse complement strand
TGTCATGAGTAAGGATGAGTCTGCTCCCTCCCTCCAAGGGTGATCTTTTCCTTTCTCTCCCAGCCTCGGGACTTTCCGGGAGACAGGCCCAAATTGTTTCAAGGACAAAGGTTACTGTCACTAGGACCTTTGTAATGAAATTGCTCTCTTCCCCCACTCTCCGCCTGCTCCTCTAATCAGAGAGTTTGCACAGCAGTGGCTCAATTTATAGAGGCTTTCTCTCCACTGTGCCCTCTGGCCGACTTGGTCCCTGATGTGGCCTGCCCTTGCTCCCCCCGTCACCACTTGGCTCTCACCTTCTGTGCCTGCTGTCATCAGTCCTGATGCCAGAATGCCCGCCCAGGGCCCCTCCTCCAGCCCTCTGGGTGAGCAGCTGCTGCAGGCGCTCCCTGTAGCCAGCATTGCACTCTCTGCTCTGTGTCCTCACACGTGCCCCTCTGAGCTGTCTCAGGTGGCAATTTGCTGCCGAGTGTCTGTCACCGAGGCAAAATGGCACTTTCTCACAGCTGTCTTGGTGGCACCAGGTCTCTGCTCCTGTGACCACTAGTGACTTGACCTTCTCATGTCAGACCAGTGTTCATACTCTGTGTCCAACCACACACGGGGTGACGAGTGGCCAGGCCCAGGAGGACCCGTGCATGGGAGGGGGCCGTGTGCAACTTCACGCCTGGCGCCAGGCCAGATTCCAAGGCAGCTGTTCCTGGGCTGATGGGATTTGTAGACAGAGCAGGGGCCAAAGCAGAGAAGTCCGCCATGTGAATTTGAGATTGCTTCCAGATGGTGTCGGTTAGGAGCAGAGTACACCAGAATTCTTTCTTTAAGCAAAGCCTTTCTAACATTTATGATGGTCTTATTTTAGGGGACAGGCTGGCCTGATAACTTGAGATGGTGTATGTAGTGATGAGAGGGCTGCTCTGGGCCGTGGGCTTCGTGGGCACTTTGGTCTGCCAGGGCTCTGGGCAGATCCTGGCCTGGGTTTCTCACTGTGCAATAACTTCCTTGTGTCTGTAGCTGCCAAGCTCCCTGTCTGCTGGGGGATGGGCTGGGCTTTGCTTTTCATATTCCATTAGAAAGGTTCCGGAAGTGGTAACCTTTTTGTCCTAGTGTTTTCCTTCTCCTTAAGTCCCCTTTCAAATCTAAAGAACTGTTTCCTACCCAGGAAATACGCAGACATGTGCATGAATCTGCTCACAGCCACTTGGGCACCCTAGTTTTTGTCCTTTACAGCCCTCAACTTTTTTTTGTTGTTGTTGCAGTTTTTGGCCGGGGCTGGGTTTGAACCTGCCACCTCTGGTATATGGGGTCAGCGCCCTACTCCTTTGAGCCACTGGGCCGCCCCAGCCCTCAACTTTTTATGACCCTAATTTGATAATGCATCAGGATAATCTTCCCTTCCTCTACTTCCCCCTGGGGGGGGAGGGAAACTGTGAGCAAATCAGGGGACTTTCCACTGGGAGCAGCGTGGAGTCAAGCATCATTTTCTCCTTTCCACACACAATACTTTAAGGCAAAAGAAATCTTTGTTTCAATTTTCTTTTGTTAATTTCAAATTAATACGGGAGAACATGCGATTAAGTTACACAGTTTGCTTTTGTAAGGCTCAAGTCCGAATGGTCCTTGTGTCCGTCACTGGGAAGTGACCATGGCCCATGCGGTGCTGCCGGGTGGGGATTTTCCCACCTCCCTCCCCCCAGAAGAAATCTTGTTTGTTCTCTGTGCTGTTAACCACACTTACCACTTGTGGCCACTTAAACTTAAAATTGAATAAAATTACAAATGTATTTTTCGGGCCACATCTCAGTTGCTCTCATGTGGCTTGTGGCTATTGAACTGGACAGGAGAGACAACATGTCCGTCATGGCAGAGAGTCCCCCAGGACAGCGCCATGGGTGAGATGGAGCATGGTACAGGCAGTGGTTTGCAGCCCAACATCCCAACCGCAGAGTTTTTTAGAAAGACAGGTGCCGACAGGGCCAGTATGGACCGAGAATGGTCTACACCAAACTGGGCTGCTGGCCTCACTGCTGCCAGGCACGGAATCTGCCTGGGGATGGCATCAGCCATGGTGCTTGGGGTGCTCTATTAGACTTACGGGTGGCAGAGAAGCTGCCTCCTGCACTGAGACACCCTCGGCAGGCACTTTTGTTCTTCTTGCCTTTCCTTTGACTTCTTAGGAGGATTTCAGGCCCTGAGAATCTGATGTAAAAGCCACCTTACTTCCAACCTTGCCCTGCTCAGGGCTGATGTCAGGCACAGGCTAGAGGGAGCAGCCTGGAGGAGTGATCCTGGCCTGGAGCTCCCGGGCTCAGGGCTTACTCCTGTTGTGGGTTCCGTTTCCAGCTGCTTCTTCACTGCTGGGTGCAATGCATCTGACTGGGAAGAGGGGGAGCAGACAGAGACGCCCCTGAGCTCTGGAGGAAGCCAGCCTAGAGCTGCGCCACATTTAATACAGACCAGTTTATTGGGCCAGCACAGAAACCCTGTCACAGGGTCCCCAGGCTTCATTTACCCTCCCAGGACCACCTAATAAAGCAGCTCCCAGGATGCTGCCTGTTAGCTTTGCATTGATCCCCAGGCAGTTTTTTAAGGGACAGTGTCCCCCTTTGGGGCGTGAATTATCTACTGGCCAGGCCTGAGGGTCTAATTAGTTCAGCATTCTTCATATTCCTTGGAAAGCCCTAATTTTCTGACAGCTTGATTCTTGGGTTTTAAAGAGCAATTAAAAAATCCAAACTGTACTTTTCCCTCTTTTTGCCATTAATCACTCTTAATCCAATCTTCGGAAATTTGCCTACAGATAATCTCTGGCATTTAGGAAGCACAGAAGGTTTTCTCAGCCTCCCCACCTCACCCCTCCAGGGCCAGCCCTGATGTGACTGTTACGCCACAGACCTCACTGAGAGGCTGTTTAGGGTCACCAGAGAAATATCACGTTTGAATTCTATAATTACTTCTTGAGAAAGTAGGCCCTTCCCTAGTGCAACCTGGTATTCATTCCCCCCAGCAACTTGTATTTTCATAATGTAGTGATTATGGGCTACGTTGGTAGTGGTCTGATGGCTGGAAACAGTCTGCAAATCTAACTTCGTGGGGGGTGTGGCTTGATGATCATTTCAGAGAATTTTAACCCCAAGTCTCAATAGATTATTGAGGATAGGGATTGGCTGGGGCAGGGATTAGACACCCCCAAAAGTCCTAAATTCTGACAGGGGCTGGAGCCGAAGTCAGATCGGGCTATCACCACCTGGCAGGGACTCTCCAGAGTTCCCAGAACGGAGACGATGATGACTCTTTGCAACCTATGCATTCTGCATCTTTTCAAGGCCCGAAGCTCTGGCTGCAGGAACAGCAGGACAGAGAGCTGGTGGCTGCGTGCAGCTCGTCTCTGACAGTGACAATGATACCCTGCTTCCCGCCCCCCTCCAGTGGAAGCTGTGGGGTCTTTACAGATGGTTGCACCCTGAGACAGACAGACTTTGTCAGACCACGGGGAGGAGAAGGAAAAGAGACACCCCACTGGCTTGCTCTCTGCTGGTTGTGCACTCACCCCTCACATGGACACACACACGGGCATACCTGCACAGGCACCCACTTCAGTGTGTAAAAGTGGATTAGCCGGAAGTTGCCCCTGAGTGTTTCCAAGCCTTTCTTTCTCCCTCAGACCTTTTGATCACTGACAGTATTTATCTACACACATTCACATACCCCTAATTTATCTGCTGCTGTGCCCCGACTCCGTGCATGGTGTTTGGAGGTACACAGTACATACGTGGGAGTAACTAGGCCTCAAGTCATCTGGAGAGGTCTTGGGATGTCTGGTACTTGCAAAAATCCTTGTTAAAATAGTCAAGGTTGGCTCAGTGCCTGTAGCTCAGTGGCCAGGGTGCCGGCCACGTACATCAGAACCGGCAGGTTCAAATCCAGCCTGGGCCAACCTACAACCAAAAAAAAAATAGCCAGGTGTTGTGGTGGGCAGCTGTAGTCCCAGTTACTTGGGAGGCTGAGGCAAGAGAATCACTTAAGCCCCAGAGTTTGAGGTTACTGTGAGTTGTGACACCATGGCACTCTACCCAGGGTGACAGCTTGAGACTGTCTCAAAAAAATAGCCAATGTCTCTTTGGCCAAGAAGCCCCTAGGGGTACTCACATTATATCTGAGAAACCTTTATTGTATGCCCACCTGCTGTGTTTTAGACACTGAGTCGTAGTTAAGAACAGGACAGAGGAGCCAGCCTGTCTGGCTAGGTCAGTCCCCACCTGCATGGCTCAGACACATCAGCTTTCCTGATTTGCCAAATAGGGCTAGTAAAGTTCCTACTAAGAGTTAGCATGCATGAGTCAGTACAGGAGAGTGCACTGAACAGCACCCCGTGCAGCGAGGGCCGGGTGAGCGCCCAGCACTATGATCAGGTAGGTATTATGGGGAGTACGTGGGTCACCAAGAGTTGCTGGCCAAAGAGACAAAGGATGGCCATTTAGGGAAGCAAGAAACTAAAGTGAAATGGAGTGTGCTGACCACGTCTGCCTGGCAGGGAGGTCTGTCCCTCAGCCCAGTAGATGACGACCGCTCAGCACAAGTGAGGTGGGGTGCTCAGATGGGTCACACCCACACCCACAAGCCTGTGCAGCTCCTCCCCCCGCCCCCCGTGGCATTTCTGGCCTGGGGGGTTGGTTCCATGGCCCTCTGACTTCTCTCTGCCTTTGCAGCCTTCCCTTCATACCCAGGACACTAGCTCCCCTGTGGCCAAGGCACGTCCTCACACAGGTGGGAGCTTATCCGGCAGGACCACGTGATCCACAAAGAGATGGCCAGGGCTGGCCATCTGGAAATTTACTGAACACCATCGTTCTGTTAAATCTATTCTGAAAACCTCAGCTATGGGGAAGTAGATTTGTTGCAACATGTGTGTAAGTAACTGAAGCTGGACAAAATACAGGAGTTACACAGAGGGGTTCAAGGAGAGGCCTGTGGCTGTTTCTGAGAGGAGAAGACTTCGAGAAGATTGTGTTTGAACCAGAGACCTGAGCAAGGGGGTCCAGAGGGCTGGCCATGAGGGACACGCACTCCTAGCAGAGAGGAGAGCTCAGCAGAAGTGTATTTGTGGAATAAGGAAGCCAGAGGTAATAGTCAAAATATTTTGACAGTCTTGGAGGAGTAGGCTCCAGCTGGACCGCAGCAGGGTCCTGGGAGCCCCTTGCTGTGCCAGGCATTAACCCTTTATTTGCTGCTACAGTCTGGGGACTCCCTGAAGGGTCTGGAACAGCAGATGAGAACATTCAGGGAGCTTGGGACAGTCATTCTTCACCACGCAGCATGGAAGTCTGTCAATGTTTTAACCCTCTGTGTCCAGTTACCTGGTTATATCAGCTAGATAACAGTCCTGGGGGGAGCCTCATTGACGCTCAGGAGGAAATGTGTGGGAGAGTGGTGGGCAGGGAAGCCAGCCCCCAGGCTAGGGGGGCAGGTTGGAGTCATCTCACGGGAACTCTGAACAGTAGGCCAGGGACAGCAGTAACTAACGTAACTACGAGCTCTCCCTTCTGCAGAGGATGTAAGTGGCCCACAGCAGGGCAGAAATATAGAGCTGACAGTGTGCTCAGGACATATGGGCCAGCAGGCAGCCTACTTACGGGATCCTATTTTTAGAGAAATTCCAGAGAAGTAGCTACTCTGACACTTGGATGAGTCTTCCAGGTATCACACCATACAAGCCAGTTTTCTCCCCCTCCCCCTTCCCACAGGTTTCAGAGTAGGAAGCTGGTACTGCTGGTTTCAAGCTGACAGTCCCAGGAAGGCGCTAACCCTCTATGGCAGGGGTCCTCAAACTTTTTAAACAGGGCACCAGTTCACTGTCCCTCAGACCATTGGAGGGCTGGACTGAGGACCCCAGGAGAGTCGGCTACTAAGCAGGACAGGCAGCGGCAGCAAAAACATCCAGCGGGCCGGATAAATGTCCTAGGCTGGCTGCATGTGGCCTGCAGGTGTAGTTTGAGGACACCTGCGCTATGGCCTGGGGGCATCTTTATCAGAATTAGCCAAGGTGCTGCTAGTTAAAAATCCCTCGTTTCTGGGCTTCTCCAGGAAACCGCCACCATTTCAAATCCTGGCAGATCTCACGGGCATCCACCATGGTCCTCTTCTCTTCAGATAAGTAAATCAGGGACTAATCCAGAGAAAGGGTGAGGTTTGTATCCATCCAGTAGGTTCTGGGAATTAGCACATGAATGTCAGTGGGGGCCCCATTATTCTATTGACCACAGATACTACTATATAACCTTTATGAAACTACAACAATTTTCACTTTTTCCCTAGTGTTCTTAAAAACCAGGAAATCTAGGGCCAGGCACAGTGGCTCACGGCTATAATAGCACTCTGGGAGGCTAAGGCGGGTAGATTGCTTGAGCTCACAAGTTCAAAACCAGCCTGAGCAAGAACGAGACCCTGTCTCTAAAAAATAGATGGGCATTGTAGTGGGCACCTGTAGCCCCAGCTATTCAGATCAAGAGTTAGAGGTTGCTATGAACTATGATGCCAGGGCACTCTCGGCTGGGGGTGGGGTGGGAACAAAGTGAGACTCCGTTTTAAGAAAAAGAAAGGGCAGTCAGATGGAGAGTTGTGAAACATTGTGGCACAGGGTAGAGTCCCAGTATGTGGCCATACCTAGGGGACACTACAGGACGTGGTGCTCCATGAGGCAAACATCTGTGTCACCAGAGCAGGACAACCTTTGGGAGGGTCGGCTGCAAGGACCCAGACAGGAACTGGCAGCAGAAACCCTCTTTGTAACTAAGAATTTGATTTGTTTGCTGTTTTCTCCCTACCCTTCGTGGCTGTGAGGCCAATTTTGATCATCTCCTGACTTGTATATATTTTCTAGATCACATGTGATAGAAAGGCAGTGTCGATGAAATTCATGTCTGCTTCAGAATGAGTGCTCTCAGAGAAAGCTCAAATCACTCCGTATCTGTGCACTCATAAAGTCAGGGTCTCTGATTCATATCCGTGGGGAGAGCTGAATGTTAGTGATTAGAATGTGAAGCTCTCCTGGCCAAGTGCTAATGCAACACCAAGCAGGGCCTGAATCAGAAATAATTTCCAAAGCTGGAGTTTCTGTAAGAGTCATTCAGAATGTTTTATCCCAAATGTCATTGGTTCTGTTTTGCATGTATCCAATTATACTTTTTAAAAGACTGATTCAAAGCATTTTCTTCTATGCAAATCCTTTTCTGCTGTACTTGAGCCTATGAGTCAAGAAATGACTTTTACTTTATTTGCTGTATTTAAATTAGTTCCATGTCCCCAGCACCTGCCCCAGCCCCAGCAGGTGCTCAGAAGATTCTGGCAAAGGAATCCAGCTGAGCCCATCACTTTCCTCTGATCAAAGCCTGAGCTCTTGATTCAGAAGCGACTGAGAGAAGGTTCTATGCTTCTACCAAACTGTTCAACTGCGGGCAGGGGCTCATTAGCAGGACTATGAAATCAGTGTAGTGTGTGGAGATGAGCATTTTAAACGGATTAAACGGGACAGGATAGAAAGTATAAAGAGTATGTCAGATGGGCGCCAGCCACATACACCTAAGGTGGCGGGTTCAAATCCAGGCCGGGCCCGCCAAACAACAATAATGTCTGCAACCAAAAAATAGCCGGGTGTCGTGGCGGGCGCCTGTGGTCCAAGCTACTTGGGAGGCAGAGGCAGGAGACTCGCTTGAGCCCAGGAGTTGGAGATTGCTGTGAGCAGTGAAGCCATGGCACTCTACCCAGGGGGACAGCTTGAGGCTCTGTCTCAAAAAAAAAAAAAAGAGTATGTCAGATGATAAGGGGAATTATCTTTTTTGAGACAGATTTGTGTGTACATTAGGTTTACAAGATCTCTTACTTACCACTGGTCCCAAAGTGTAACCCCTGTGCTCTGAGCTGCACTCCCAGAGAACAGAGATCAGTTAAACAAGAGCAAGCTCCATCCCCCCTCGCTGTCACCTGAAGGCCAAAAGAGGGGATCAGTTACCTCCCAGAAGTCCTCCCAGGGCTCAGGCATAATAATGGGGGGACGGGGGCTGTGGGTCAGCCCTCTCGATCAGGGGATTCCCTCAAAAGCAAGTGCAAAGTCAGGACAGAAAGTTTTCCTGGAGAGCAGGCCTGCAGCCTTTCCTGTAGCTAAGGAGAAGAGGGGGTGGTTTCTGCCTTCACAGGTATCCAGGAAGGCACAAGCCAGCCCTCCCCAATTTGTCGCTGAATATTAGGCCTCCCTTACAGCGCAGACATCCTGTCAGTGCCCGAACCCAGCCGTCACACTGGACTCGCTGGAGAGCACCAGCTTATCCGTGGCTTAGGGCCTGCAGGCTTCAGCTGCTTTGAAAGACACTTTAAGGACCAAAAAAGGAAACAGGGAGCTTTTGTCTGGAGACCCTCGGCCTCACAGGGGAACTTTCCCATGGATCATGTCATTGAGATACTTGTTGAAAACAGCTCCCAGAACATAAATTTAGGAACCCAATATGTCATAATCTGGCCCCCAAAACTTGGATTGACCAACAGCTAAAGTCTGCTGTGCAGTGAGGAGCCTATGGCCAGGGTGTTGGGCTGCCCCAAACACCATAAAGGGTCTTCCCAACCCCAGAACTGCCTGCGGGATGCCTCTCAGCCTCTGCAGACTCACCCAGGGCTCATCCTCCCTGTAGCGTGGGCCCCTGGTAGGCTCACCTTAGAGTCCCTTCCTGTTCTCCAGTTCACTCTCCAGTTCTGCCCCAGCTGCCCAGCCTACTGAGGTTTGGTGCACAAATTTAAGGAATTTCTGGGAATCTCTGAACTGTGAATCTTAGAAACCAGGAAAAGGGGACTCTTAAAAGATGACATTTATAAATGCCATTGACCTAATCGAATATAAGAATCTTCCTGTGTTGCCTTAAAGGAAACGCACTCAGCACACTCTCTCATGCGCTGAGCCAGGCGAGGCATCACCTCAGGGAGCAGGGCCAGCCTCTGTGGCCAGGCTGAGGGGGGAGGAGCACGAGGCGGCGGCCAGTCCCTCATGGTTTTGTCCAGGAAGGCGGAGGGTGGATGTGGGGTGAGGGTGAGAGCCTCTGTGGATTCCAGAGTTGCACAACTGAGGTCACACCAAACCCTGAACAGCCATGAGTAGCTTCTGGGCCCCAGGCACGTGTCTTTTCTTGGCTAGACAGGCCTGAGTGTTTCATCCTGGTCCTGCTGGGGTTCCAGCTGCTGCTGAGACTTCATTACGGGAAGGTGGGAGCAGGGACCCAAGACCTGGACATTTCTGCTCACCACCTTCCATCTACACTTGCTAATAAGAAAAACGAGACTCGTCTGAGGCTTCTCCCTCCTCTTAGGACTATTTCAAACCCACTGAACTCTTAGCTCTGAGGCATCCTTCTGAGTCCAACTCTTCCCCTCAGGGCAGAATGGTGGGCTGTTCTGGGTAAAGCTGCAGGCCTTCTCCATCATCCCCGATATCCGCTACTTAGAAGCAGGACGGATTAGGTGTCTTCATGGGGCCTGCGCTCCCTCCTTGCCTGGAGAATATCTATGCTACAGAAAGAGTGAGGCTCCCAGGACCTTAATACCCACAACTTACAGCTAAATGGCCCCCGTCCTCCCCAGAGGACTTCCACAAACATGGGTGTGCTTTGTCCCCGTAACCACCCGTGACGCGTCCGACTAGAGAAGCACATTCAGTGAGGTCTGCGGCCCTTCCCCAGTGCATGCAACTCGTTCACTGGGGGCCCAGATGTCACTGCAACACCTCCAACTCCAACCTGCTGTGTTTTAACACCACAGTGAGCCCTGCCAGGAGGAAGGAGAGAATCCAGGCAGAAAATCCCCAGGGGAGGGGAAGCAGCCAAGGTGATGTCCAGAGGTCAGGGGAAGAGTGTGACTCTCAGCCTGCATCACTAGAACCGTGTGAGTGTGTCGTGGAGATCTTGCAGGCCCCAAAGAGTGAGGAGCCTGCTGCTCTCCCTGGAGAGAGGGTGTTCTTCCTGAAAGACTTTGAGGTCTTGCTATTTTGGCCTTCTTTCTGGTTAAAGGTTGTGACTTAGTGAGGGGAGATCGTGGGAAGTGGATGGTGCCAACACAACTCTGGGCTAAGAAATTAGAGTGAGGGCTTGTCCTGGGATAGAGGGCTCCTGCAAAGACTGGGGAGAACTTCCCCTAGTGGGAAACCTGGCTCTGAACTGAGCTAGGAAATTGTCCTGGCAACAACACAAACACTGGACGATGGCTATGACAGAAAGCCACCGCTCTACAATTTGGAGGTGACTTGGGAACTTTCTGGAGAAAGGAGTGGCTGGGGGATCAGATCATAAGTGGCATCTTCTATGACATTGTAACCACCAGTGTGTCTTAATAATGAAAGGGAACCTGAAATTGTAGCACAGAGAGGTAGACCAACGTCAAAGTCAAAGGCATCACTGACAGGACAGCCCTGAATTTCAGCTATGGAGAAGCTGCTGACAGCAGAATGGTTAGGGCAGGAGCTGGCCTTCATTTCTGCACTCACTTAGCTGGTGCCTGCGTTATGTCCACAGGGTGCTTGTGCCACTGTAGACAGGACAGAGCAGTACTGCTACTACTCAGAGCAGTACTGAGAAGAAAGCCAATGTCAGGAGTGGGACAGGATGTAAACAAGTAAATAATAAACAAGATCATTTCTGATGGTGACACATGGGTGTGGTGACACCCAGAAGCCGAGTGAGTGAGAGCAGGGAGAGCCTGACTTTCAGATGAGGCCTCAGGGAGGCCTTTTCTGCTGTTGCCTGAAAAGGCAGCCTGGCAGGACCAGCGGAAGAAAAGCAGGCAGAGGGAAGGGGGAACTCTGGGCCCCTCAGTTAAAGAAAGAAGAAAGCCACGCGACAGGGCACAGCAGTGTGATGGAAGATGGCAGGGCATGCAGAGGCCAGATGGGGAGGGCCCCTTGCTGGATTACATGTTAAGATGGCTGGAATCCAGCAGAGAATGTTGGCTGCAGAGCGATGCCCCTGGATTACACGTGAATGGTTGCAGGGGTCTTCCCAGCAGGACAGTGTGAGCAAAGCTCTTCCTGATGAAAGTCACAAAGCCATTGTGTTCTTGATGGAAGATCCCGGAACCCGAAGACATCAGAAGTGCGGGAGGACATCAGTGGGGCTATACAGGGGCGTCTCGGGCTCAGTGGTCCAGAGAGAGTGTCTGAGACCCAGGGGCAGCACGCAGCCCCCAGGGCACGACAAGGAAGGGCTGTGCTGGTGGGTGAGCATCACTGAGGCAGCCCAGGCCACTGAGAAGGCAGCCAGGGACAACAGGGAGGCTCTTTGCTTTTGTTTCGTAAATGCGTACAGAACAGGAATGTGCAGAAGGGGTCACTAAGCCTCGGGTGGGGAGACAGAATTTGTTAATTTGTTCCCTTAGGTATTTACTGGGCACCCGTTATATGTTGGGTACTTTTCTAGGTACCAGAGATGCCACAGTCAGCAACGATCTCTGTCCTCACCAAACCTGAGCGGTAAGAAAGCAGCAGAGGGAACAGACACAGTGAGGCAGCGCAGCTCCCTGCCTGTCGCTGGAGTCGGGTGCGAGGAAGAAATATAAGCCAGGAAGGAGAAGAGGGATTTGGGGAGAGGGAGCGATGCTGAATTAGAAGATGATTTGATTAGAGTTCACGGGGAAAGCTACCAGCAGGCGAGAGGGGGTAACAAGGAGCTCGCATGTGGGCCACGATGGGCAAATCTCACCTGGTGGGTGCGGCGCACATGGTCGGGGTGAAGGGCACACTCTTAATTATTAACTTTGACTCCATCTGTACGAAAACAAACTATGTAACCAAAATGTGTTGTACCCCTAATATTCTAAAATAAAGGTTTTTTTAAAGAGATAATCAGGGCCGGGCGCCTGTGGCTCAAGTGGCTAAGGCGCCAGCCACATACACCTAAGGTGGCGGGTTAGAATCCAGCCCGGGCCGCCAAACAACAATGATGGCTGCAACCAAAAAATAGCCGGGCGTCCTGGTGGCCACCTGTGGTCCCAGCTACTTGGGAGGCAGAGGCAGGAGACTCGCTTGAGCCCAGGAGTTGGAGGGTGCTGTGAGCTGTGATGTCACAGCACTCTACCCAGGGTGACAGCTTGAGGCTCTGTCTCAAAAAAAAAAAAAGAGATAATCAGGCTCAGTGCCCATAGTACAGTGGTGACGGTGCCAGCCACATACACCAAAGGTGGCAGGTTTGAACTAGACCCAGGCCAGCTAAACAACTGCAACAAAAACAGCCAGGCATTGTGGCAGGCACCTGTAATCCCAGCTACTTGGGAGGCTGAGGCAAGAGAATCACTTCAGCCCAAGAGTTTGAGGTTGCTATGAGCTGTGACGCCACGGCACTCTACTGAGGGCAACATACTGAGGTTCTATCTCAAAAAAAAAAAAAGAGAGAGAGAGATAATCAAAAAATTAAAAACTAAAATAATTGTTCTGAGAACAGAGGTAAGGGACAAATCTGAATGTCACTGCGCTAGCCCTGGTGACATTGTTGCAACACCACTGCCTTCCACCTAGATCCGTGGTTCTCAAGCTTCCTAACGCTGCAGTGTATTTTCATTGTTACAAAGGGGTTGAGACCCACAGGTTGAGAACCACTGAGCTAGATAATCGCCAGGCGGCCTAGGAAACCAGCCCCAGCCTGAAATTCAGGCAAAGAAAACAGCTCCGCTCCGATGCCAGGAGGGGTGTTGAAAACTTCCAATCTTGGATTTGTCCGGGCAACCGTGACGGTATTTGGCGTGTTAATACACAAAACACGGAACCCCCATTGTGTTACTAGAAAGTCGACAGAGTGAGAAATCCTAGGCTGCAAACAAACTATCAAAAAGATTTGCCCAAAACACCTTCAGCCAGAAGGCAGTTAGAACAGCAGGGCCCAAGAGGGGCTTCGGCTGAGAGCCTCACACTCCAGGGAGGAGAGAGGGACGCATCCCACACTGTGCTGAGTGGATTAAAAGGGAAGTGGGTAGACACTTCACTTTCATGTGACAGGATTATGCTGAGCGAGACTTTCCGTACTGCATAACGTTCCTCCACATGCCTCGAGGAATGTTGACTCACCCCTCTCCTGGGGAGCCTGGCCTACGGGACGGTCTCCCTGTGGCCTGGTTCCATCGGCACTTCTCCTTGTGACCTGTGTGAAGACAGCAGGATGGCTTATCAAATTAACATGGCATGGCATGGGAGAAACTGGCATTTTGGATGGAAGGATCTGAAGTTTTAAAAGCCCCAGTGGGGGGCTAAATTAATAAGTGGATAAATTAATAAGGGTGGGGGATCCTCCATTCAGCGAAATCATCCGCGTGTCCCTGTGACGCGGGGGAGGGTGTCGCCAAAACCGTCAGGTCTGTCTTCTTGTGGATGGAGGAGGGTTTTTTTGGGGGGAGGGGGCGTTCATTTGTTTGTTTTTACCCAGTCTCAGTAATTGCTTCATAGATAGCCCAAGAGCTAAAACACACATTCACAGACACCAGTGCTTGCACGTAAGGCAGCTATAAGCTTCACTGATTTTTAAACAGTGCAAAGTCCACATCAAACGAAGTAATAATTTCATTCCTGTTTGGACCACATCCGAGGTGTTCTCAGTTCCAAGCCCTTCAAGAATGCGAGCAAAGTAGAACCCACCCAGCCCCTTTCCCAAGTGTTTGGTGTTCAGCTCCTAAGTATTTGCTGCCTGAATGACAGTTGGAGTGAGTGGGATGATCCCCAGGTCCTGTGAAGAACAGTTTTAAAGACCTAGGGCAAGGGAAATGTGGAGATAAGTCTGCTCATGTATTTGCAGAGCTCTCAAACAGAAGAGTGTGATTTATTTTAAATTTTTCCAGAGAATGGATCAAACACACTAATTTAAGAAAGAATTTTCCAGAGCTGCTCTGCAGTGGAACGGGCTGACACTGAGCGTGCAGAGTTCCTAGGACAATGGCTCTGTGTGGCAGGCCCTGCAGCAGAGGCCAGGACCCGGTGTGAGGTGTGTGCAGAAGGGACTCGCACACCTGGGTGCCACTGAGTTGGTGGCAGTCTCCTCCAGGATTGATCTGCCCCTTCCAGGAGGTCCAGACCCATAGCAGTTTGTCTTTTCAGCTTTGCACAATTAACATCACAATAGATACCGTTAATTTAAAAAAAAAAAGTTTAATGGAAACTTCCAAAGATGATGCCTCTGAGTTAGGGAGAGCTGCGAATTTAGTAGCCCTTTTCAGGCCTTCTTTTTCTCATTTTATCCTTTTGTTAATTGGCCTCATGAATGTTAATAAAGAAATTGACCTAAGTCGTTCAGATTTTGCTATCTTGTAACAAGTGGATATTTAAATAAAATCCCTGGTCAATTATGTTATTACAAAACTAATAAGTGATTTGTTTTTAGAAGGTTTTTTTTTTTTGTAAAGTTTAATCCAGATTTCAAAAATCTTAGGATCTGGTGTAAAGAAGTTTTTTGTTTTGTTTTTGAGACAGAGTGCCTGGGCAGAGTACTATGGCGTCATAGCTCACAGCAGGCTCAGCCTCTTGGGCTCGAGCGATCCTCCTGCCTCAGCCTCCTGAGTAGGTGGGACTACAGGTGCCCGCCACCACATCTGGCTAATTTTTCTATATTTAGTAGAGCTGGGACCTCACTCTTGCTCAGGCTGGTCTTGAACTCCCAAGCTCAAGGAATCCACCTAGGCCTCCCAGAGTACTGAGATCACAGATCTCAGGTGTGAGCCACCAGGCACCCAGTGGGAGTTTTTGACTAGATGTTCTGTATTTTGGATGTTAGCTAATTACATCTGGTCCACAGCGGTGGATCTCAACTTTGGCTGCATGTTGGAATCACCTGGAAAGCCTTAAAAAAAACAAGTCCCAAGTCCCAATTCCCACCCACTGAGATTCTGATTTACTTGTTCTGAAATGTGGCCTGGGCATTGGGACAGGTTAAAGCCCTTGCAGATGCTTCAACGTGCAGCCAAGGCTAAGGGCCACTGACCTACAGACTCACTCAACCCCCAAGCCAAGGCTGTGACCCGTAAGAGCTTTACTTGTTCCCCCAGTGATTTATACACCACAGTGTTTGAAATAATTTGTGAGTATATGAACATCAAGGTGGTACTGCCGCTTTGTGTTAATTTGGTAGCCCTGGGGGGGAAGGAGATAGAACAGTTCCCATTTGGGAAATGCAGTTCCTAGAACACCTCTGGGCTTGGCTTGGCAGCGGGAGCAACAACAGCTATAATTGTCGAGGCCGCACATGTGCCAGGCCCTGTGCTGATGCTGCCTGAGCTCTTCACATTCATTACCCCATTTCAGTCCTGGCAACAACTCCCGTGAGTGAGCCCAGTCTTTGCCCTACTTGATTTATGAGGGTCCAGAGGGCAGAGAGCACACCCCAGGGCTATGCAGAAGGCGCTGGCACATCTGGAGCCAAACTCACTGACTCTCTACCCCCTGGGAAGAACAACTCATTCAAACAGCTTCTTAAAAAGGTATCTGCTTCACTTTGGGGTTGCATGCTTTTTAAATTGGGTTGCATCTTTTTATATATCAGGAGTTTCCATACGTTTGATTTTGAGTTCACTCCCCAGTTGCCTAAGTATATTCAGGACTGGCAGGTTGTTTCATAAGTGAGTTTGTTCCATGCTCGGGAGACATTATTTTAGAAAAGCATCAACTTCTAGCACCTAATCTGGAAGAACCTGCCCCATCTTTTACTCAGTCTCCCTTATAACTCTTTGAAGTAGTGAGAGTAAGCAGCAGATGCCAAAAGTGTTAATGATCTGCTAAATAGTCTCCACAGCCGCCCCTCCCTGGGCGGAGCTCCTCATGTCCTGGGTCTTATTCTCCTTTCACAGATGAGGCAACCCAGACTGAAGAGGGTGAAGCTGCAGCTTACAATGATTCAGGCAATAACCGGGCACCGTGTGTGTTTGCTTGTCTGGTTTCTTTATGAGCAGAACTTGCTTAGGAGCAAAACCACAGGACACGGCTTCATTTGCTCTCTGCCCTTAAACTTGCCGGCCTCGGCTGTGCAGGCGGTGGCATCTGGATAACCATGGCGGAGTTTCTCTGTGTCCGGTGGCCATTGAAAAAAATATTTTTGGGCAAATGTTTGTAGCAGCCCAATTCACAACTGCAAAGATGCAGAGGTAACCCCGATGCCCTTCAACACATGAATAGATTAATAAACTGTGGTATATGCACACTGTGGAGTGCTACTCGGCCAGGGAAAAGATGCAGACTTTGTATCTTTTGTGACAACCAACATGGGTTTAGAGAGCTCTCTGCTAAGTATCTCAGGAATACGAAAACCAGCATCACGTGTGCTCGATAATAAGTTGAAACTAGGTGCTCACTTGAGAGAAAAACTCAACTAAATTCAAGAAAGGAGTAAGGGGAGGGTGCAGCAAGTTCCTCTGCAAAGGAAACGCAGGGTATACGGCAGGCAGGCTTCTCGGGTGAAGGAAACGCCTACAGCTGAGACTTTACCCGACAGGTGCAAACCATGTGACCTAATTGTGGCTACCCTCATATCAACCTGAGAAAACATTTACATGTATTCAATAAGGTTGCATTCAAGAAACTTCATTTAAATATACTTACAATGTACACTATTTTGTAAAAATCTAACTCCATTTTTTATAAAATAATGTACATGTATATTTCATTTCAAAAAATGAAAACAACTGGTTTGTTTTGTTTTGAGACAAAGTCTCACTCTGTGTCCCAGGTAGAGTGCTGTGGCATCGTAGCTCACAGCAACCTCAAACTCCTGTGCCAAGGGATCCCCTGGCCTCAGCCTCCTGAGTAGCTGGGATGTAGCTAGAACTACAGGCACCCACCACAACACCTACCTAGTTTTTCTGTATTTAGTAAAGATGGGGTTTTGTTCTTGCTCAGGCTGGTCTTGAACTCCTGAGCTCAAGCAATCCACCTGCTTAGCCTCCCAGAGTGCTGGGATTACAGGTATGAGCCACTGCACCCTGCAAGAAAAGTAATTGTTGATTTTAAAGTTGGCTAAAAACCCTGCACATCCGTCCTGCTGTGCCGCACGCCTGTTAACACACTCTGGTTCCCATATAGTGCCTACTGTGTGCCACTGCTTGAACACAAAATAATAATCCCGGATTGCTGCTTCCGGGGTTCCACTTCTGAAAAAAAATAAAATAAATTTTTAAAAAGCTACTGTGAAACAAAGAATTTTCTGCCAAACTTGAATACCACCCTGAGGTCAGACACTAAAGCCCCTTCCCAGCCTTCTCAGGACAAGGCTACTGTGGGGCAAATGACCCCTGGGGTGGGAGCCCCTCCCCAGCCTTCCCAGGACAAGGCTGCTATGGGGTAAATGACCCCTGGGGTGGGAGCCGGGTCTTGGAGCACTTCACGTTCCAAGCTTCTCGAGTTGGGACTAATGGTGTGAGTCCACCTGCTGTTGCCTGGCCACTTCAGTGTGGCACAGACACTGAGGCCACAAGCCCGACTCCACCTCACTGACTATGAGACTTATTTTCCAACTGATTTTCTCTCTCTTTAAGCACAAGACTTTTGTCCAAAGAAACCCATGCAGAGAGATAGAGAGTGAGAAAGAGAGAAGACTGATAGTTCCTCCATTGTAGCCTGTGTGCACACACATGGACACACGCACACACACGAACACACTTCTGCAGGGAGATTAACTCCACGTGAAGCAGGAGTTGGTGTGTGGTCGTGCATGCATTGGGTCTCGGGAATGAAGCTCCCAGCAGCTTGTGTCGGGGCAGCTGGTCACTAATTGAGCACAAACCTTTAGAAATGTTGTTTATCCCCCACAGGGCTTACAAAACCATCGAGGATGAGGACTTGAAGTTCCCCCTGATATATGGAGAAGGCAAGAAGGTAGGTGTGTGAGTTTCCCGGTGTCGCTGCAGATCGTGGCAGTCTGTACAGCCCACTCAGCAGCTCCCAAGTTTATAGCCTTGACCACTTGAGACCATGTCCCATCCATGGTCCTTCAGGCCTCCTGTCTTAGGGTCCAAGGAGGGGTAGGGGTGGGCAGTGAGCACAGAGCCCCAAGTCAACTTGGTGAGAGTAACAGCCCCCTTCCCAATCCATTTGAGTAACTGTCACAGTGTTTAAAGTCACCACTTGACTTCCATCATCTCATTTTATATCTGACGCCAAGCTGGAGGCAGGGCAAGCTGGCTGTGTTAGATCCATTTGGCAGCCGAGGCAGCTGGGACTGCAGGGTGGAAAGAGTTCAGGCAGGACTTGCGGCCATGAGGGTGGGGGGCCTTCCACCTGCATCTGGGGCCCTCTGACTTCGCTGTGGAAGCTCTGACCTTGCAAGTCTGCTTTGGAAGGGACTGCAAAGCTTCGCTGTAACTATAGGGTTACATCACCCAGACCCGGGGCTGAGGTAGTAGAGCCCATCACCAGCTCTCAGGACGGTCGGGGTCCAGCACTGAGCGGCACATTTTGGAGCCAAGGACATCCGTGCACCCCGCAGTGGTCTGCGTGCAGGAAGAGCCCCAGAGGACGTGGAGTTCTGGAGGGGGATCAGGAAGAACAAACACCTTCTGAATCACTGCTTCCTTCCTCAGAACACTAATTTATTTCAGCTCAGTGCAGAGAATTCCAGTCAGAAGTGGGAAAAAAATGTGGTCATGTTGAGAAGAATCTTCAGCTGGAATTTTTTTCAGCATTTGATAGTTTTCATCAAGAAGAAATGACTCACAAGACAACCGAAGTATGTCTTCCACGGGCAGAGAGAGAGAGAGGGAGAGGGAGAGGGAGAGAGAGGAGTGAGAAGGGAGGGGCAGGAGAGAGGGAGAGAGTGCTCGGCACAGCACAGGGGATTAGGTTTGGGGCTCTGTGTGGCCCAGCAGTGATTTCAGTGGAAAGAGTCACTTCGTGGAGGGAAATAAAACACAAATATCCATATTTTGACCTTGTGGTCCCAGCTGCCTCGGCTGCCCATGGTTATAGGACAGCCAGCTTGCCCTGCCTCCCGGCTTGATGTCAGATATGAAAATGAGATGATGTATACGCAGGTGGTCACTTTCTAACACCTGCCCCATTCATGGAGATGACACCTTCCAAGTCACCGTCTTTGGTTGAGAATCCTGACAGGGCCGGACTCTGTTCCTCATAGGAACACGTGTGCTTCTCTGAACGATGGCCCCCTAGTGGACACCGCTCTGCACCCGGGCCTGCAGCCCCAGGGCTCCTGGCTACACGGGGTTCCAGCCAGCTCAGGACGTCTCCTGTTACCTTTGTATCCCTAGTACCTGTCCATCCTGGCACCTGACACGTGGCAGGCCTTCAATAAATGCATAAATATTAAACAAGCTGTTCGGTTATGTTCCGTAAACTTTCTTTAGTACGACAGGAAAGGGGACTGAGGTCCCTTAGAAGTCTGTCAGCAGTAAGACCAAAAGGAGCAGGAATGTGCCCAGTTAAGGAAAAAGTTCAATTGACAAAACGTCCTGCCCTCAAGCACTGTGGTTAATCAAGGCTAGACAGTCCTGGGGAAAGCAGGGGGCGAGTCCTGTCTGTCCCTGTGCGGCCAGCAGCCGGCTTGCTGTCACTACTCACCAGAGCAGCACCCCACCCTAGGAGCGCTCCTGGGACTTCTCGGAGCTCTGACGGGATCCTCTGCAGAGGCTCCTCTCCTTCTCCTCATGCACCAACCCAGAAGTGCCGGGTACCTTCAAGGCAGTTACTTCCCATTCTGTGTCCACAGATGTCTTCCAGAACTAGTGTGGGTGACACGTGGTGTGTGCTCTGTAAACAAGTTCAGGCACTAGCAGGAACATCAGATTTCTTTGGACTGAAGTGGCCATTGCGGGGGGGACAGAAAAGCCACAGGGAACTCAGAGATTTCACACTGAGAGCTGAACGCTTCTTAGGTAGAAAGGAGCTGGTCCTGCCTCCTGGCAGAGCTGGGGGCCCCTGCGGCCTGCCCAAGCCCAGGGCCCAGGCTGTGCACTATGTATCGATGTTTCATTCCCTCTGCCCCTCACCCTCAAAAACATGTTGTGGTCTCATTTCTACTTTTAAATTAGCCCACCGTCCGAACCGAGACCCACACAACACAGCACTTTGGAGAGACTGGGGTGAACTCACAGACAGAGTGTTAGACCGTGATGTTTCCTGGTGCCCTGGCTTCCTCCCTGCCCCAGCAGGTGATCGCTGTCACCACCCAAGTCAAGCTCAAGCCTCTGAACCACGATGCTGCTACCTGCGGTGGTTATTGATGACCTCAGAGCTCTGATGCTGGGTTTCCTCCCACCCAGGATGACTTTCACACCACCACTCCATGTCTCAACGCCATCCATCTTTCTGTGCTAAGTTTAGTGCCGCCTCCCTAGGGAACCTTCTCAGTAGAAGCTTTTCCTCCTCTGACTCATATAACCCAGAGTTCTGTGTCTTTTAGCACTGAAGCACATTGATACGTTATTAATTATACATGTCCCTCTTCTCTCCTCTACCAAGTTTCTTTAGAGTGGGGACGAGGCCTTGGACAGTTGTGCCCCTCATGGCATGGTGTCGGTATATTACAGGTGCCCAATAAATGTTTGAGAAAATCAAATCTGCGGCACCCAGGGGGTATTTAGGCTGACTTTATTAAACCCTTCCGAGACAGTTTGGAGAAAGCATGAGACCTCAGCCCTGATGTCTCAGATGGGACTGGGGGGCTTTGCTCCTTTCCACTCAGAAGGAATTTGTGGGGATGGCGACAGGTTTCAGAGTGCCCAGGGGCTTCTTTTCTCCAGCTATGAAGCATAGTAAGTGGGCACTGGAGGGACAGGGGCTGCCTCTGACCTTCTTTGCTAGTATCTATTCCAGGACCAGGCACATGGCTGGTGTTCAGCAAAGACTTGTAGAGTAAGCGTGGACTAGAAAGATGGGCGGCTGGGTCAGTGGATGGGTGGGCTGCCCTGTGCGATTTGGTGTGAACAGATGTCATCCATCCCTGTAGACATCACACCCGCATTGGAGATGGTTCGTGGGCACCCTTCTGTCCAGTGTCCAAAGAAGAAAGCTGAAAAGGAACAGCAGCAACCCACCAAGCTTCAGATACTGGGTAGAAAACACTCCTCAAGTACAGGAGTGATTTCAGCAAGCCCTTTCTCAGTAACAGGGACTCACACCAGTCAGCAGCAAGAGGCCTGGAAGGACGGCGCTGCACAGTGGGGGCCGCGCCTTCTCTGTGTGTTTCTGACCCTCTGCTTGTGCTCCTAGGCCCGGGTAATGGCAACCATTGGAGTGACCAGGGGACTCGGGGACCATGACCTGAAGGTGCATGACTCCAACATCTACATAAAGCCATTCCTGTCTTCAGCTCCAGAGGTACCACATGAGGTCTTTGTATTTTGTAGAGTAAAATGTGCCCACATTGCTCCGCCTGTGCTCACACCTGTGCTGGGCGGTAGCCAGCCTGTGTTACATGAACTGCTGCAGCGTCTCTTGGGGCTGTCTTTTCCCCCACTCTGTTCTCTCTTGGACTGTCCTGGCTCATAGCCCTCTCACCTCCTGCCCTGAGGGCCTCCTGGTAGCATCTCTGCCTCCTCCATCCCAGCCATATTGCTGTCAGGTGAATCTTCCTGAAGACCCCCAAAGCTCAGATTCCTTCATCTGGCTTGCAGGGCTTATTACAGTTTGGTCTGGCCTTCTAATCTGTCCTTTGTTCCTCTGTACCAGGCAAAGTGAACTTGTCAGGTCCTGTACGTGTGCTTCAGTTTTCCATATTTGCTTTAACTGTGCCTTTTGCCAAGAGCGCCCTTCCTCCCCATCTCCAAATATCCACATTCATTTCTTCTTTTTCTCAAGAGTTTAGCCCAGATGCTTTTCCTGTGGAGACTTCTCTCTCCTTGCCCATCCCAAAGTGTCTTTCCCCACTCAGGGCACACACACAGAGTGACTTTCTCTCTGGGCGTTTCCCTGTCTGCTCAAATTATAGTTATTCTGTACACCCTGTGCCCTTGTTAGATTTTAACTACGTGGAGAGCTTATGGCATTCAGCTGATGTTTAGAGAAGGTAATCTAAAAACAAGTTGGTTGTATATTTGGTTTAAAAAACTCATATTTCTTATTATACAGGAAATAATACCTAGTTCTCTGTTGACTTTCAGGCCTTATGTCTCCAAAAGATTTTGCTTCCAAGTTATAAGGAAAAACCTAACTTCTATCAGTTCAGAGGTAGATTTTACTTACATGGCAAGGAAGGAGGAGCCTGGTGGTGGCTGGAGTTGGTCCAGCCACTCAGAATGTGCGGGGCGGAGGCAGTTCTGCATTTCTCTGATTTTTTTCCTTTCAAGTTGCAAAGTGCACTAATGTGGTGGCTCACGCCTATAACCCCATCGCTCTGGGAGGCCAAGGCAGGTGGATCCCCTGAGCTCAGGTGTTCAAGACCAGCCTGAGCAAAAGTGAGACCCATCTTTAAAAAAAAAATAGCTGGGCATTTCTGTGGGTGCCTGTACTCGGGAGCCTGAGGCAAGAAGATCACTTGAGCCCAAGATTTTAAGGTTGCTGTGAGCTATGATGCCACAGCACTCTACTAAGGGCAACAAAGTGAGACCCAATCTCAAATTAAAAAAAAAAAATGGCTGCAAGGTGGTGGCAGCAACTCCCTAACATTTTCACACAGAGCAGCAAGGAGGGAGCCCCTGTCCCCCTGTCCCCCTGACACTCACTGGCAGCTTCTCATCCCGCCCTGTGTCACCTAGGCCACCAGCTGTACCGGAGGCTGAGAGAGCAAGAGCTTTCCCTTTCCAATCTCCAAAGCAGGAGAGAACCAGGAAGGAGGGAGTCAGGAACCAGTGAGCAACCTGTGGCCTTCTGGATCCTTGAGTGTGGCCTTTTGACCAAATCCAAATTTTACAGAGCAAATCCTTTTAATAAAGGGATTTGTTCTGTGCAGTTTAGATTTTGCTTCCTTCAGGACGTGAAATCTCCTCCTCACCTCCCTCCCTGTAGACACACATATACTTTTTACATCCAGGGAGCAGCAGTCTGGTTTGAAGGAGAATGATCCGTGTTGTGTGGTTAGATGTTAGATGGTCTGATTGCTCTGCTACTGTTGACCTCAGGAAGAGATTGTGGGTTTAAAACTTGGGCCTCCTTAAGGAAGACTCCTTGAAAACTGAGCCGGAATCCCAGCTAGCTGATCAGAAACCTCAGGTCACCGACCCAGAATGTTGCCTGCCTGGAATGATGTCTTAGAGCAATGCATTGGGCACTTCAGCATTGGTGGGGTAGGGAGATTGAGAAGGAAACTGTCAACCTCTGCAAAAATGGAATGCTCTCAGCAAAGTTGTGGAGTCGAATACAGTGTAAAAGTTTTTATAATAATAACAATAACAAGTAATGGTTATTAACCAACTCAGGCTGAGCCAGACAACTACTGATTGTTTTTAATAAATAATGATTATACATATATGTTTTACAGGGTAAAAGTAATGTTTGTTTTGTTGAGACAGAGTCTGGGTAGGGTAGAGTGCCCTGGGTAGAGTGCAGTGGCATCAGCATAGCTCACTACAACCTCAAACTCCTGGGCTCAAGCAATCATCTTTTTTTTTTTTTTGTAGAGATAGAGTTTCACTTTATCCCCCTCGGTAGAGTGCCATGGCATCACAGCTCACAGCAACCTCCAACTCCTAGGCTTAGGCAATTCCCTTGCCTCAGCCTCCCAAGTAGCTGGGACTACAGGCACCCACCACAACACCCAGCTATTTTTTTGTTGCAATTTGGCCAGGGCCGGGTTTGAACCCACCACCCTTGGTATATGGGGCCGGCACCCTGCTCACTGAGCCACAGGCACTGCCCTCAAGCAATCATCTTGACTCAGCCTCCGGAGTAGCAGGGACTTACAGGTAGGCACCACCACACCCAGCTAATTTTTTCTATTTTGGTAGAGACAAGGTCTCAGTCTTGCTCAGACTGGTCTCAATCTCCTGAACACAAGCAGTCCTCCCTTCTCGGCTTCCCAGAGTGCTAGGATTACAGGCGTGTGCCACTGTGTGGGCCCCAAGTAATGTTTTGATAGGTGCTTATATTGCATAACGACTAACTCAAGCTAGTAACATAGCCATCACCTCACAGAATTATCTTTGTGAGTGTGTGTGTGTGTGTG
>NW_003852533.1:1494618-1505709 GCF_000181295.1 Otolemur garnettii | reverse complement strand
AAAAAAAAAAAAAACCTACTCTATTAAGAATTTAAAAATATTGCCTCGGCACCTGTAGCTCAGAGGCTAGTGTGCCAGCCACATACACCAGAGCTGACTGGTTCAAACCCAGGCCTGGCACACAACAATGACAACTACAACCAAAAACTAGCTGGGTGTTATGGTGGGCACCTGTAGTCTCAGCTACTCGGGAGGCTGAGGCAAGAGAATTGCTTAAGCTCAGAAGTTTGAGGTTGCTATGAGCTGTGACAGCCATAGCACTCTACCCAGGGTGACGGCTTGAGACTCGGTCTCAACAACAAAAAAATAAAATAAAATAAATTAAAAAATATACATGACATTATTATTAACTGTGGTCACCATGCCGTATACCAGGTTTCTAAAACTTACTCCTCCCCACTGAAACTTTGTACCCTCTAACCAACATCTTCCTGTCTTCATCCAACGTTACCAAGGTTTTTACACGAAATATCTCCTTTAACCCTCACGACAACTCTGTGAGCTAAATATAGTTATCATACCCATTTTACAGATTGGAAAATTTGGGCTAGGAAATTAAAATAACTTCCTTAAAGTTATACGGTTACTAAGCAGCACACAGGCCTGCATGTAATGTAACCAGGCCCATCTAAATAAATCAGTGCCTCTAGAGGACAGAAGCAGAGTTCAGGGAAGTTTTTCTGGTCAGTGCACTGGGACCCACCAACTACTAATGCATGAGGTTCTGAAAAAGCCACCTTCATCTGGAACCTAAGCCCATGCTCAGTGGTTAGGGCGCCAGTCACATGTTCCAGGGCTGATGGGTTCAAGCCCAGCCTGGGCCTGCTAAAAAAAAAAAAAAAAAATAGGACAGCACCTGTGGCTCAGTGAGTGGGGCACCAGCCCCATATACTGAGAGTAGCGGGTTCGGGTTCAGGCCTGGCCCCGGCCAAACTGCAAGAACAACAACAAAAATAGCCAGGCGTTGTGGCAGTGCCTGTAGTCCCAGCTACTCGGGAGGCTGAGGCATGAGAATCACCTAAGCCCAAGAGTTGGAGGTTGCTGTGAGTGGTGTAATGCTACGGTACTCTACCCAGGGCAATAACATGAGACTCCATCTCTACAAAAAAAAAAAAAAAAAGAATAGCCGGGCACTGTGGCAGGCGCCTGTAGTCCCAGCTACTTGGGAGGCTGAGGCAAGACAATCTCTTGGGCACAAGAGTTTGAGGTTGCTGTGAGCTGTGATGCCACAGCACTCTACTGAGGATGACAAAGTAAGACTCTGCCTCAATAAAAAAAAAAAAAAAAGGAAGAAGAAGAAACAACTTTGTCTTGGGACCTCAGCTAGCTAGTTTCTCAGAAAAGTGCTATTGACCTCAGACTGGAGTTGCGGAAACTGATGGTGTAGCAGAAAGACTAGAATGGCCTTTTGGGTGTGCATAGTGCTAAGCCAGACAGAACTGTGCAAAATAAAATGGCGAACCCACGATTTACCTTAATGAGTACAGAGTGTCTATCCTAAGATTCCCTTGTAGGAGATTATAATTGTTGCGCATTTTAAATGCTTCCAGATGGAAGGCCCTGTCCAGAGCAGGAAGGGGAGGAGGCTGCTGGAAGGTAGGGGGAGGGGCGGCTTGAGTTGGATACTATGGGGAAAGAAGAAAGATCACAGTTTCAGGGAACACCCCCAGCTGCAATTTGGGGGGCAGAAGCCCCTTCCCCTTGGTGCTAATGATAAACCATGTCCAGTAGAAATGGTCGGGGTCTTCTCTTAGGAGACCTTCTCTTCAAGGCCAGCTTGCTTGTCTAGACCATCTTTGGGGGCAACTGTCTCCCCTGACATTCTCCACCCCACCCCCCGCCTGCTTTTCTTTCTAGCTGTGACTTCCTAAGAACATTCCCTGCTACGCTGTCTTTGCCAAACAGGGATCTTTATTTCACATTTGGGTTCTAAATTTCAAACCCAGCCCAGTCTGGTAGTTTTAGCAGTTGGGGGGTGGGGGTGTAGAATGAGATTTAGTTCTAAGAAAAAGGGCTCAAAAATCTTCTTGGAAATCAGCACTGTTCCCATTCATCATTGTAGCTCCTAATTCGATTTGATGACTTAAATATAAATAAATCAAAAACATGTGGATTGAATTTATGTAAAAAAAAAAAAAAATGCACAGGGGTTTAAAAATTAGAGAAAGGTTTCCAGCCAAACACATTTTCGGTTTCACTGAAACAAGACGCTGGAAAAATCTCGAGTTTGCCAAACCTAAAGTGCAGCCGCCAGGTTTGCTGAGCCTCCCTCAAATCTTCCAGAGTCCAAGGCAGGGATTTCTGGCCAAGCACTGAATTCCACAAGAGGCCCGCCAACTGAGCAGTTAGCTGCAGGCTGCGGGCTGAGTGGCGGGAGAGTTGGGGCCTCTGGCCCGCAGCACCTCGAACTCATAGGACGGACGCAGCCGTTCCCCTGACATAAGGGAGCTTCCCCGCCAGGTCCCCACCCTCTGGTGCAACGAAGCTCACTACTAACGTTTTTTATACCATCCTGGCAGAGTTCAAATGGAGAAGGAAAGGATTTGTTAGCCGAAAGGCACTGGTGCCCAGGCTGGTCTCAGGTTCTTTTCAGCAGTTCCCCCGCTCCGTCCAGCACACATGGTGCGGGGAAGTTGGGCAGCTGAGCACAGGCTTGCAGCCTCAGCCCCCAGATGTTCCTGGGTCCCCACCCCCATGGCCTGTAATAGCCTCTATGAAGACCTGGGATCCTTCTTTCCACATTCAGAGCTGTGCTGTTGCCTTTAACCCCATTTTGGCCTCCTGGAAGAACAAGGCTCTTTTATGTTTGGGGCCAGTTTCCAAATCCAGCTCCCTCCTCGACTCCGCCACTCCCTCCTCCCGCCCCCTCCAGACTGAACCACAGGAACTCAGTTTTCTCCGGGCTTCATTTTTCCTCTCCGTTTCTCAAGATTCCTATCAGCTGTTTTTCATAACTCCCAGATCACTCATGTAGGTCACTCTCAATTTTTTTTTAATTTCAGAGTATTACAGGCGTACAAATGTTTTAGCGACATGAATTGCCTCTGTACAGTTAGAGTCAAAGTTGTAAATGGATCCATTGCCTAGAAGTGTGCATTGTACCTGGTAGGTGTACCTACCCCATTCTCTCCCTCTCAGCCTCTCGATTTATTTTAAAATCTATATATTTTTTTCTTACCTGAAACTGCCTTCCCTAAAACAACAAAGAACCTAGACTCCAGCATCTGAATTCCATCCCCAGCCCCACTGCATTACCAGTGGCCTGCACACAGGGCCTGCCTTTTCTCTCCCTCTCGGTGGGGTAGAAATGCCTGCATTGACAAGTTGTTGGAAAAAGCAAGTAAGACCATCAGTGTAATTGCCTGGCACAGGTATGGTCCACAGTCAGAGGTGGCCAGTAAACACCAGCGCCCCCTCACACACCCCCGCCATCTCCCACCCCAACCCACCCCCACCACCAGCCTCTGGAGGCCTCTGCACTTCATCATTCCCTGTATTCACTTTATTTTTTTTATTTTTTTTGAGACAGAGTCTCACTATGTCACCCTCAGTAGAGTGCCATGGCATCATAGTGCACAGCAACCTCACACTCTTGGGCTCAAGCGATTCTCTTGCCTCAGCCTCCCAAGTAGCAGGGACTACAGGCATCTCCCACAATGCTCGACCATTTTGGTTGGAGTTGTCATTGTTGTTTGGCAGGCCCTGGCCGAGCTTGAACCTGCCAGCCTTGGTATATGTGGCTGGTACCCTACTCACTGAGCTATGGGTGCCAAGCCAGTACTCATGCTCATATTCAGAGAGAATGACTGTTTTATTTGGGACTTCCCATTTGTTTCCCATGAAAATGAGAACAATATTTTGTCTTTGTTTTTTTTTTTTGAGATAGAGCCTCAAGCTGTCCCCCTCAGTAGAGTGCTATGGCCTCACAGCTCACAGCAACCTCCAACTCCTGGGCTTGAGCGATTCCCTTGCCTCAGCCTCCCAAGTAGCTGGGACTATAGGTGTCTGCCACAATGCCCAGCTATTTTTTGTTGCAGTTTGGCCAGGGCCGGCTTTGAACCTGCCACCCTTGGTATATGGGGCCGGCGCCCTACTCACTGAACCACAGGTGCTGCCCTTGTCTTTGTTTTTGATGTATTATTTTGTTTTGAGACAGAGTCTTATTCTGTCACCCTGGGTAGTATGCAGTGGCATCTTAGCTCACAGCAACCTCAAACTCTTGGGCTAGCAACCTCAAACCCTTGGGCTCAAGTGATCCTCTTACCTCAGCCTTCCCCCACATAGCTGGGGATACAGGCTTGTGGCCCCCCCACACACACGCCTAGCTAGTTTTTCTACTTTTTACTAGAGACAGGGTCTCACTCTTGTTCAGGCTGGTCTCAAACTTCTGAGCTCAAGCAATCCACCCGCCTCGGCCTCCCAAAGTGCTGGGATTACTGGTATGAGCCACCTTGCCTGGCTGAAAATGAGAGCAATACATCTGTGTTTACACCTTAGCGCTGATAGTCTTCTGATTCCTGGTGATTTTGTACGCACGTGTGTGTTCATGTTTTGCTGTTGTCTGTACTTTGCCATCTCTCCTGTTCACAAAGGACAGTGTTAGTGCCCAATGGGAGGGACAATGGCTGTGCTGGTGTCCAAAGAGGAATACGTGTAGCTGAAAGTCCTGAAATCTTCTAGAATGGTAACAGCAGTTATCTTTGGGTGGCAGATGAGGAAAAATTTGTTTAAAATAATGCCTGGACCCCTCAATAAGACCTCGGGGACAGTGTGATGTAGTGGTCAAACCCTCAGCCTCTTCATCAGTCTCAGCTTCAAGCTCCATCTCTACCCCTGCTCCATGACCTGCGAAAGTTAACTTACCTAAATCCAGCATCCTCTTCAGTGAAAAAGAAAGGACAGTAGAATTGTTAGACTAAGGCACCCAAAGGAAGACACTCAATGACACGATGAAGGACTGTATTTCCCACATAGTTACACAGACCTGGCGTGATCAGTATTAGCTCCCAGCTCCCCATCTGCCCCATCAAAATCACAGAATTTCCCCAGCTCTTCCCACAGGGACCACGAGTCCAGTAGAGCTTGTTGAGCAGATCACTGGGGAACACATCCTCAGGGACCTGGAATTTCTGGCCAGTTGGAAGGTGAGACTAGTCAAAGAATAATTGGCCATACACTGTGTGTTTCTTGCTTCCTAAGAGACAGAGGGAGTTTGAACAAGGGAAGGAGAACATATAATCTAAAGAAAAAGAAAGTTAGTAGGACAGGAAAAAACAGAAATATTTGGTTTGGTGCGAAATAAAATTTGCCTTTGGGGAGGGTTCACTGAGTTTGGAAGATTGGCTCTAATAAGGATGACACAGAAGACCTGGAACTGGACTCAGGGCAGGAGGTGAAACCGTCAGCCAAGGGAAGACACTAAGCAACAGCAATGGGGGCAGGGCTACTGGGGACAGATTAGCCAGTGACAGCAATGGGGGCGGGGCTACTGGGGACAGATTAGCCAGTGACAGCAATGGGGGCGGGGCTACTGGGGACGGATTAGCCAGTGACAGCAATGGGGTGGGGCTACTGGGGACAGATTAGCCAGTGACAGCAATGGGGGCGGGGCTACTGGGGACAGATTAGCCAGTGACAGCAATGGGGATGGGGCTAGTGGGGAGAGGGTGGCCAGGAGAGGAGCTGGACCAGGGTCGGAACCTCCAGAACTAAGAGGCTAGTGATGCTAGACTTCTAGAGAATAAAGCAGAGTAAAGAGTAAAAAGGAAAACTTCGCTTTCTGGCCTCTGGTAAAGGAGAAAGGGCATGCTTGTTGGGGTCTGAAGAAGAAAAACAAATGTCTGTCATTTTCCCTCTGAGTTTTCCCAAACAATCTTAAAAACAGACACAGGAATCCAGGCACAGTGGCTCACACCTCAGGGGTCCAAGACCGACTTGAGCAAGAGTGAGACCCTATCTCTAGATGGGTGTTGTGGCAGGTGCCTGTAGTCCCAGCTGATCCGGAGGCCGAAGCAGGAGGATTGCTTGAGGTTGGAGTTTGAAGTTGTAGTGAGCTGGGCTAAGGCCATGGCATCTAGCCCTGGCAATATAGCAAGACCCTGTCTCAAAAAGGGGGGGGGGGGCAGAAAAAGAATAAAAAACACAGGAGTCTGGGGTCAAAATTACTTTATAACTGGCATAAAGTTAAGATTGGAAACCATGGTTTACATTTAAGGGCAAAATGGATTTCTTACTCTTCCAGCCCTTAAATTGAAAGGACACCTGTGGGCTGTCACCTCCCGGCCCACAGAGGGAGGCTCTTTCCAGTATTCACCTGCTAGAGGACAAGAGCAGAGTAGACAAGTGCCACTTAATAGACAAACAGAGATCAGAGAAATCCACTAGAGGGTTCAGCGTCCCTCATCCTATCTTAGCCATTCTTCATGCAGAGAGGGCCTGGGAGTGCTACATCCCAGTGCAAAGCCTGGTGCTTTTGTTGACTGCAAAACAAGTGACCTTCAGAACTTAGAGACTAACAGAACACTCCATGGTCATGTCTGTGGTTCTGTGGGCCAACTAAGTTCAGCTGGGTGGTTCTTCTTGGGGTCCCTCATATGGTCACAGATGTGGGGTGGGGCTAGAGTCTGCTGAAGACAAGTCTAGGCAGGGAGTCCAGGATGGCTCACTCACCCGGCCCAAGGCCAATGCCGGCTATTGGCTGAGGTTAGCCCAGGCAGCTAGAACACAGCAACTAGATTCTGAGAGAAAACAGCCCAATAGCAATTGGTTCAAGAGTCCCAGTTAGAGTGTACCAGGCCTTGGAAGTCCTAGCACATCTCCCCTGCCACATTTTTGGGGTTAAGGAGATCACTAACATTAAGTAGACCGCATTCACTTTAGTATCTAAGTTTGTATTCATAATCACACTCCCATTCTTTTTCTTAAAAAGGGTTCCCAATATTGTAAACTTCAGACCCAATGAGACATGGATTCCCCCCGTGAGAGGCTACCACTATTTGACCATTTTTTCCATCTGCTCCTCAGTCCTGCACACCTGTAATACCTCACACATCTATTCTCGGTTGGGGGGGCACCCTGGGGTTCCGTTTGCCCCTCCCCCTACCACCGCTTTGAATTTCTGGGGGAGAAAAATCACATTAAGCATATGGCACACCTTTTGGGTACAGGATATAACTTCAAGAGGGACCCTACCTAACAAATGCAAATACTGTAACTCAGTTGTCTATACCCTCACATTAACCTGAAATAAAGAAAGAATATACAGAAGCAGCTTTCTTTGATTCTGGTACATTCTGACCTTACATAAGAGAGATTTCATGACTTGGCCCATCCATCTGTCTCTAAGTCTTGAGTCTAGCTGTAAATGTCACTTGGATACATCTGTGTGTCATTTACATGGGTCATTCCCATTTTGGCCAATGACTTGGATTTGCCAGGCAACTGTTTGAATAAAACTTGAAATTTACACACCAAAAACCCATGCCTGCCAACTCCTAAAATTCACGGTCACACCATGGGAGCCAAACCTGTATGTTTTGTGGCAAACATTTCCTCTAAGTGAAGATTGTTACCCTCTGAGCTCCTTCTGAAATGATAATTTCGTTTGGATGTTTTAGCTAAGGGTGCAATATTTTTGCGCTGATTTATTGCCTTAATATATTTGTTTAGAAAATGAATATCCCAGGATCTACTTTCTAAAAGTCTGAATCACTAGGTCTAGGGTGGGTCTTAGGAATTTTCCCATTTTGAGATAATTCTGAAGCAAGTGATCCAAAGACCAGTCTTTGAGAAACATGTCCCTAAGCCATCTATCACTGTGCTTCAGGAACTTCAGCCCTGAAAGGTTCATCCTACATCCACACTCCAGCCCTGGCCTGCACCGTTCATCCCTGCAATACGTGTGGCTCAGGACCGGGCTGGCAGGCTCTTGGACACAGGGCCACTAAGACATGGGCTTCCTGCCACCAGAATACCTGCAGTCGGTGAGCCTCACATAGGCACACACGGGTTAGCAGAGGCTAACGTGTCTCTTCTCGAAGGCAACAGCAGCCAGCTCATTTGCTCTCTTGAGATCGCTGAAGTAGCAACACTGATTATTTCAGTCCCAATGACCAGAAGTAGCAGCCAATGAATACAGAGGAACTTAGTCCCTCAACAGAGATATGTCTGAGTCAAAGGGGACACTATTGCCAATTGTGCTGAGGAACCAGGCACAGACTAACATTGTTGCAGCCAAACCAGGACACATGGTCACTCTGTTTGCACCTCACCTGAACGGACCGGAGCCTACTCAATTCGTCTGCACTGCACCCACGTGGTTGCACTAACAGGCAAAGATTTAGACTTATTCCTGGAATGATTATTAAGCCACACTCAAGCGTATTCATCTGCTAATTCATTCAACGATGCATTGATTTAGTGGTGAACAAGCCTTTGGAAATCCAGAGAAAGGAGAGTGTATACCATGGGGCGTCCCAGCCTGTGAGTGAATCCCTTCCTGGGGCTCACCTTGCTAAGGGCCGGTGTCACGTGAAGCCGTAGGCTGTAGTGGTCAGACCTGAGTATGACTAGGCTGTCTTCGGGTTACCTGGCCACCGTTTACAGTCAAATGTTTATTTTGTGTATAGACTCCGAAAAAAGAAACAAATCCTGAAGAACAGCCATGGTGTATTTCAAGTATAAAATCGTACCTGCAGCCGAAACAGCAGCTCCTAAGGTAGCATGGTGTGCACACTCAGAGTATTTGTGACACTTCACTGTCACCTGAGTCACTTGCAGCCAAGTGCTCTGAAGTCAGAGGTCCGTCACTTCAAGGCCTAACTTGTCCTCGGATGAGAGAGTTGGGCGACCGTAGAGCTGTAAGCAGCCCAGTGGCCTTGAGGGTCCTAACCTCTCAAGTCACCAAGGGAGACACTGAAGATGTGAGAAGGCGAGCCCTGCCCCCACCACTTTCTGGTGGAGATCCCGCACGTTAGCTAAGCCAGATAAGGGGGAGCCGCCCAAACACACCAGCCCTTTCTCACTCACACCCGGGCTTCGGCCCCTGCAGTTTGCTCTGTGTAGGGGGCATATTATGTCCAGCTCCCCTCCCTAGCACCCCCATCTGAGGAATCATAGCTGGAGACCAGCCTGAGTGGGTCTACACAGGTGGTCCGGAGGTTTTGGAATTGTGAAGGAACAAAGCAGCCCCCTAACTACTACTGGGCGGAAGTGGGTTTCAGGCCGAGTCCTCGGCCATCAGAGTCAGTGTTAGTTTCATGACCTCATGTGTCGTGACACAAAGTCCCTGTGGAGAATTTGGGGGTGAAGTTGGTAGCCCACCAAAATCTTGAAACGGTCTCCTTAGTTTGTAGGACTGCAGGGAATGAGCTGGACTTTCATTTCCCCGCGGTATGAGTGCGTTATTGAAGTTACGGAGGATTCTCTTTTCTTTCTTTCTCTTTTCTTTTCTTTTTTTTTCTTTTGCAGTTTTTGGCCAGGGCTAGGTTTGAACCTGCCACCTCCAGCATGGGGAGCTGGCACCCTACTCCTTTGAGCCACAGACACCACCCGGATTCTCTTTTCTTCTTTTTCTTTTCTTTCTTTCTTTCTTTCTTTTTTTTTTTTTTTTTTTGTGAAACAGAGTCTCATTCTTTTGCCCAGGCTAAAGTGCCGTGGCCTCAGCCCAGCTCACAGCAACCTCAAACTCTGGGGATCAAGTGATCCTCCTGCCTCGGCCTCCCAAGTAGTTGGAACTATAGGTGCCGCTATGATACTAGCTAGTTTTTCTATTTTTAATAGCGATGGGGTCTCACTCTTGCTCAGGCTGGTCTCAAACTCCTGAGCTTAGGCAACCCACCGCCTCAGCTTCCCAGAGTGCTGATTACAGGTGTGAGCCACCAGGCCCACCCACCTGTGGCTTTTCTGCCATGTAGCACCATTGGGAGTCCCAGTCACTGTTATTTTAAGTGAGCCTTTTGGAATTGAACCGAGGTGTCCTGAGCCCACTCTTACTCCTGTCCTTCCGGCAACCAGCCAACACTCAGGGGTCACTGCCCTGAGGTCTGCACCGGGGAACAGTAAGAGGTAGCCCGTCAGAGTCTGCGTTCCACCTCCTTTGAGGTTTGAACAGCTTTGTGAGAGAAGTAGAGCCAGTGTTACTTACTTTTCTTGTTGTCTTCAATTTTTAAAAACTGATTTCAGAGATGAGAAAATGTAGAGCTGAAGAGAATGAGGGGTCTCAAAGTCGCCAGGCTGGTCAGGACGGGCCTGGTGTGAGCGTCTGGTGGCAAGGGCAGGCTTCTCTCCCTCACTGCCCTACGTCGGGGACTTAAAAGGTGAATGAGGTGTGGGAACTTGCTGGGTGCTGAAGATGCGAACGCAGGGAAGGGCGTCCTAGCGAGGCAGCAGAGGTCTGGCAAATGGAAGCATTGCTGGATTCTTTAAAGAGTGGCGTAAAGAAGCCAGTGGCATTCAATCCAGAGAGCCAGATTAAAAATGAAAAAAAGGCCAGCATCAGTTTGTGGTGGCATGAGCTGTTATAATATGCCACTGAGGTGTCAGCAGCAGGGCAGAGACCGAGGCCTGTTACACATGGGCTGAGAGGCAGCCTGCGCCCAGGCACTCAGCAGAGACTGAGTTAAAGTGGCTGGTCATGGTCACAGGCTTCGGCGTGAAATATAAAATAAGTGCCCAGCGACGACACCGAGGACCCTGTGAGCAGAGCCCGCAGCGGCTCACTCTGGGCTCGTCAGCCAAGGCTCTCATTTGCCCCCCGACTTCCTTCTGCTCCCCGACACTGAGTATTTTCCTGTACCTTGGCAGCCCCATGGAGGACAGGGTGACAAAAGGTGGGAGTTTCTGCTTCTGCTGAGTGTCAGCACATCGCATTTGGGTGACTTGCAAGTATCAGAGTCATAAGCTAAGTCTGCTGTGTCACCAGGAAATCCGAGGCCTCTCCTGCAGGATCTCATGAAACCCGAGGCGTCTTCTGCAGGATCTCCTGAAACCCGAGGCGTCTCCTGCAGGATCTCCTGAAACCCCAGGCCTCTCCTGCAGGATCTCCTGAAACCCCAGGCCTCTCCTGCAGGATCTCCTGAAACCCCAGGCCTC
>NW_003852533.1:1493504-1494411 GCF_000181295.1 Otolemur garnettii | reverse complement strand
CTGCAGGATCTCCTGAAACCCCAGGCCTCTCCTGCAGGATCTCCTGAAACCCCAGGCCTCTCCTGCAGGATCTCCTGAAACCCGAGGAGTCTTCTGCAGGATCTTAGGAGTTTAATTGTTTCTTCCTTCTTTCTGCCACTCATTCTTTGTCTCAGCAAGTGCAGGCTGAGGCTTTACTGTGCTGTGCACTATGAGACGCTGCCGGGCCCACAGGACAAATGCAGACTGGGACCTCTGGCCTTCAGGAATTGAATTGGGGGGGACAATAAGCTGACCAGCACCCTGGGCATTCACTGTAAACTGGACAGGGGTGAATTTCCCATAAGGGAAAGGCTTTCTCTGGTTATGAACTAACTGAGAGCGCTGCGCTCTTTTCTGGGTGCAGAAACAAGTAGCACAGGACAGGCCACGTCCCCAGAGAGTCTAGTGGCTGCCACAGTGTTTCTGAGGTAGAGTCCCCACCACCTGCATGAGAATCCCCTGCTGTGCTTGCTTCAGTCTGGCAGTGCCCGGGCCCAGCTCAGATCTGCACTAACAGAGGTTTAGAGGTGGGAGCCTCGAGTCTGAGTTTAGTGGAGCAACACTCTGAGTGATTGTTCAGCACATCCAAGTTTGAGAATAACCCATCTTGGGGAAGAGTCAGACACACGAACCTGATGTGTCCGCGTAGGTAGATGCTGTGCCAGTGTGTGCAGAAGGCTCGTGTCTGCACAAGGCCGGGCAGAAGGAAGTGTCTGCTCTTTGGTCCTCCTCTTGATGGCTTTGGTGACCTCAATCAGCCCTCCTCAGTCACCACCAGGTCAACATTGAGTCATAGGTGGAAGGGAGAGAGGAAGGAGAGGGAGGGAGGGAAGGAAGGAGAGGGAGAGGAAAGGAAGGAGAGGGAGGGAAGGAAGGAAGGAGAGGG